>NC_055999.1:67045703-67403927 GCF_018446385.1 Zingiber officinale | reverse complement strand
TTCGATACTACCTCTTGCTGGATAGTCATAGGATCAGATAAATCGAATGAACCAATTCCAACATATCTTTGGCTCCATACCCCTTAGACTTAAAAGCTTCTTGGTTATTTTTCCTTCCAAGTAAGACTCTCAGGTTGGAAGATTTCCACTACTAATGAACCCAAAAGTTCATCATCTACCAATGAATCCTACTCAAGTTAATATAACCTAGCCTTAGATGCCAAAGATATAATTGGTTCATCTCCGAAGGTTGCTTCCTCTTAAAGTTAGAGATGTGTTATAATTTCTATTTATTACATCGTGGGAGTTATTGGATTATAAATTGTCAACCAACATACCAGAATCGATAACTTGTCTATTTTCTCGATACGACTTTGTTATCAAAATAGACACAATATCTATTCTATAATAGTTTAGGCGAAACTCGTTCTCCTAAACTTAGTGCGTAAAGACAATTACTAATAATCCAAATTTTATTCTCATTAGAGAATAAACCTCTCCCAACGCAATATTGCTACTTTTGCAAATAGTGCCCATGTGAATGTGTTTTTTATTTTCATTTGGTTGTCGGGTTTCCTGGAACCTGCAATGAATCGATGGCTCACATATCTACACACCAGTGCGGTAGATAACTCCACTAAACATGTTTCAACTAATGAATAAAATACACCTATATTGTTCTTAGTTCTAAAAGGACAGTCTACCTTAATATCCAAATCCTATTTCCAATCAATTATAATTGGGACCACTAAGTATATCAGCTAGGGATTGACCATTATCCTAAGAATCACAAAAATATTTGGTTAAGACCAACACTTTAAAAATCCCCATGAATTTTGTATGCCACGTTAGTGTGGACGTATACAAATTCAAAGAGGAAATTTTATCATTTAATTTTATTATCTCGTCATCCTTACTTTATGACGAATAAAATTAATAGTTGGTCTATCTTTAATCAAATATTTGGTCAAGACTCTAAATTTAAAATAATATTGATTCCTCTAACAATACTATTTAAATTTACCAACACCTCAAAACACCGTGCATTTTGCATGCCACGTTAGTGTGGACGTATACAAAATCAACATTTGTAAGAGGAGGGTTTTCACCCATTAACTATCTTGTCAGCGTAACTTTATGACAAATAAAATTATCTCAAACACCGTTAATTTTGTATGCCACGTTAGTGTGGACGTATACAAAATCAATCATTTGTAAGAGGGGTTTTAACCCTTTAATTTTATTATCTTGTCAACCTAGTTTTATGACAAATTAATAGTTGGTTTTATTTGGTCACACAAATAATAGCAGTGACTCCGATGGGGAGGATACTATTAGATATGTCTAAGTGTATACCATTACTTGACACTAAGTCCATTAATAAGATTATGCCCCTTCCGTTGGGGAAGATCACACGCTCTTAATTAACTTCCTATAGTCATCCAAAAATGGAAGTCTGTTCTAGTGATCTGCAAACTAGCTCATCCGTTATGGAGGAAGGCACTCAGAGCCAACGCGCAAGCTTGTTTGCATCACTTACAAACCAGTAATGGAGACCACGGGATTTACTTAAAAATCCCTCTTCCACTTAGTTATTTATAAATGAGGAATTTTAACTATGCTAGCCTACTAAACTTGTAAACTAACATGCACATACAGCACAATATAAAAAGCAATAAATAGAAAATCTAATTTTCAACTATTATGGCTTTAATCTTTAGTTGTCCTCTGTGTGTTGTCATCCCAAGCTGCTGCCATATTTGGCCACTGCCTCCGGGTCTAGCTGTCGTATCCATCTTGCTCCTAGTTCCGCTGCGCCTCTGGTCCATAGAAGGTTCCACGCTTTGCAAGATTCGATCCACGACATAAATAGAATTTTACATTTTTGATCCTATATTCCATAAAAGGAATGTACATGTATCTAGATCAAAAATAAAATCCTAATAAAACTAAATACAGCTCCTGCTGTATTTTAATACAATCATGCACACACATATAAATGCCCTTGACATGTCCAAGGGTCCAATCACACACATAATAACTATAAGCCATAATAGTTGGATCCTGCATCCACAAAGTTAGCACTATTATCCTGCCTAAATTATGTATTACATGTGCATAATTACACTAAATACCAAATACACAGAGGCAAAACCCTAGCTCTGATACCAATTGTTGGTTGCTACTCGGAAAACCTATAGGTTCCACTGTACAAAAATTTTGTACAAAGGTCTGAACCTTTTCCTAGCTACCATGTGTTCTTTTAAATTAAATTTTGGATCGCCTGCGGAACTTAACACGTTTGATCCAAAACTTAATCTATTTGTTCTTTAGGTTTTGACTTGGATCTCCTGCGGAACTTAACACGTTTGACCCAAGTCTCCTTAGTTATTAATTCCATTAAATATTAATTTCCATAAAGGTTCCAGATCGACGTGGCGAGGCACATGGCCTTCTTGGATATGGGAGCAACCACCACTAGACAAAACCTTTAATAGAAAGCTAATATTTAATTTCCTAAAATAACTTTAGGTTAACCAAAGAGAACAATCAAATCACAAGGAAAAGAAAGAAACAAAAGAACACAACTTCGAAAAACCATATTCGAAACACTAGAACGTAAGCCTCTTGTATTTAGTATTATTTCCAAAAATAACTAGTATGATGCGGAAAGAAAAATTACTAGTTATACCTTTTAGAAAAACCTCTTGATCTTCTACCGTATTCCTCTTCTTATCCCGGACGACGTGTGGGCGACGATCTTCCGAGACGAGAACCACCACGCACCTTCTTCTTCTCCAAGCAAGGTTCGGCCACAAGAAGAACCACCTCCAAGGAAGAAGAACTTGATCACCACCAATACTCCAAGGGATCTTCAAGATGAGGCTTCCTCCTCTTCTTCTTCTCCTTCCTAGGTTCAGCCACCAACAAGAGCTCCAAGAGATGTATGGTTCGGCCACCAAAAGAGAAGAAAGGAGAAAGGCTAGGGCCGGCCACAAGAAGAAGAAAAGAGGGAGAGAAAAATAGAATAGATGTTAGCAATGAAGCCTCCTCTACCCCTCTTTTATAATCCTTGATCTTGGCAAATAAGGAAATTTTAATAAAAACTTCCTTAATTCTTTTGCCATTGAAAAGGAAAATTTATTTAATTAAAATAATTTCCTTTCTCAATTTTATAATGGCCGGCCAAAAAAAAACTCCAAGCAAATAAAATTTTAAACACCAATTAAAACTTCCTTATTTGCTTCCGAAATTTTATAAAATTTTTTCAATAATTTTATCCCTTCATGATTGGTTAATAAAAAGGAAATTTTATAAATTAAAATCTTTCTTTTAAACATGTGAATAAAAAGAAAGTTATCTCTAAAAATTAAAATCTCTTTTAATCTACAAATAAGGAAAGATATCAAATCTTTTCTTAATCTCTTGTAGAAACTTATAAAAGAGAATATTTAATTTTTAAACTTTCTTTTAAATCATGAATATGTTTAAAAAGGAAAGTTTTTCTTAAAATTTAAAATCCTCCTTTAATCAACAAATAAGGAAAGATTTCAAATTTTAAACTCTCTTTTAAACATATAGATGATTTACAAATAAGGAAAGTTTTTCCAAAATTAAAACCATCCTTTTAAACCACAAATAAGGAAGAGATTAATCTCTTCTCTTAATCTTTGTAGAAAGCTATAAAATTTTTAATTTTAAACTCTCTTTTAAAACATGATATCCACATGAGAAATAATTTTAATAAAATCCTTTTAATATTCTAGTGGCGGCCACCTAAGCTTGGGACCCAAGCTTTGGCGACCACCAACTCTTCATCCACTTGGTCTGGCCCTAGCTTGGGTTCCAAGCTAGCTTGGCCTACTCCATTGGAAAGGTGGGTATGGTGGGTATAAATCTCTATATAGGCTACGATAGGGACCGAGAGGAGGAATTGGTTTTGGTCTCCGATAAAATTAAGCATCCCGTGCCCCGAACACACAACTTAATTTATCAATAATAATTCATTCCACTAGAGAACTATTATTGAACTACGCACCAATCCCAAATTACATTTTGGGCTTCTTCTTATGAGTGTGTTAGTCTCCCTGTGTTTAAGATAACAAATGTCCACTAATTAAGTAAGTTACTGACAACTCGCTTAATTAATATCTAGCTCCAAGAGTAGTACCACTCAACTTCATCGTCATGTCGGACTAAGTCCACCTGCAGGGTTTAACATGACAATCCTTATGAGCTCCTCTTGGGGACATTCTCAACCTAGATTACTAGGACATAGTTTCCTTCTATAATCAACAACACACACTATAAGTGATATCATTTCCCAACTTATCGGGCTCATTGATTCATCGAACTAAATCTCACCCATTGATAAATTAAAGAAATAAATATCAAATATATGTGCTTGTTATTATATTAGGATTAAGAGCACACACTTCCATAATAACTGAGGTCTTTGTTCCTTTATAAAATCAGTATAAAAGGAACGACCTCAAATGGTCCTACTCAATACACTCTAAGTGTACTAGTGTAATTATATAGTTAAGATATACTAATACCTAATTACACTACGACCTTCCAATGGTTTGTTCCTTTCCATCTTGGTCGTGAGCTACTGTTTATAATTTATAAGGAACCAATAACATGATCTTCTGTGTGACACCACACCATGTTATCTACAATATAAATTAATTGAGCAACTCCATTTATCATAAATGTAGACTTTTGACCAATGTGATTCTTATTTCTAGATAAATATTTATTCCAAAAGCTAGGCTTTTAGTATACACTCTAACATAGACACGGCAGCTTTCATTCTCAACCGAGTTCCATCCAAGGCCGTGATAAAGACACCATATAGGATATGGACTGGGAGAGATGCCCAGGTGTCTTTCATGAGGATTTGGGGTTGTGAGGCTTACGTACGACGTCAAGTCTCAGACAAATTAGGACCCAAATCTGACAAGTGCTATTTCATCGGATATCCCAAGGAAACTAAGGGATATTACTTCTACATTCCCAGTCGACAAGGTAGTTGTGGCAAAGACTGGGGTCTTTCTAGAAAGGGACTTTGTTTCTAGAAAGACTAGTGGGAGCGCGTTCGATCTTGAAGAAGTTCAAGATGCGAACAATAACACTGATGCCTCGATGGAAGTTGAACTGGAACCACAAAGTGTTGTGGATGATGTTGTTCCACAAAGAGTTGAGGAACAACAACCAGTTCAAGTAGACATACCTCTTCGCAGGTCTGATAGGGTACGTCGTCAGCCTGAGAGATACTCATTTCTCTTGTCTGACCATGATGACGTTGTGCTCATAGATGATGAGCCTACCACCTATCAGGAAGCTGTGATGAGACCAGATTCCGAGAAATGGCTAGAAGCCATGAGATCCGAAATGGATTCCATGTACACCAACCAAGTATGGACTTTGGTTGATCCACCTGAAGGGGTAAAACCCATTGGGTGTAAGTGGGTCTTTAAGAGAAAGACTGACATGGATGGACTTATCTATAAGGGTCGCTTGGTAGCTAAAGGTTTCAAGCAAATTCATGGTATTGACTATGATGAAACCTTTTCTCGATGCGATGTTTAAGTCCATTCGGATCATGCTTGCTATTGCAGCCTACCATGACTATGAGATATGGCAGATGGATGTCAAAACTGCGTTTCTGAATGGAAACCTGCTCGAGGATGTGTACATGACACAACCTGAGGGTTTTGTAGATCCACAGCATACTAGCAGAGTATGCAAGCTGCATAGGTCCATTTATAGACTAAAGCAAGCTTCTCGGAGCTGGAATCTTCGATTCGATGATGCAATCAAACAGTTTGGTTTCATCAAGAACGAAGATGAGCCTTGTGTCTACAAGAAGGTTGTAGGGGATATAGTTGTCTTCCTCATATTGTATGTGGATGACATACTACTCATTGGGAAGGACATCCAGTCTGTCAAGACTGGCTGGGAGTTGCTTCTCAATGAAGGACTTAGGTGAGGCATCCGCATTCTAGGGATTCAGATCTATAGAGATAGATCTAAGAGATTGCTTGGCCTAAGTCGGAGTACATACATTGACAAGGTACTCCTTCGGTTTGCCATGCTAACTCCAAGAAGGTTTACTGCGATGTCACTGGCGTGAGTCTTCGAGACTCAAGGTCCCTCTTCTAGAGAGGAGAGACCGCATGGATCGGATCCCTTATGCCTTAGCCATAGGATCGATCATGTACGCCATGCTATGTACTCGACCTGATGTCTCGTATGCTTTGAGCATGACGAGCGGATACCAGTCGATCCGTGAAAGTCACTAGATAGCGGTCAAGAATATTCTTAAGTACTTAAGAAGGACTAAAGAATATTTCTTGATATATGGAGGCAATGATGAGCTAACTGTAAGGGTTACGGTGATGCTAGCTTCCAAACCGATCAAAATGATTACCGATCGCAGTCGGGGTTAGTGTATTGCTTAAATGGTGGTCTGTGAGTCGGAAGAGTTCAAGCGGGACCAGATGGTGATTCTACAACAGGTCGAGTATATTCTTTGCATCGGAGAAAGGAGGCGATTTGGATCCAAGTTCATCGAACTTGGGGTGGTTCCCAACATCGCTGACCCAGTTGAGCTCTATTGTGACAACAATAGAGCTATAGCACAGGCAAAGGAACCTCGCTCACACCAGCGGACCAAGCACATACTACGGCGCTTCCATCTCATTCGAGAGATTATCGATAGAGGAGATGTGAAGATTTGCAGAGTACCTACAGAGGCAAACATCGCAGATCCCTTGACCAAGGCTTTGGCACAGAGGAAGCATGATGGTCACACTAGGTCTTTAGGCCTTAGAGCCTATACTGATTGGCACTAGTGCTAGTGGAAGATTGTTAGTTAGAGCCCTAGAGCCAATCATTTTTTGATGATTGTATGGACTCAGGTATATCATATTCTTGTATATTAATAAAGGCATTTGTTTGGTTATTATACTTATTTGTATTAGTGCCAAATAGACTAAGTATAATAGCGTCCTTGAGTAGAAGGTTCATACCTATATCAATCGATTAGTTGAATCGATAGTGAGATGATATAGGGAACACTACTCTAAATCATTCTTAGTCGAGTATTAATATTCAGGGACAATCTTAATGCAATAAGACTAGCATGTAGGTCATCTCGATGACTTGATCTCACAAGTCATGGATATAGAGATATCATGCTGACACATGGGTATACATTGGAGAATGTATACTGAATGACCCGCCATGAGAAAGTATCATGGATCGTTATATGAGTGTCATATACTTTATCATGTGGCTATTAGTATGACTATTAGTCCTTAGACCTGAAGTCACCATGGATCCCTACATAAGGAGTTATGTACTTTGGTTTCGTCAAACGTCACCCGTAACCGGGTGGACTATAAAGGCGATTACTGGGTATATAACGAATTATATAGAGGGATGTGAGTGATGTAGATGGGATCTGTTCCTCCCATATGACGGGAGCGACATCGGTATTCTTGATAGAGTGAGACCACTAAGTGCATGGCCATGCCCAAATGAGTCAACATGAGATGTTGAGCTCATTTGATCGAGTGAGTCTACTTGGTGTTCAAGATTTAGATTGATTAGAAGATGACACGGTCTATGCCTCATATTGATCAATCTAGATGTCAAGGATAGAAGGACAATTGACATATTTTGTGAGGAGTCACAATTGGTAGTCACAAAGTGATGTCGGATCTCGACATTCTTGTAACTTGGGTAGTAATGATGTGTTGCTAGATACCGCTCATTACTTATGCTCCTAAATGGGTTTAGGGCATTGCCAACGTTACAAGAACCTATAGGGTCACACACTAAGGATAATTAGATGGAGATTTGGTTCATATGATGAACCAAGAGGATTAGATTCATTTGATGAATCATATTGGATTAAGAGTAATCCAAATTGGGCTAATTGAGTTGGACTCAAGTTGATTCATGTATTCAATGAGTCTAATTTAGATTATGACTCATTAAATAAACTTAATTTAATGAATTAGATTCATTATATTAAGTTGGCTTGAATCATATGGTTGGATTAGATCAACCATGAGAGAGATTTGATCAAGTTTGACTTGATTTGAGAGGAAGAGAAAAAGTCATGTTTGACTTGACTTTTTGCCACATCACTAGTGAGTTGGCAAGATGTGGACCAATAGGATTGCTCCACATCATCAATGTGTGCCACCTCATGGAGGTTACAAGCCTCCATAGCATTTAATGTGGCCGGCCCACATTAAATGAGGAGGTTACACTTGTTGCCATGTCATTTAGTGAGGTGGCAAGATGTGGACCAATAGTGTTGATCCACATCATCCTAGAGTGACACCTCATGGGGGTTACAACTCTTAATGGTCTCCACATTAATTGGAATTAATGTGGGGGTTACACCTCCTAGAGTGGTCGGCCACTTGATGGCAAAGGGGTTTTTTGAATTTCCTCTCATTGATTCATTCACTCTTCTTCTCTCTTGGGTGCTCTCTCTTCTCCCTCTCCTCCTCTCTTGGACGAACAAGAAAAGGTGCTAGCACACCTTTGTTTGGTCTTCTCCATCAAGGATTATTCGTGTGGATACTTCTAGAGGACCGTACACTTGACGGTCTAGAGATCCGGCACCTTGGACGAGCGGGAACGCGAAGGGCTTCGCTACAAGGGTAATGATCTTAACTTTAGTGTAGATCTAAAGTTTTTACAAACTCGTACAAGAAAAAGGTTTTTCGAAAAGTTTTGTTTACGAATCTTTGCACGAGATCCATGGCTTTGGGTGACTCGGGGTTTCCGCGACGCGAAAAAGCGCTTTTCGCGGCCCGATAAACCCAACACCTCCGAGGGTAGTAAGAAACATCCGACATTTCGCCCCGTCGGAGAATTATTGTAATAATGCTACATTCTCAAATTTCAATAGATGATCTTTTGGATCTGTTATTCAAGTGTACTCGACGATCTGAATATTTTAATACCGCTTAGGAAGCGGATTATTCAGTACACTCTGAGAGAATGGAGAGATGACTTTTTCTGGTGAGTTATCACTAGTTATCATTTTCTGAAACACGGGCCTCCGACCCCCCTTCTCCATGGGAGTGCGAAGAAAGGCTCGTGGATGTCTTGTCAGAGAAACGACAACTGGCGAAAAATATGCATGTTCCAACTCTTCCGGCTCTTTTCCTTTCCGATGCTCAGTAGTTGAAATCGCTGGATTATGAGCTGTTGGTAGAGTAGTGTTAGCTAGAGCCCTAGAGCCAATCATTTGATTATTGTATTTTGGACTTGTTGTATCATATTCTATATAAATAAAGGCATTTGGTTTTTAGTTATTATACTTACTTGTATTGGTGCCAAATAAACTAAGTATAATAACGTCCTTGAGTAGACGGTTCTCACATATATCAATCGGTTAGTTGAACCGAGAGTGAGATGATATAGGGAACACTACTCTTAATCATTCCTAGTCGAGTATTAACATTCAGGGACAATGTTAAAGTAATAAGACTAGCATGTAGGTCAACTCGATGACTTGATCTCACAAGTCATGGATATAGAGATATCAAGTTGACACATGGGTATACATTGGAGAATGTATACTGAATGACCCGCCATGAGAAAGTATCATGGATCGTTATATGAGTATCATATACTTTCTCATGTGGCTATTAGTATGACTATTAGTCCTTAGACATGAAGTCACCATGGATCCCTACATAAGGAGTTATGTACTTTAGTTTCGTCAAACGTCACCCGTAACTGGGTGGACTATAAAGGCGATTACTGGGTATGTAACGAATTATACAGAGGGATGTGAGTGATGTAGATGGGATCTATCCCTCCTATATGACGAGAAGAGGCATCGATATTCTTGATATAGTGAGACCACGAAGTGCATGGCCATGCCCAATTGAGTCAATATGAGATATTGAGCTCATTTGATTTAGTAAGTCTACTTGGAGTTCAAGATTTAGATTGATTAGAGGATGGCACGGTCTATGCCTCACATTGATCAATCTAGATGTCTAGGATAGAAGGACACTTGTCATATATTGTGAGGAGTCACAATTAGTAGTCACAAGGTGATGTTGGATCTCAACATTCTTGTAACTTGGGTAGTAATGATGTGTTGCTAGATACCGCTCATTACTTATGCTTCTAAATGGGTTTAGGAGCATTGCCAACGTTACAAGAACCTATAGGGTCACACACAAAGGGCAATTAGATGGAGATTAGGTTCATTTGATGAACCAAATTGGATTAAGAGTAATCCAAGGTAGGCTAATTGAGTTGGACTCAATTTGGTTCATGTGTTAAGTGAGTCTAATTTGGACGTACACTCATTTAATTAATTTAATTGAATGAATATAGATTCATTAAATTAAAATTGACTTGAACCAATGGTTAGATTAGATCAACCAAGGGAGAGAAGTGGTCAAGTTTGACTTGACATAAGTCGGAAGATGAAGAGTCAAGTTTTGACTTGACTTTGACTTGACCACGGCCACATCATCAAGGCTTCTTCATTTGGTCAAGTTTGACTTGACCAAATGCCACCTCATGGGAGTTACCAAGAGTGGTGACTCTTGATATTCCATGGGAGTTACTAGCCAAAAATGTGGCCGGCCACTTTTATTCATGAAAAGGAGTTTCATTTTTCATGTGTAACTCCATCTTCTTCTTCCTTGGTTCTCTTCTCTCCCTCTCCTCCTCCACTACTGATCTATAAGATTGCTAGCACATCCTTAGAGGTTTTTCTCCATCTCTTTCTTGTGTGGATACACATAGAGAAGTGTCTACTTTGACACTTTCGAGATCCGGCGAACCGAGGACGAGCGGGATACGCGAAGGGCTTCGCTTCAAAGGTATAACCTTTTTCCATTTAGATCTAGGAATAGATCTCGGTAGAAACTCGTATTCTTAGTTTTCGAAATTTTCCTTTGCAAGGATCCGTTGGCTTTGGGGCTTTCGGGGTTTCCGCGACGCGAAAACGCGGTTTTCGCGGCCCGAAAAACCCAACAGTGGTATCAGAGCGACGTGCGAAACTTGTACGAGTTTAGTTTTTATTTTTATGACAAAAATTCAGTTCTGTGATATTCTGTAATTTTATGGTTTTTATAGTTTTTATGGGTATTTTTCTCGTAGAAGCGAAGCACAAGTGTTTCGGCACTTGTAGGCTTCGACTACCGAGAAGAATTTTTCAAAACGGCAAAGTTTCGCCCCAAAAATTTTTGGGACAGCGGGCTAAGGAGCTCTTGGATCACTTAGGAGTAACTCGCGATGGTTAGATCGTGGGTAGGGGTACTGCCCCTAACCCCGCAAGGGGATTTGCTCCACGATTGCGCCCAAAATCGCTAATCGGGACCGCAGGGAAAAATTTACTCATAAAATCTGTAAAATTATAAAAAAAAATTACATAAAATTATAGAAATAAATATTTTTTGAATTATATATTAATTTTTTGATAGTCATGGCCCAAACGACCCAAATTGGATTTGGAAATGTGTTATAATTCATAATACGGCCTGCGTGCCATTATGTGATGTGCGTGTTGTATTTATTTTATTTTTATTTTATTTTCACGGCCTACGCGTCGTGCCTTTCTCTTATATTCTGGTTGTAAATTAGATTTAGACTCGAATGTAACTCGAGTTTCAAAATTGTAATGTAAATTTTGAGGCGGTGGAAGGTCCACTCGAGACGGAGTTACGAGGAGGGCGCGAGCAACACGAGGTGGTCAAAGGAAGGAGCTTGAGATGCTGTTAACCTTAGGTTGACCATCCGATCTTCTCATTGGCTTGAGAAGATCGTAGTAGGGCCATGACATAATCACAAAATTATTTAACTAATTGCTTATATGTATGTGATGCATGTTTAATTAAGTAGTTAATTAGTGCCTAGCGATTAGATTAGATCTACATCGTGTACAAGATGCACCCTATCGATTAGATTAGATCTATATCGTGTATATGATACAACATCGACGTTTAAATTAGATCTAAATCACGTCAACTCTAATGCCTACCGTGCCGTGATACCTACCACTACCTCGATCGCATGCTGTTGTTGAATCTGCCAAAGCAGAGCAACACATGTTGGGACCGAAAAGTAGCTAGAGGGGGGGGGGGGGGGGGAATAGCTCGTCGCGTGCTTCGTGGTTGACGTTGTTTGTTTCTTTGAAGATGTGCAGCGGAAATACAAGAAACAAAAACATACAACGCTAACACTTGGGATTTTACTTGGTATCCACCTCACAAGAGGTGACTAGTCCAAGGATCCACGCACACACACACACCTCCACTATAAAATACTCCTTTTCGGTAACTACCGAAGGCGGAGAAGCCCTACAAGACTCTCAATACAAGAAGAAAGGAAAGGGAAACAAAATACAAGCGCAAAGCTTACAATGAGTGCAGAAAACCCTAACCCTAGCTTCTCTTCTTGGCTTTGATCCGCCTCTTTACTTGGAAACCTCTAAGATCCTTCAAGAACTGGCGATCTGAGCTTTGAGAGCGCTGTGGAGGAGCTGACGAGAGATCTGAGATGAAAACAGTAGAGTTCTGCCGAAGGAGACGCCTGCCTGCATCTCAAATACGACGCAACGGTCGGATCCCGATCGATTTGAAAACTCCCAATCGATCGGGGAGGCTTTGGAACGATTCACGGATCGATCCAGAGTGCCTCTGTGCTCTGTAAAAATGCCTGGATCGATCCATGCATCGATCCAGTGCTTATCGCGTGAAGCAGCAGCGTCCCAATCAATTCACTGATCGATTGGGACCTCTAGATCGATCCACTGATCGATCCAGAGGCTTTCTGTGCGCTGGGAAAAGCCTAGATCGATCCGCTGATCGATCCAGATCTTGGTTTTTGCCCAAAACCAAGTCCCAAGCCTCTCAAACCAACATCCGGTCAACCTTGACCTGTTGGTACATCTTGCCTAGCATTTGGTCACTCCCTTGACCTGCCAGAACTCCCCACCAAGTGTCCGGTCAATCCCTTTGACCTACTTGGACTTTTCTCCTCTTGCCAAGTATCCGGTCAATTCCTTTGACCTACTTGGACTTTCCTTCATCATGCCAAGTATCCGGTGTTAGTTAGAGCCCTAGAGCCAATCATTTGATGATTGTATGGACTCATGTATATAATATTCATGTATATATATTAAGGCATTTGGTTTTTGGTTATTATGCTTATTGGTATTAGTGCCAGATAAAATAAGTATAGTAACGTCCTAGAGTAGAAAGGTTCTTACCTATATCAATCGATTGGTTGAATTGATAGTGAGATGATATAGGGAACACTACTCTAAATCATTCCTAGTCGAGTATTAACATTCAGGGACAATGTTAATACAATAAGACTAGCATGTAGGTCAGCTCGATGACTTGATCTCACAAGTCATGGATATAGAGATATCAAGCTGACACATGGGTATGCATTAGAGAATATATACTGAATGACCCGCCATGAGAAAGTATCATGGATCGTTATATGAGTGTCATATACTTTCTCATGTGGCTATTAGTATGACTATTAGTCCTTTGACCTGAAGTCACCATGGATCCCTACATAAGGAGTTATGTACTTTAGTTTCGTCAAACGCCACCCGTAACAGGGTGGACTATAAAGGCGATTACTGGGTATGTAATAAATTATGCAGAGGGATGTGAGTGATATAGATGGGATCTATCCCTCACATATGACGGGAGCGACATCAATATTCTTGATAGAGTTAGACCACGAAATGCATGGCCATGCCCAAATGAGTCAACATGAGATGTTGAGCTCATTTGATCGAGTGAGTCTACTTGGAGTTCAAGATTTAGATTGATTAGAGGATGACACGGTCTATGCCTCACATTGATCAATCTAGATGTCAAGGATAGAAGGACATTTGACAAATTTTGTGAGGAGTCACAATTGGTAGTCACAAGGTGATGTCGGATCTCGACATTCTTGTAACTTGGGTAGTAATGATGTGTTGCTAGATACCGCTCATTACTTATGCTCCTAAATGGGTTTAGGGCATTGCCAACGTTACAAGAACCTATAGGGTTACACACTAAGGACAATTAGATGGAGATTTGTTTCATATGATGAACCATGAGGATTAGATTCATTTGATTAATCATATTGGATTAAGAGTAATCCAAATTGGGCTAATTGAGTTGGACTCAAGTTGATTCATGTATTCAATGAGTATAATTTAGATTATGACTCATTAAATCAACTTAATTTAATGAATTAGATTCATTATATTAAGTTGGCTTGAATCATATGGTTGGATTAGATCAACCATGAGAGAGATTTGATCAAGTGTGACTTGATTTGAGAGGAAGAGAAAAAGTCATGTTTGACTTGACTTTTTGCCACATCAGTAGTGAGTTGGCAAGATGTGGACCAATAGGATTTCTCCACATCATCAATGTGTGCCACCTTATGGAGGTTACAAACCTCCATAGCATTTAATGTGGCCGACCCACATTAAATGAGGAGGTTACACTTGTTGCCATGTCATTTAGTGAGGTGGCAAGATGTGGACCAATAGTGTTGATCCACATCATCCTAGAGTGCCACCTCATGGGGGTTACAACTCTTAATGGTCTCCACATTAATTGGAATTAATGTGGGGGTTACACCTCCTAGAGTTGCCGGCCACTTGATGGCTAAGGGGTTTTTTGAATTTCCTCTCATTGATTCATTCACTCTTCTTCTCCCTTGGGTGCTCTCTCTTCTCCTTCTCCCATTCCTTGGCCGAACACTCCATTGGTGCTAGCACACCTTGTGTTTTGGTCATCTCCTTCTACTTGTGTCCGTGTGGATACATATAGAGGTTGTCTACTTTGACAACTAGAGATCCGGCGACATCTTGGACAAGCGGGAACGCGAAGGGCTTCGCTACAAGGGTAATGATCTTAACTTTAGTGTAGATCTAATGTTTTTACAAACTCGTACAAGAAAATGGTTTTTTGATAATTTTGTTTATGAATCTTTGCACGAGATCCATGGCTTTGGGTGACTCGGGGTTTTCGCGACGAGAAAAAGCGGTTTTCGCGGCCCGAAGAACCCAACAGTGGTATCAGAGCCACGTGCAAAGACTTGTACGAGTTCGTTTGTATTTTTATGAAAAATATACCTTCTGTGATTTTCTGTAAAAATTGAGTTTTGAGAGTTTTTTATGAGTAATTTTTCCGTAGAAGTGAAGCACAAGTGTCTCGGCACTTGTAGGCTTCGGCTACCGGAAAGTTTTCTTTTAAACGGCTTCATTTTGCCCCAAATCCGTTTGGGACAGCGGGGTCAGGTGCCATTAGATCGCAAAGGACCAACTCACGATGGTTAGATCGTGGGTAGGGGCATTGCCCCTAACCCCACAAGGGAATTTGCTCCGCGATTGCACCCGAAATCGCTAAAAACGAACCCGCTGTAAAGATTTTTCCGAAACGGCAATGTCTCGACCCAATTCGTTTTGGGACAGCGGGTTTAGGCACTGTTGGATCGCAAAGGAACCCTCGCGATGGTTAGATCGCGGGTAGGGGCGCTGCCCCTGGGCCCCGCAAGGGGATCCGTTACGCGATTGCGCCCGAAACCGCTAAACGGGACCGCCGGGAAATTTTACTCATAAAAATTGTAAAAATTATTTTTAAAATTACAGAAAAATTATGAAAAATATATAATTTTGAATTATATATTAATTTGTGATAGTCATGGCCCAAAATACCCAGTAAGTTTGGATTTGTGTTGTAATTCATAATACGCCCTGCGTGTCGTCATATGATTGTGTGTGCTGTATTTTTATTTTTTCCCACGGCCTGTGCGTCGTGCCTTTCTCTTATTCTGGTTGTAAATTAGATTTAGACTCGAATGTAACTCGAGTTTCAAATTGTAATGTACAAATTGGAGCGGTGGAGGGTCCACACGAGACGGAGTTCCGTGGCGGGCACGAGCAACACAAGGTGGTAAAAGGGAGGAGCTTGGAGAAGCTGTTGACCCTAGGTTGACCATTCGATCTTCTCATTGGCTTGAGAAGATCGTAGTAGGGCCATGACTAAATCACAAATAGATTAATTAATTAATTGTTATGTATCTGATGCATGTTTAATAATTAATTAATTAATTAGTGCCTTAATGATTAGATTAGATCTAAGTCGTGCAAATGATGCACCCTTGCGATTAGATTAGATCTAAGTCGTGCACAAGATGCATCCTTCTCGATTAGATTCGATCTATATCGAACCAACTCTAAATGTCTAACCGTACCGTGATACCTATCACTACCTCTATCACATGTATTGTTGAATCTGCCTAAGCAGAGCAATACATATTACCTTGGTAGGGTACGGAGGGACAATATTGGTCCCGCCTATCAACGCATGGGTGAATACAAACTCAATTAGATTGAGTATTCCTAGTTACTCGGTTGGATCGAGTCAACTATAGGCATTCTTCCAATAGTTGGAAAGGTTGGACAAAATCATGTTTATATTAACTCTCAGGCGTATTAGCCAAAGCTAACTCGAGTTTTAATATAAATGCGGATATTGATTCTATAAACAAGAGTTGCATAGAGATGTAATTGGTAATCGTTACCTACCGATCATACTAAGCCTTGGGCGTATTAGCCAAAGCTAACTCAAGGGTTAGTATGATGTGGATCTTGTCCCACAAGAATTATAGAATTCAGTGGGAGCATCATTTAATTAAAGGCCTAATTAAATGATTTTTAAAGAATATGATATTTATTTCTACAAATTTTCTATTGTAGATAACCATGACGTCGAACATGAATTCCTTCTCCCTGCGATCTGTCCTTGAGAAGGACAAGCTCAACGGAGCGAATTTCCTGGACTGGTACAGGAACTTGAGAATAGTTCTTACTCAGGAACGTAAACTGTACGTTCTGGAGCAGCCCATTCCGGAGGCTCCTCCTGCCACTGCCACGCGAGCTGACCGGGATGCTTACAAGAAGCATCAAGATGACGCATTAGATGTGTCCTGTCTAATGCTCGCGACCATGAACTCTGAGCTTCAGAAGCAACACGAGTTGATGGGCGCTTACGATATGGTTGAGCATCTTCACCAACTATATCAGGGACAAGCGAGGCATGAGAGATTTGAGATCTCTAAGGCACTATTTCAGTGCAAGATGTCAGACGGGGCTCCTGTAGGTCCTTATGTACTCAAGATGATTGGGTACATAGAGAACTTACAAAGACTGGGGTTCCCACTTGGCCAAGAGCTGGCCACTGATTTGATCTTGCAGTCCTTGCCGGATAGCTATAGTCAATTCGTTCTCAACTATAACATGAACGAGATTGACAAGCCACTACCCGAGCTACTTAGTATGTTACCAACTGCTGAGATTAACCTTAAGAAGGTTAAGCTCATTCTGATGGTCCAGAAGCACAAGGGCAAGGGCAAGCCCAAAGGTAAGGGAAAGTCCCAAACCAAGGGCAAAGGCAAGGCACTGAAGCCTAAAGGTGGGGTCGCCAATAATGCTACCTGCTTCCACTGCGGTCAGACCGGGCACTGGAAGAGGAACTGCAAGGTATACTTGGAGGATCTTAAGAAAAAGCGAAGTGAGACTTCCACTTCAGGTATATATGTTATAGAAGTCAATCTATCTATTTCTACATCATGCGTATTAGATACTGGATGTGCTTCTCACATTTGTACTGATGTGCAGGCACTGAGAAATAGCAGAGCATTGGCAAAGGGCGAGGTGGACCTACGAGTAGGCAATGGAGCACGGGTTGCTGCTGTTGATGTAGGAACTTATCAGCTATCTCTGCCCTCTGGGCTTGTACTAGATTTAGATGATTGTTGTTATGTGCCTGCTCTTACAAAGAACCTAGTTTCAGTTTCTTGTTTAGACAAGAAAGGATACTCTTTTATAATAAAAGACAAATGTTGTTCTGTTTATTTAAAAGATATGTTCTATTGTAGTGCACCACTAATAAACGGACTCTATATTCTAGACCTTGAGAGCCCTATCTATAACATTAGTACCAAGAGGTTCAAGTCAAATGACATGAACCAAACCTACCTCTGGCATTGTCGCTTAGGTCATATAAATGACAAGCGCTTATCCCAGCTCCATAAGGATGGTTTGCTGGACTCATTTGATTTAGAATCATATGAGATATGCGAGTCATGTCTACTAGGCAAGATGACCAAGACTCCCTTTAGTGGGCACAGCGAGAGAGCGACTGATCTGTTAGGACTCATACATAGTGATGTATGTGGCCCTTTCAATGTCGCTGCTAGAGGCGGTTATAGGTACTTCATCACATTTACTGATGACTTCAGTAGATATGGTTATGTGTACTTGATGACACATAAGTCCGAATCCTTTAAAAAGTTCAAAGAATTCAAGAATGAAGTACAGAACCAGCTTGGCAAGAGTATTAAAATACTTCGATCAGATCGAGGTGGTGAATACTTAAGCCATGAGTTTCGTGACTATTTAGCTGAGTGTGGGATTCTATCCCAACTCACTCCTCCTGGAACACCACAGTGGAATGGTGTATCCAAAAGGAGGAATCGTACCCTATTAGATATGGTACGGTCGATGATGAGTCACACAGATCTTCCGACATATCAATGGGGATATGCTCTAGACACGGCAGCTTTCATTTTCAACCGAGTTCCATCCAAGGCCGTGATAAAGACACCATATAGGATATGGACTGGGAGAGATGCCCAGGTGTCTTTCATGAGGATTTGGGGTTGTGAGGCTTACATACGACGTCAAGTCTCACACAAATTAGGACCCAAATCCGACAAGTGCTATTTCATTGGATATCCCAAGGAAACTAAGGGATATTACTTCTACATTCTCAGTCAGCACAAGGTAGTTGTGGCAAAGACTGGGGTCTTTCTAGAAAGGGACTTTGTTTCTAGAAAGACTAGTGGGAGCGCGTTCGATCTTGAAGAAGTTCAAGATGCGAACAATAGCAATAATGCCTCGATGGAAATTGAACTGGAACCACAAAGTGTTGTGGATGATGTTGTTCCACAAAGAGTTGAGGAACAACAACCAGTTCAAGTAGACATACCTCTTCGCAGGTCTGATAGGGTACGTCGTCAGCCTGAGAGATACTCATTTCTCTTGTCTGACCATGATGACATTGTGTTCATAGAGGCTGAGTCCACCACCTATCAGGAAGCTGTGATGAGACCAGATTCCGAGAAATGGCTAGAGGCCATTCTCGGAACTGGAATCTTCGATTCGATGATGCGATCAAACAGTTTGGTTTCATCAAGAACGAAGATGAGGCTTGTGTCTACAAGAAGGTTGTAGAAAACATAGTTGTCTTCCTCATATTGTATGTGGATGACATACTACTCATTGGGAAGGACATCTCTATGCTTCAGTCTATCAAGACCTGGCTAGGGAGTTGCTTCTCAATGAAGGACTTAGGTGAGGCATCCCGCATTCTTGGGATACAGATCTATAGAGATAGATCTAAGAGATTGCTTGGCCTAAGTCAGAGTACATACATTGATGAGGTACTCCTACGGTTTGCCATGCAGAACTTCAAGAAGGGATTTCTGCCGATGTCACATGGCGTGAGTCTTTCGAAGACTCAAGGTCCCTCTTCTAGAGAGGAGGGAGACCGCATGGATCAGATCCTTTATGCCTCAGCCATAGGATCGATCATGTACGCCATGCTATGTACTCGACATGAAGTCTCGTATGCTTTGAGCATGACGAGCACATACCAGTCAGATCTAGGTGAAAGTCACTGGATAGCGGTCAAGTATATTATTAAGTACTTAAGAAGAACTAATGAATATTTCTTGATATATGGAGGCAATGATAAGCTAGCTGTAAAGGGTTACAGTAATGCTAGCTTCCAGACTGATCAGGATGATTAAAGATCACAGTCGAGGTTCGTGTTTTGCTTGAATGGTAGTGCTATGAACTGGCAGAGTTCACAGCAATTCTACAACGTTTTCATCTCATTCGAGAGATTATCGATAGAGGAGATGTGAAGATTTGCAGAGTACCTACAGAGACTAACATCGCAGATCCCTTGACCAAGGCTTTGGCACAGAGGAAGCATGATGGTCACACTAGGTCATTAGGCCTTAGAGCCTATACTGATTGGCACTAGTGCTAGTGGGAGATTGTTATTTAGAGCCCTAGAGCCAATCATTTGATGATTGTATGGACTCATGTATATCATATTCATGTATATATATTAAGGCATTTGGTTTTTGGTTATTATGCTTATTTGTATTAGTGCTAGATAAAATAAGTATAGTAACGTCCTAGAGTAGAAAGGTTTTACCTATATCAATCGATTGGTTGAATCGATAGTGAGATGATATAGGGAACACTACTTTAAATCATTCCTAGTCGAGTATTAACATTCAGGGACAATGTTAATACAATAAGACTAGCATGTAGGTCAGCTCGATGACTTGATCTCACAAGTCATGGATATAGAGATATCAAGCTGACACATGGGTATGCATTAGAGAATGTATACTGAATGACCCGCCATGAGAAAGTATCATGGATCGTTATATGAGTGTTATATACTTTCTCATGTGGCTATTAGTATGACTATTGGTCCTTTGACCTGAAGTCACCATGGATCCCTACATAAGGAGTTATGTACTTTGGTTTCGTCAAACGTCACCCGTAACAGGATGGACTATAAAGGCGATTACTGGGTATGTAATAAATTATGCAGAGGGATGTGAGTGATGTAGATGGGATCTATCCCTCCCATATGACGGGAGAGACATCAATATTCTTGATAGAGTTAGACCACGAAGTGCATGGCCATGCCCAAATGAGTCAACATGAGATGTTGAGCTCATTTGATCGAGTGAGTCTACTTGGAGTTCAAGATTTAGATTGATTAGAGGATGACACGGTCTATGCCTCACATTGATCAATCTAGATGTCAAGGATAGAAGGACATTTGACATATTTTGTGAGGAGTCACAATTGGTATCACAAGGTGATGTCGGATCTCGACATTCTTGTAACTTGGGTAGTAATGATGTGTTGCTAGATACCGCTCATTACTTATGCTCCTAAATGGGTTTAGGGCATTGCCAACTTTACAAGAACCTATAGGGTCACACACTAAGGACAATTAGATGGAGATTTGGTTCATATGATGAACCAAGAGGATTAGATTCATTTGATGAATCATATTGGATTAAGAGTAATCCAAATTGAGCTAATTGAGTTGGACTCAAGTTGATTCATGTATTCAATGAGTCTAATTTAGATTATGACTCATTAAATAAACTTAATTTAATGAATTAGATTCATTATATTAAGTTGGCTTGAATCATATGGTTGGATTAGATCAACCATGAGAGAGATTTGATCAAGTTTGACTTGATTTGAGAGGAAGAGAAAAAGTCATGTTTGACTTGACTTTTTGCCACATCACTAGTGAGTTGGCAAGATGTGGACCAATAGGATTGCTCCACATCATCAATGTGTGCCACCTTATGGAGGTTACAAGCCTCCATAGCATTTAATGTGGCCGACCCACATTAAATGATGAGGTTACACTTGTTGCCATGTCATTTAGTGAGGTGGCAAGATGTGGACCAATAGTGTTGATCCACATCATCCTAGAGTGCCACCTCATGGGGGTTACAACTCTTAATGGTCTCCACATTAATTGGAATTAATATGGGGGTTACACCTCCTAGAGTGGCCGGCCACTTGATGGCTAAGGGGTTTTTTTTGAATTTCCTCTCATTGATTCATTCACTCTTCTTCTCCCTTGGGTGCTCTCTCTTCTCCTTCTCCCATTCCTTGGCCGAACACTCCATTGGTGCTAGCACACCTTGTGTTTTGGTCATCTCCTTCTATTTGTGTCCGTGTGGATACATATAGAGGTTGTCTACTTTGACAACTAGAGATCCGGCGACATCTTGGACAAGCGGGAACGCGAAGGGCTTCGCTACAAGGGTAATGATCTTAACTTTACTGTAGATCTAAAGTTTTTACAAACTCGTACAAGAAAAAGGTTTTTCGATAATTTTGTTTACGAATCTTTGCACGAGATCCATGGCTTTGGGTGACTCGGGGTTTTCGCGACACGAAAAAGCGGTTTTCGCGGCCTGAAGAACCCAATATCCGGTCACTCCCTTGACCTACTTGGACTTTCACCTGATGCCTGGTCAACCTTGACCCATCTGGATTTTCCTCCGTGCCTGGCTTCACTCACCAGGACTTCCAATCTGCCTAGCTTCACTCAATAGGACTTCTTTTCTGCCTGGCTTCACTCACCAGGACTTCTCTTCTGCCTGGCTTCACTCACCAGAACTTCTCTTCTGCCTGGCTTCACTCACCAGAACTTCTCTTCTGCCTGGCTTCACTCACCAGGACTTTCACGTAGCTTCACTCACTAGGATTTCTCCGCTGCCTGGCTTCACTCACCAGGACTTTCACTTCACCTAACATCCCAGTTAGGACTTCCCAGTCAAGTATCCGGTCAATCATTGACTTACTTGACTCTTCTTCAATCAACCTTGTATTGTCAAACATCGAAACCTAAACCAAGACTCAAGCTTGGTCAACCAGGTCAACCTTGACCTGAGAGATGTTGCACCAACAACACATACTATCTTTGTAGGGTACAGAGGGACAATCTTGGTCCCGCCTATCAACGCATGGGTGAGTACAACTTAATTAGATTGAGTAACTAGTTAACTCGGTTTGATCGAGTACAACTATAGGCATTCTTCCAACGGTTGGAAAGGTATGACAAAATCACGTTTATATTAATTCTTGGGCGTATTAGCCAAAGCTAACTCGAGTTTTAATATAAATGCAGATTTTGATCCTATAAACAAGAGTTGCATAGAGATGTAATTGGTAATCGTTACCTACCGATCATACTAAGTCTTGGGCGTATTAGCCAAAGCTAAATCAAGGGTTAGTATGATGTGGATCTTGTCCCACATGAATTATAGAATTCAGTGGGAGCATCATTTAGTTAAAGGCCTAATTAAATGATTAAGAATATGATATTTATTTCTGTATTTATTTCTGTTGTAGAATTGCCATGACGTCGAACACGAACATCTTCTCTCTGCATTCTGTCCTTAAGAAGGACAAGCTCAACGGAGCAAATTTCCTAGACTGGTACAGGAATATGAGAATAGTTCTCACTCAGGAACGTAAACTGTACGTTCTGGAGCAACCCATTCCGGAGGCTCCTCCTGCCACTGCCACGCGAACAGACCGTGATGCTTACAAGAAGCAACAAGATGACGCATTAGATGTGTCCTGTCTTATGCTCGCGACCATGAACTCTGAGCTTCAGGAGCAACATGAGTTGATGGGCGCTTACGATATGGTTGAACATCTTTGTCACCTATATCAAGGACAAGTAAGGCACTGGAAGAGGAACTCCAAAGAATACTTGGAAGATCTTAAGAAGAAGAGAAATAAGATTTCTACTTCAAGTATACATGTTATAGAAGTCAACCTCTCTATTTCTTCATCGTGGGTATTAGATACCAGATGTGCTTCGCACATTTGTACTAATGTACAAGCGCTGAGGAAAAGCAGGGCATTGACGAAAGGTGAGATAGACCTACGAGTAGGCAATGGAGCACGGGTTGCTGCTATTGCTGTAGGAACTTACCATCTATCTCTTCCCTCTGGGCTTGTACTAGAATTAGATGATTGTTGTTATGTGCCTGCCTTGACTAAGAACATAATTTCAGTTTCTTGTTTGGACAAGAAAGGATTTTCGTTTACAATAAAGAACAAATGTTGTTCCGTCTATTTAAATGATATGTTCTATTGTAGTGCACCTCTGATAAACGGACTCTATATTCTAGACCTTGAGAGCCCTATCTATAACGTAAATACCAAGAGGTTCAAGTCAAATGACATGAACCAAACCTACCTCTGGCACTGTCGCTTAGGTCATATAAATGACAAGCGCTTATCCCAGCTCCATAAGGATGGTTTGCTGGACTCATTTCATTTTGAATCATATGAGATATGCGAGTCATGCCAACGAGGCAAGATGACAAAGACTCCCTTTAGTGGGCACAGCGAGAGAGCGACTGATTTGTTAGGACTTATACATAGTGATGTATGTGACCCTTTCAATGTTGCTGCTAGAGGCGATTATAGATACTTCATCACATTTACTGATGACTTCAGTAGATATGGTTATGTGTACTTGATGACACATAAGTCTGAATCCTTTGAAAAGTTCAAAGAATTCAAGAATGAAGTACAGTAGATATGGCAACGATCTTCCGAGATGAGAACAACCTTTCCACCTTTCTTCTTTCTTCTAGATTTCGGCCACAATAAATTTCTTCAAGGATGAAGAATTTCGGGCACCACCAATGCTCCAAGGGATGCTAGAGACGAGACTTGCTTTCTCTTCTTCTTCTCCTTCCTTGATCCGGCCACAAACAAGAGCTCCACCAAGAAGATAAGTTTCGGCCAACAAGAGGATAGGAGAGAAATAGGGCCGGCCACCAAAACCAAGGAAGAGAGGGAGGAAAAGAATAGAGGTTGTTTCCCATGAAGGCTCCTCTACCTCCTCTTTTATAATCCTTAGTCTTGGCAAATAAGGACATTTTAATAAAACCTTCCTTAATTCTTTTGCCATGAAAAGGAAAAATTTATTTAATTAAAAATAATTTTTCTTCTCATTACTATAATGGCCGGCCACACTAAATCTTCAAGCAAATAAAAATTTTAAACACAAATTAAAACTTCCTTATTTGCTTCCGGAAATTTTATAAAAAATTTCTCCAATAATTTTTATCCCTTCATGATTGGTTAAAAGAAAATTTTATAAATTAAATCTTTCTATAAACATGTGGATAATTTCCGGAAAGTTATCTCTAAAAATTAAAATCTCCTTTCAATCTACAAATAAGGAAAGATATCAAATCTTTTCTTAATCTTTTGTAGAAACTAATAAAAGAGAATTATTAATTTTTTAAACATTCTTTTAAATCATGAACATGGTTAAAAGGAAAGTTTTTACCAAAATTAAAATCAACCTTTTAATCTACAAATAAGGAAAGAGATTTAACTCTTCTCTTAATCTTTTGTAGAATATTATAAAAGGAAAGATTTAAATTTTTTAAACTCTCTTTTAAATCATGTTATCCACATAAGAAAAATTTTAAAAAATAAAAATCCTTTTATTTTAATTTGGGCCGACCACACCAAGCTTGAACCCAAGCTAGGGCCGGCCACCTTGAAGCACCCATGAACCAAACTTTGGCCGACCCTAGCTTGGTCTCCAAGCTAGCTTGACCGGCCCCTATGGGATGGGTAAGAAGGTGGGTATAGGTGGATATAGTACTCTATAATTAAGAGGCTACGATAGGGACCGAGAGGAGGAATTGGTTTTGGTCTCCCGATAAAATTAAGCATCCCGTGTTCGCCCCGAACACACAACTTAATTTTATCAATAATAATTCATTCCACTAGAGAACTATTATTGAACTACCGCACCAATCCCAAATTACATTTTGGGCTCCTTCTTATTATGAGTGTGTTAGTCTCCCTGTGTTTAAGATAACAAATATCCACTAATTAAGTAAGTTACTGACAACTCACTTAATTAATATCTAGCTCCAAGAGTAGTACCACTCAACTTCATCGTCATGTCGGACTAAGTCCACCTGCAGGGTTTAACATGACAATCCTTATGAGCTCCTCTTGGGCACATTCTCAACCTAGATTACTAGGACACAGTTTCCTTCTATAATCAACAACACACACTATAAGTGATATCATTTCCCAACTTATCCGTCTTATTGATTTATCGAACTAAATCTCACCCATTGATAAATTAAAGAAATAAATATCAAATGTATGTGTTTGTTATTATATTAGGATTAAGAGCACACACTTCCATAATAACTGAGGTCTTTGTTCCTTTATAAAGTCAGTATAAAAGAAACGACCTCTAATGGTCCTACTCAATACACTCTAAGTGTACTAGTGTAATTATATAGTTAAGATAAACTACTACCTAATTACACTACGACTTTCCAATGGTTTGTTCCTTTCCATCTTGGTCGTGAGCTACTGTTTATAATTTATAAGGAACCGATAACATGATCTTCTGTGTGTGACACCACACACCATATTATCTACAATATGAATTAATTGAACAACTACATTTAACATAAATGTAGACATTTGACCAATGTGATTTTTATTTCAGGATAAATGTTTATACCAAAAGCTAGGCTTTTAGTATACATCCTAACAAAGCCGTCGCGTATGCCGCCAATGGATCAAGCTGTCGCGTCTATCTCGCTTCCTTCTCCGTTGTGCCTCTGGTCCTCAAATAGTACCATGCCTCGCAAGGATACGACCTGGGACAAAAATAAGATTTTACATTTATCGATCCTATATTCCACAAGGGAATGCACATGTAATCTAGATTGAATAGAATATAAAATCCTAAAACTAATACAGCTCCTGCTGTATTTAATAATTGCAATCATACACACACATAAAATACCCTCAACATGTTCGAGTGTCCAAATCACACACAAGGACACAAAAAGTTATAATAGTTGGATCTAAGATGCCTGCAACCACTGAGTTAATCTATCTAGCACATTCTTCTATTATCCGGCCTAAACTTATATATGAGCAGTGCATAATTTAACCAAAAACCAAACACAAAGAGGTAGAAAACTAGCTTTGATACCACTTGTTGGGTGCTACTTGGAATACCGTTCTGTTTCCCCTATACAAAAAAATTTATACAAGCACAGAACTTTTCCTAAAAACCCATGGGCTCTTCAAAAGTTAAACTTGTATTGGAAATGACACTTAACATTTTTACTCCAAGTTCATTCTTCAAAGTTAAACCTAGATTGGAAACGAACTTAACATTTTTACTCCAAGTTCAACCCTTGTGTTCTTCTGAAGTTAAACCATATTACAGAAGTTGATTAAATATTTATTTCAAGGATTTGTAACACCCATGAAATGATAAGATATACCTATGGGTATTTTTCTTTCAGAATAAAAGATAAAAGGGAAATGGAAATAGAACCAAAAAGAAATAAAAGAAAGAGAGGTTAAGGTTTGAACCTTGAACCTCCCACAAATGATAAAGTTAAATAGGTGTATGGTAACCACTAGAGTAATGAATGATATATGAATAGAAAAGAATAGAAATTGTAGTTAAAAGTAAGAGTATAATTAAGTAAGGGAACAAGAGAAAAGCAAGTAGCTTTTCTCCTCTTCCTCTTGGTTAAGAAAAGAAGCAAGCAAAAGACAAGTTGCCTTTCTTCCTTCTTTTTCTCTATTTTTGTGGGAATTAAGAGAGTGAGGAGATAGAGAAGGCAAGGGGATGAATTGGGACACTTTTCATCCTCATTGGGAATAAATAGGAGTGAGAGAAGAAAAGGGAAAGAAAGTTTGGTTAATTCTTCCTCCTTCTTCTTCCTCCTCCATTTTTCTTCTCCTTCTTCCTTCTCCACCGAGACCTAAACCTTTCCCTCTCTCATTTATGAAAATCCAAGCTAAGGTCTTTCTTGCTAAGAAAAACTAATTCACAAGAAGGAGTCCTCAAGATCTACTCCATACAAGCAAGAGAAGAAAAGAGAGAACTAGGAAGAGAAGTTTCTTCTTCCTCTTCACAAGGGTACCATCTTCCTTAGGAAAAACAAGCAAGAGGATGTAAGTATCCCCTCACCTGTGGTACAAGTTGTTTATGTGTTTTCCATGAGGTTAGAATGCTTAAAAAAACTTAAGGTCACTTTTTGAACTTTCTGCCAAGACATGGATAAAAGATTTAGAGAAGTTTAAGACCTAACCAAGTATGCTCACTATAATATTATGACATGTATCTTAGTATAGAAGGTTAGTTAATGATCTTATGCTTGTATGCTTACTTAAAACTTAAATCCATGTTCTTAAACTTTCGGCCAAGACTTGGATAAAAGATTTAGAGAAGTTTAAAGACCTAACTAAGCATGTTCACTATGCTCTTATGATATGTACCCTAGTATAAGAGTTAGTTAATGTTTCTTGTGCTTGTACGCTTACTTGAAACTTAGATCCATGCTCTTGAACTTTCGGCCAAAGTGTGAATAAAAGATTAGGAAGGCTTAAGACCTAAACTAAACATGCTCACTATGTCCTTATGATATGTACCCTATGATAAGAGATTAGTTTGGTGTTCTTATGCTTGTATGTTGCTTAAAACCTAAATTCATGCTCATGAAGGGTTCGGCCATGGCAGAAGTAATTGACTAGGAGAGTTTAAAATTTAGTCTACCATGATCATGACTTGCTTATTAATATGTTATGAAGAGTACTTAGTGTTTTCACACTTGTATGTTGTTTGGAACCTAAATGCATGCCACCTTAGGGAATTAGGGTTTCGGCCATGATAGAAATGAAGACCTAGAAGTGTTTAAAAATTTAAACTATCATGCTCATAACTTTCCTTATGAAAAGGTAGGAAGATTTCTTAGGGTTTCATGCTTGAATGTTGTTTGGAACCTTGAGGTATTGCACCTTAGGGTTTCGGCCATGATGAGAATTAAGACCTAGGAGAGCTTAAAACTTACTCTAACATGCTCATGACTCTTCTTATGACATGATATAAAAGCTAACTTAGGGTTGTCATGTTTGAATGTTGCTTGAAATCTAGATACATGTCTTCTTATATTTCGGCCATGATTAATTTTAGGGTCCAAGGAAGCTTAAAATTAAATCTAGCATGCTCATGAATTCCCTTATGATATGATATGAAGTTAGCTTGATATTCTTATGCTTATATGTTGTGTTGAACTTAGTTTCATACCCCTAAGTTTCGGCCATAACCAAGCTAAACGACCTAGGGAGCTTAGAACCTAAACCAAATATGCTCATTATGTTCTTAATGGTTTATGATATGAAATTGGTTTAGGGTTCACATGCTTATGTTGTTTATAACCTAGAACTAAGCATGGTAACTTTCGGCCACAACAAGACCAAGAACCTAGGGAGCTTAGAACCTAAACCAAATATGCTCATTATGTTCTTAATGATTTATGATATGAAATTGGTTTAGGGTTCACATGATTTTATGTTGTTTATAACCTAGAACTAAGCATGGTAACTTTTGGCCACAACAAGACCAAGAACCTAGGGAGCTTAGAACCTAAACCAAATATGCTCATTATGTTCTTAATGATTTATGATATGAAATTGGTTTAGGGTTCACATGCTTTTATGTTGTTTATAACCTAGAACTAAGCATGGTAACTTTCAGCCACAACAAGACCAAGAACCTAGGGAGCTTAGAACCTAAACCAAATATGCTCATTATGTTCTTAATGATTTATGATATGAAATTGGTTTAGGGTTCACATGCTTTTATGTTGTTTATAACCTAGAAATAAGCATGGTAACTTTCGGCCACTACATGGAAGTAGGGTTAGAGACCCAATTATGATTTCACTATGTGTCTCACATGCTACGATATGAATGAAGAAATGCAAGTTAAGGTTTTCCATGCATGATTATGTTTCCTATGATGCATTATATGCTCATTTATGTTTGCTTATGAACCATGCATGATAATGACTCTCATGATGTGTTTTATGCTCAAGTATGCATGCTTTATGATATGACAAGTAATATGCTCATTTATGTATGCTTATGAATCATGCATGATAATGACTCTTATGATGTGATTTATGCTCAAGTATGCATGATTTATGAAATGATGAGTAATATGCTCATTTATGTATGCTTATAAATCATGCATTATGATGACTCTTATGATGTGCTATATGCTCAAGTATGCATGCTTTATGACATGATAAGTAAGGGCCTAAGAGTTGCTTCCCTATTAAGTGGGACTAAGAGCACTCTTTATGATAAGATAAGTAAAGGCCTAAGAGTTGCTTCCTTGTGAAGTGGGACTAAGAGCACTCTTCATGATATGATAAGTAACTATGACATGTTATTTTACTTTGTATGGCTTGTACCAACGGTAGGCTCCATAAGCGCCCCTTGGCCGCCGGACTATGAACGGGTCTAGTAAAAAGGGATGGGCTCCTTAGTACGCCCCTAGGTCGACGGTCGTAGTACGGACCTAGTTCCCTAGTAGGTTCGGGGCTAGCTACCATGTCCTAGGGATTGCGCGCATTTATGTATGTATGTGGTACAAGCCGGGCCCTCATGATGATATAATGTTCAAGTATTATATGATACGTTTTAAGACATCTTGCACATGACATGACACATGTTTTAAAAGACATCTTGCATGATATTTCTTTATGATATGATATGCTCTTATGATTTATATGACATGATACATCATGATATTTCTTTATGATATGATATGCTCTTATGATTTATATGACATGATGCTCTTTTTTATTTATGATATGATACATCATGATATTTATTTATGATATGATATGCTCTTATGATTTATATGACATGATGCTCTTTTTTATTTATGATATGACACATCATGATATTTCTTTATGATATGATATGCTCTTATGATTTATATGACATAATGCTCTTTCTATTTATGATATGATACATCATGATATTTCTTTATGATATCATATGCTCTCATGATTTATATGACATGATGCTCTTTTATTTATGATATAATACAGCATGATGTTTCTTAATGATTATGATATGGAATACATTTTTTTGTGAGTAGGAAAGGATCTTACTAAGCCTGTGTGCTTATAGCTTTTCCTTGTACTGCAGATAAAGGCAAAGAATGGATAAACTAGGGGAGCCACGGGAGAGGCAAGAGATGTGTGTGGTGGTGGCTCGGCTAAGAGAAAAATAAAAAGACACTACAAAAAAACCTTCATAGACATCGGTGGAACAACAGTAGTTTTATGCAAAAACTGATGTCTTTAAGTATTTTACATCGGTTTTTCCAAAAATCGGTGTCTATAAGCGCATATTTTCGCTCATAGACATCGATTTTTAAGCCTTTGTCTATACGCGCCCTTTTTTTGTTAATAGACATCGATTTTAACAGCGGTTTTTAAAACTCGGTGTCCATGATAAAATAAAATAATTTAATTTTCCCACCAATACTTAGCCGAAATTTATAACACTTCACTCTTCCCTCCAAACCTAAACCTATATCGCGCCGTCTCGCAACACCAGCACCACTTTCCTCCTCGCCGCTACCCGTTCGACCATCTCTCTCAACCTCATCTCCCTCTTCCCCTTCCTAGATCGATGCACAACACAGCTTGCCTTGTGTTTGACTAAGGACGCAGAAGGTAGCAGCGTAGGCGGCCTAACCCATGGAGGACGAGGTGACGGAGTTGCATTCTATCCCCCCGACGCCGCCTCCAGAATTGGTAGTGGTGATGGCAGATCACTCTCGTCCGCCGATCTCCGCTCCTCCATCTCAGCTGCACTCTCCGTCACTCATGCGATCACCCCTGCTGCCTTCGGCGACCCCGCGGTCGGCCACCCCACGGACGGCGATGCCGTGCACGCTGAGGACACCCAGCCGCTGGCCAGCCCCATGCGGAAGGTCGTGGTCAGCATGCGTGGGTACCTGGAGGAGATCGGCCACCTGACCAAGCTCGACCCCTAGGACACGTGGCTCCCCATCAAGGAGTCGAGGAACGGCAACGCCTACTACTCCACCTTCCACACCATCACCTCCGGTATCGGCTTCCAGGCACTCATCCTACCGGTTGCCTTCACCTACCTCGGCTGGTATTTCCTCAAACACCTTCCCTGCTCTGCGTCAACAGCACTAGCATACCAATAACTCCTTTTGTTCCATATTCACGATAGGTGTTGATTTTTCTCACAAAAAACAAACCTAAAAAGAATTTAAAATGGGCTATGCAAGAAAAATAGACACAGGTTTCCTGATCATAAGTAATTGATTGACAGTGTTAATTATATACAATCAAAGTAGCTTTAGGTCTCATCATCTCAATCCATATTAGAAACTCAAATAAGCTTGAAACTTTGCTTGTCAAGGCCATGTTCTTGCATGTGTAACCTAGAAACTCAAGTATAGTGGAAGCTAAAAAGTATTAGAGTTTCATCTTCTTAATCTCTTGATTGCAAGTATTAATTGATTGATGCATGCAATGTGTTTGATGAATTTCCTCAAACACTACCTTGAGTTGATTTTATCATTTTTGTTTGCTAGATTGAGGAGTTGTTATTTCCTATTGCTAAGTTGGTTTTATGTATTCCTTGAACTATCAAGTTTCTTTTATCAAGTTTCTTTAACAATGGAAGGGATTCCAGAGAATAGAGGCGTTAATTACAGAGCATTACAAGAACTGTTCAAAATTTCTAGATAGAGAAGCTCTCTCATGAGATATGAATTTTATGTCAGTATGTTGGAGGTATATAATGAGAAGATCAGAGATCTTCTTGCAGATAGTCCCGACCAACTCTCAAAGAGGTAGAATTATACTGGAAGGATTTGTAATCATGCATGAAAACTATTTTGTTACCTCTTGCCAAGTAAAGGTTCAATTTGTTGGGCTTTGTTGTTTTTTTCTGAAGGTTGGATATAAAGCAAGCATCAGATGGGACGCAAGATGTGCCTGGCCTTTTAGAACCTCATGTTGGCAGCATAGATGATGTCTGGCAAATTCTGACAAATGGAGGAAGAAATAGATTTGTGGGGTCAACAAACGCTAACGAGCTGAGTAGCCGCTCTTACTCGTGAGTTTCTTCCTATTTTCCATTCAAATTATGCTTTTTGTTTTATGATAATCTTATCTATACTAGTGCTTCTTCCTCTTAGTTGGAATAAGGTATGCTTGTATTCAAAGTTGTGTGATACTAAATGTATTTCTCTTCAATAACGTGTAGGTTTGGCATAATTATAGCTTTGATAGTCCTATAATAGGAAACAATGGGATCAAGCTTGCTGGGTTCCATGTGGATACCATGCATCTTGCACGACTTTTTGATTCTTCTAGGACAACTGATGGGGGTTATTCACTTGAAGCACTTACAAGTGACCCAAAGATCATGTCTCAAGGAAACTCAGATGATGATGTTGAATTAATCAGTGGAAAGATGTCAACGAAATCCATCTTTGGTAAGAAAAAATTAAAGAAAGATGGAACTGAAGGAAAAATTATCACACTTCCTCCTGTTGATGTTTTACAAAGAGAAGAACGAAGATCGTGGATCAGATATTCTGCTTTAGATGCAGTGAATACATTAAAACTTTTTAATCGCTTGAAAGAAAAACTTATGCATGTACCATGGTTTTTGAAAGGCAGTATACAAGGAGCAATGTATGACTTCTATGAGAAGTGCTGGCGCCCTTTTGGTGGTCTATTAGTAAAGATGGAATCTGAAGGAATTCTGGTCGATAAAGTCCATCTATTAAAGATTGAATAGCTCACTGTTGGTGATAAGCAAATAGTTGCAGATAAATTCAGACGGTGGGCATCCAAGTACTGTGAGGATGCCAAGTATATGAATGTGAGAAGTAATACTCAAATAAGGCAGCTGCTATTTGATGACACATCGAGGAGGTACTTAATATTTTTTTTTTAGCTATAGTTGTTTCTAACATTTTTACAATGTCGTATGGCCACACCAAAATGCTAAACACTATAGTTGATTACTAAAGTCTCCAAACACTATAGTTGATTACTAGACTTTTCAAAATTTTCTAATGAAGTTTATAGCATTTTGACAGATTTTTTTTTAGCTACCAGTTTGTTGACTGTCAATTTTTATTAAGATTGGTAGAAGCCCCAGATTTGAACATTTTCCTAGAGTAAGCATGTCTTGTTTGAATATTTCATTTATAATTGCTTTATATATTGCCTGCTCAATAGTACTTGGAAGACCAAATTTACCTTGTTGGTTATCAAGTTGCATGTTGCAGTGACGGAAGATGGTAGAAGTATTGTGAAAAAAATCTTGAGTATGTTTTGTTCTGATTTGCTTGATAAAGCTTTTCTATGTTTATGCAGGTGGTCTATGTGTGCACCAATCAAGGTTGCTTGATGTTATGATTGTTACACATCAAGTTAATCACACTGTTTATGAACTGCTTTACCTGTTTATCAGATGAGTTCAACCCTATTATTGAATCAACAGTTCTGTAATTTTTCCCTTTTTGTCATTATGTTTTGCAGAGGTCGAAATGAGATGAATTTTGAGTCAAAGCCGTTGAAGTTATTTAAGGTCCTTAATACTGAGAAAATATTTGAAGAAGGGAAGAAGGCTCCTCTCAAGTATCATACAATTCATTTACATAAGATTTGTGAAGGTTTGCAAACTGATATGTATACAGCTAGTGGGTTTCCGTCTTTAAGTGCTGATGCTCTAAAAGTATTTGCTGGAAACATCCCCAGCAATCAGATTTATCGGATCGATAATGCATGTAATGATGAGTATGTCACTGAAGAAGGGATAATGGATGACCACAAGCTGTCAGATACAGGGACAGATTATGAAGACTGCTCTTATGGTACTGCATTTGAGGCATTTGGAGGAGGCAATAAAGGAAGGGAGGCCTGTGAAGCTATTGCTGCTCTTTGTGAAACTTCTGCCATTGATTCACTGATAACAAATTTCATTATTCCCTTGCAGGTAAATTGATGAAACATATGTTCTTGCTTGCAAAATTTTTGTATGAAGTGGAGAAATGTTGCCTTATAACAAATTATTTTAAATGTGCAGATCGATGAAGCTGAGCAAACAAGTAAAAGTTACCAGCAAAAGGTTACTTATCTCATTTTCAATCTCTATTTCAGTAGAATTTATAGCATCTTTAATTTCCCTTATGTAAGCAACAAACTGCAAAAGGTATTTGATTTTTGAAAACTTTGGATGATGCATGCATTTGTATGGAATGTAAATTGCGTATATTGTCCCATGTCAATTTCTTTCTGATGGTGATATTCTAGGACTTCTGCAGCATGTATAATTCTTTTATTTTTGTTCTTTGCTGTATTTAAGTAGACCAAATGATGCTTTTGTTTGACAGATTAGAACAGTGGATGTTTTAACTCAGAAAAATAGGCATTTGAAGGTGAAAAGTGGTGAGATTAGGGAAATGAAAGGCGCAAGAAGAATGGAACAGTATATCAAGTTGAACAGATTCTGATTCTCATAATTTAATGTAGCCTCAGCTTGATTTTTGACTCACGATGTTTTACCTTGATGTGTACAATATCTATTAGATTTTGATGTAAAAAGAATATTTGTTTATTTTATGGATACTGTTGGAATATTTGTCAACAGTGAATATTTGTGTATTTTATGGATCTATTAGCTTTTGATGTAAGAAGAATATTTATGTAATTTGTGAATATTTTTGTATTTTATGGATACTGTTGGAAGAAGAATATTTGTGTAATTTATGAATATTTGTGTATTTTCTTGGATACTGTCGGTTTTTCACTGTTTCGGAAATCGAATTTGTGTTGTTAAACAATACTGATATTACATCGGTTTTCCACCACTGCAAAACCGGTGTCTTTAACTAATATTACATCGGTCGTATATCGCTGCCAAAACAGGTGTTATTAACATATAATATTACATCGGTTTTACACCCGATGTCGTTAAGTGATACTACACCAGTTTTAACCCGATGTCTAAAATGGCAGACCTTTTACATCGCCTTCATAGACATCGGCCGAAAATATAATAGACATCGGTGGAAAATCGATGTCTATGAGGGTTTTTGTTGTAGTGAGAAAAAGAACTTCTTATGTTATTTTATGTTGACATGAACTAAGTTTAATTATGTTAATGTTTGGCATGATTTCATGATTTCATAATAAGCTCTTTCGCTGTTTTACTTTAGAAAAGAAATTTTAATATGCATTATGTTCCCCTTTCAAGTAAGTAACCCCGCCCTACTAGCAGGAGGGGCGGGCGTTACAGGATTAGCTTCCAGGTCGTTGGCAAGGCACTAGGCCTTCTTGGTTATGGGATCATCCACCAGTTTCTAGACAAAGCCTTTTAAAGAAATTGAATATTTAAAATTCTCACAGTAACCTTATGTTTAACTACAGAGACCTCAATCAAAGCATAAGATCAAAACACAAAATCGAAGAACAAAAATGAAAACACGAAATCGCTAGCCTCTTGTATTAGTATTTCAGGATCCATACATAGAAAATAAAACTAGTTGTGTTGCGGAATAAATAACTAGTTGTACCTTTCTTCGTAGACAAAGACCTCTTGATCTTCTATCGTATTCCTCTCTGCTTCTTGGACGTCGTGTGGGCGACGATCTACCATGACAAAAACACCCGAACCCTTTTTGTTTCCAAGCCACCTACCACCAAAGGATGCAAAGAAAGGAACGCCTCCTCCTTCTTCTTCTCCTCCAAACCACCGCCCACCAAGGTGCTTCGTCTCTTCATTTTCTTTTCCTCCAAGCACTGGCCACCAAGAGAAGATGGGGCACCAGCCCTAGAAGGAAGAAAAGGGAAGAAGAAAAGAAGTGGGGCGTTAGCCCTAGAGGAAAGAAAAGAAAGAATGGGGCGCCGACCATAAGGGAAAGGAGAGGGTTTTTAGTTGTGGAGAGAAACTTATCGATTCTTAATTGAATTGTTGATTTTTGTGGCACAATCTCCTCTCCTTTTATAACCCTTCACCCCAGATAAAAAAAGAGTAAATGTAATAGATTTTTGTTTAGAACAAATCTCTAAAAAAGAATTAACATAATTCTTTTTAGAAAAATTTCTTAAGAAAGAATTAGTATAATTCTTTTTAGAATATTTTAAGAAAGAATAAACATAATTTTTTTTAGAAAAATATCTAGGAAAGAATTAACATAATTCTTTTTAGAAAATTTTCTTAGGAAAGAAATAATATAATTCGTTTTAGAAAATTCTAAGAAAGAATCAACGTAATTCTTTTTAGAAAAATCTCTAATTTTGTTGAGAAAAAATCTCCCCCTTTTTTTTCATTTCTTTTCTTTTGGTTTGGTCGGCTGATGTGAATAGATTGTATACTCTTGTTTAGCAAGTTTTGACGCACATACACATATTTTGCACATGCTTTATCTATGTATTTTTATACTTCCAGCTTTGCTTTTAGCATATTTACTCTTTTTGTTCAGAAATCTGCTTTTGTGCATTTTCTGTACACAGGAGTTGTATTTGGTGATGGATTTATGATCGTGGCCAGATCTGCAAGCGAACCAAAGGAAGAAGGCACCATCCTTGTGTGCAACACGGCCTTGCCAAAGGGGGTTGCCTAGGTCGTGCGAGCATCACCACCCGTGTGGCTGCAGCAGGAAAGGAAGTGGCCATGGTTGTATGAGCTTCACACGGCCGTACCAAGTTTTGAAGCCACCAGGAGCCAGGTCGTGTACACCACACGACCTTGCAAGCCCTCCAGAGCTGAAGCAATGTGCGGCCGTGTAGATCTACACAGCCATGCAACATTTCCATAAGCCAAGAACACCCTGGTCGTGTGCACCACACGGCCGTGCAGGAGCTCCAGAGCCGGAGGCAGTGCAGGCCGTGTAGATCTACACGACCATGCAAGGGGAGCAGTGGCAGAGCAAGCCACGGTTGTGTCTCACACACGGCCGTGTGAGACAGGAAGAGAAGGGAGTAGCACAGGTCGTGTGAGCTTCACACGGTCGTATCACGGGGTCGTGTGGCGCCCAAACCCCCCTTCTATATAAGGCCTTCTTCATGATTTGAAAGGGGATCTTCTCCCTTTTGGGGGGAAAGAAGATTTGTGGCATTCCTCCACCTTCTTGGAGGGATTTTCTAGTGATTCAAGGGCAGATCTTCATTGTTTCGACTCCGGAAGCAAGGATTGGATCCGAAGACCATTCTTCATCGTAGATAAGCCTTTCTTCCCTTTCTTTCTTGGATTTGGGGATCAAGATGCTTGTAATATTCTTGTTTTTGGATTTCTCTCCTTGTTCTATGGATTAGATCTCTTGTTCCAGGATGGAGGGAGTATTTGTAATGAAGATTTGATGTAAAACTCTTGTGGATTTGCCAATTTCCTATTTCTATGATTTTGTCCTGTTTGTACCTATTCAATCTTGTGTGGATTGTTGTGATTTGGACCTAATTCTCATTCTTGATTGAATGTTTGAACACCTTGTGGATCTTGTAGAGATAATCTCTCATCTGATTTTCCGAGGGATGTTCGTGACAGACAAGCCCGTGTAAGGACGTTTGAGGGATAATTTTGAAGGTGAAATAAGGTCATTCAAGAGGGTAGGATAGATTGTATGCATTAATCTTTATATCTTGATGAGGTTGAGAAGTGATGAATTCTTATGTTGATTATCCCAGGGACGCACGTGACAGGCAAGCCCGTGTAAGGACAACATAGGTTTCATTCCTAATTGATCACTTTTAGATATATTTCAGTCCTAGGCTGATTATCTATTGCAAGAGAGAACCGACAACCTTCTACAAATGACGAAAAACTGAGGAATAAGATTTGGTAGATCATTTATGTTAAAGAACATTACAAAGAAACCAAAACTCCTACAACATGTTTTATCACAGCCCTATTTCTTGTTTCTATTCTTTTATTTCTATGTTTTGTTCTTCATAGTTACACTTAGTTCCTGTAAATCAATTTATTTGTTGTTTAGCTAATTCGCATTGAGAAATCTTTAGTGGTTATTCCAGTCCTTGTGGATACGATATCTTTTATTATTACTTATGACATTTCCGTACACTTGCGGAACGTCAACACCGACCCCTTGCTTGGGCACCAAACAAGGCTTGGCCGACCCCTTTCTTGGGTAGGAAGAAAGGCTTGGCTAGCCCCTTACTTGGGCACCAAGCAAGGATGTGGCCGGCCCCTTTCTTGGGTGTGAAGAAAAACCAAAATGGGTGAATGCGAGGCTTTATAGAGGCTACAATAGGGACCGAGAGGAGGAATTGGTTTTGGCCTCCTGATGGACTTGAGCTTCCTGTGTTCGACCCGAACACCCAACTCTAGTTCATCAATAATAACCTATACCACTGAAGAGTTATTATTGAACTACCACACCAATCCCATATTACAATATGGGCTCCTTCTTATCATGAGTGCGTTAGTCTCCCTGTGTTTAAGATATCGTATGCCTATTAATTAAATGAGTTACTGACAACTCACTTAATTCATATCTAGCTTCAAGAGTAGTACCACTCAACCTTATTATAATGTCGGACTAAGTCCACCTACAGGGTTTACAAGATAATTCTTATGAGCTCCTCAAGGGGACATCATCAACCTAGATTACTAGGATATATTTCCGTTTTATAATCAACAACACACAATATAAATAATATTATTTCCCAACTTATCAGGCCTATTGATTTAACTAAATAAATCTCACCGTTTGATAAATTAAAGAAATAAATACTAAGTACATGTGTTTGTTAATATATCAGAATTAAAAGTACGCACATCCATAATAACAGAGGTTTCGTTCTTTTATGCAGTCAGTATAAAAAAAAACAACCTCAAATGGTCCTACTCAATACACACATAGTGTACTAGTGTAATTTTATAATCAAGATAAATTAATACCAAAATACACTACAACCGTTCCAATGGTTTATCCCTATCAATCTCGGTCGTGAGATACTATTTATAATTTATAAGGAACTGATAATATTATCTTCTATGTGACACCACACACGATGTTATCTACAATATAAATTAAATGGCCAACTACTTTAACATATAAATTTAAAATGTGACATTTAACCAAAGTGATTCTCATTTAAAAATATAAATGTTCATACAAAAAGCTAGGCTTTTAGTATACATCTTAACAGAACAAGCAAGTTTACTTGCAATGATGGCTTGGGACCAAGTCAACGAATCCGAAAGTGAGGACGAATCAAAAGCTGAGTCTGAGAGAAGCCACGGATCTATATCCATTTCCAAAGGGCCTAACCCCTCCGTAAGTACTTCACGGTTATATAATTTAATTAATTATCTAATGCATAAGTTAGCTAACTCTATCATTCAGATCAAGTTATTTCTAAAGGAGGTAACAACCCTTAAATAAGTGACCATATACGAATCCTTAACTGACCAGATTTAGACTGGAACCTCAACTCAAGTCCAAAACCTTGAGAAAGAGAATTCTAGCCTGAAAACTTAAGTCAAGGATTTGAAGATTGCATGGTAACGATTTACACTGGGTTCCAAGAATCTTGAATGATTCTTGGAAAATAGAAGGTCGTATACAATAGATCCGAACTAGGATTTAGAACAAAAAGAAAATATCGTTCATAATTGTCACTTGTTAACAGACCAAATAGAAGGGTAGTCTAAGCATGGGTACCTAAGTCCAGCTTGGTCAATCAAGTTGGACTTGATAAATATTGAGTCCCCAAGGATCAAATCTCACTACAACAAAAACCCTCATAGACATCGGTTTTCCACCGGTGTCTATTTCATTTTCGACCGATGTCTATGAAGGTGATGTAAAAGTGTATCATTTTAGACATCGGTTTAAAACCGATGTAGTATTACTTAACAACACCGGTGTTCGAATCGGTTATTAACCGGTGTAGTATCATATAACGACACTGTTTCATCAATGGTGTAAAACCGATGTAATATTATATGTTAATAACACCAGTTTTGGCAGCGATATACGACCGATGTAATATTAGTTAATAACACCGGTTTTGTAGCGGTGGAAAACCAATGTAATATCAGTATTTTTTAACAATACAAATTTGATTTCTGAAACAGTAAACAAAAAAATACACAAATATTCACAAATTACACAAATATTCTTCATTCAACATTATCCATAAAATACACAAATATTCACAAATTACATAAATATTCATCTTACAATAGTATCCATAAAATACACAAACATTCTTTTTACATCAAAAGCTAATAGATATCATAATCAAGGTAGAACATTCTTTTAACAACACATCAAGGTAGAACCGCACTTCAAATGTAATCTAGCATGCATTCAGCCCACTCGAACCGCACTTCATCAATTTCAACTCTGGAGTACTTGAGATTTGTAAACTGTAAAAACATATAAATAATATATTAGTAAACCAAGACTAAAAATCATAGTTGAAAAAGTAGTAAGAGCACCAGGTAACAAGATGACTAATTGGAATGCTTAAAAAGAGAAACATTCATCAATTATCTCAACCACATCATATAGTGATAGATCTATCATTCCTGGGAACTATTTATCACTAACAGTTCATGGAAATTCAATTCATTAGTAGTTGACCCAAATGACATAACTGTTTATCACTAAGAGTACATGAAAAGTAAATAAATTCCTCAACAGTAATAAAGATGAGTAACATCAATTCATTTATATGATTTCCAATGATACAATAACATCAAAACAAATTTTTATTTCAAGGAGAAAATAGCTAAAATGCTAACGAGTCAACATGAATTTCAACCATATATAGATGCAACCATATATATAAGTAAATAAATAAAAGAAAATAAAAAAATGCATCACATAAGAAAGTATCATGTTACTTACATTGATGGATTCCCATATCATGTTAATTCTAATATCGCAGTCGTATTTTCCCATGTTATATCATAGGAACATTCGTGCAAATGTCTTCTTCGGAATATATCAAACCAGCTGCACTTCATTTGTACTTAAATATTTTTTTATTTACTAAAGATTTTAGTTTACTACATCATATATCCAGTATTAAGGGAAATTAAGAGTAGAACGTTTTTCTATAGAGAGAACACAACGCAGGCTCTATATGCTCCTACTACATCTTATTCGAAATGTTAAGTTGCTCCCTGGTTCTTGTAGTGCTCCAAACATGGACTCTTAGTAAGCTCTTCAATCACCTGATAATTGAAAAGAATCAAACAATTTGTAACCTTCGGTTAGTGATCATGTTGATAGTTTTTCAAGTAGCACAAGTAAACAAGGCATGCTTATTTCAATGCTTGTAATAAGGATCTTCAGTGGTTCACAAGGTATCAGAAAGTTGAATTTGTAGTTATAAATGAAGTAAAAGAATCATATTCAGCTGTCAAAAGATAACTAGGTCCATGCTCTTAAAGAGAACCATACAAAATAAAATGAAAGGTTTCGAACATAAAAAAATAAAAAAAAATATTAGCCATGCCAAGACTGAAATCACTCATCTATCTATCATTTCAACCTAATAAATTAGTTAGTTTGGTTTTGCAAAGTCTCCCAATTGTGTAGGAACCTCAGTAGCTTTTATCCCAAGTTCAGAGAAGAAGAATATCAGAACGTTTGTTCAAGTTTGCAGACACACTAGCCTCATTAAATTTGCAAATGCACAACACTTGTACATATAGTGAGAAAAGAACTGCAAATTCTATGGGTACATGATTAGAGTGTTAGTCCTTCATTGGCAATAATAGATAAAAGCTCAAACACTGATAACCGTTAGTGTGTGTTTGCAAAGAACTCACTGTAGCAGTTCGCCTCTCACTGAAGCATTTGGACTTCTGTAGTTCCTTGTAGAGTTCACCTTTAGATGCATATTCCAGTATCAAGTAAACTCGAGTCTGTGATACAAAGTGTTAGTTAGAGCCCTAGAGCCAATCATTTGATGATTCTATGGACTCATGTATATCATATTCTTATATATATATTAAGGCATTTGGTTTTTGGTTATTATGCTTATTTGTATTAGAGCCAGATAAAATAAGTATAATAACGTCCTTGAGTAGAAGGTTCTTACCTATATCAATCGATTGGTTGAATCGATAGTGAGATGATATAGGGAACACTACTCTAAATCATTCCTAGTCGAGTATTAACATTCAGTGACAATGTTAATACAATAAGACTAGCATGTAGGTCAGCTCGATGACTTGATCTCACAAGTCATGGATATAGAGATATCAAGCTGACACATGGGTATGCATTAGAGAATGTATACTGAATGACCCGCCATGAGAATGTATCATGGATCGTTATATGAGTGTCATATACTTTCTCATGTGGCTATTAGTATGACTATTAGTCCTTTGACCTGAAGTCACCATGGATCCCTACATAAGGAATTATATACTTTAGTTTCGTCAAACGTCACCCGTAACAGGGTGGACTATAAAGGCGATTACTGGGTATGTAACAAATTATGCAGAGGGATATGAGTGATGTAGATGGGATCTATCCCTCCCATATGACGGGAGCGACATCGGTATTCTTGATAGAGTTAGACCATGAAGTGCATGGCCATGCCCAAGTGAGTCAACATGAGATGTTGAGCTCATTTGATCGAGTGAGTCTACTTGGAGTTCAAGATTTAGATTGATTAGAGGATGACACGGTCTATGCCTCACATTGATCAATCTAGATGTCTAGGATAGAAGGACAATGTCACATATTGTGAGAAGTCACAATTAGTAGTCACAAGGTGATGCTGGATCTCGACATTTCTTGTAACTTGGGTAGTAATTATGTGTTGCTAGATACCGCTCATTACTTATACTCCTAAATGGGTTTAGGGCATTGCCAACATTACAAGAACCTATAGGGTCACACACTTAGGACATTTAGATGGAGATTTGGTTCATATGATGAACCAAGAGGATTAGATTCATTTGATGAATCAAATTGGATTATGAGTAATCCAAATTGGGCTAATTGAGTTAGACTCAAGTTGATTCATGTATTTAATGAGTATAATTTAGATTATGACTCATTAGATCAATTTAATTTAATGAATTAGATTCATTATATTAAGTTGGCTTGAATCAAATGGTTAGATTAGATCAACCATGAGAGAGATTGAGTCAAGTTTGACTTGACTAGAGAAGAAGAGGAAGAGTCAAGTTTGACTTGACTCTTTGCCACATCATGAGTGAGGTGGCAAGATGTGGACCAATAGTGTTGTTCCACATCATCTTGTTTTGCCACCTCATGGAGGTTACAAGCCTCCATTGCATTTAATGTGGGTTGGCCACATTAAATGAGTGGAGGTTACTCATTTGCCACATCATTGTGAGGTGGCAAGAGGTGGACCAATGGTAATGGTCCACATCTTCATGGTGTGCCACCTCATGGGAGTTACAAGACACCTCTTAATGGCCTCCACTTAATTGTAATTAAGTGGAAATGGGGGTTACACAACCAAATGTGGCCGGCCACTTTACTGAGGGGAAGAAAATGAATTTTTGATTCAACTCCTCATTTACTCCTTTCTTCTTCCTCAAGCTCTCAAGCTCTCCCTCTCCCTCTCCTCTTTGCTTGGCCGAATCTCACCAAGGTGCTAGCACACCTTTTTGTGTGAGGTTTCTCCACCTACGTGTCCGTGTGGATACTTCTAGAGGACCGGCGCTTGACAGTCTTGAGATCCGGCAACTCCTTGGAAGAGCGGAAACGTGAAAGGGCACGCAACAAGGGTAAAGTTCTCAACACATAGATCTAGGAGTAGATCTAAAGATTTTGAAACTCGTATTTGTATTTCGTTCGGTTTTCCTTGCACGGATCTACGGCTTTGGGTGATTCGGGGTTTCCGCGACGCGAAAAGCGGTTTTCGCGGCCCGAAAAACCCAACAGTGGTATCAGAGCCACGTGCAAGGCGAATACGAGTTTTGTTTTTTTGGTTTTATGAAAACTAAAGTTTCTGTAATTTTCTGTAAAATTATGTTTTTTCGGTTTTTATGAGTATTTTTCTCGAGTAATCGAAGCACAAGTGTTTAGTCGCTTGTAGGCTTCGGCTACCGGAAAGATTTTTCCAAAACGGCTTCGTTTCGCCCCAAAATTTTTTGGGACAGCGGGATTGGGTGCCATTAGATCACTTAGGAGCAACTCGCTATGGTTAGATCGTGGGTAGGGGTACTGCCCCTAACCCCACAAGGGGATTTGCTCCGCGATTGCACCCGAAATCGCTAAAAACGAACCCGCCGGGAAGATTTTTCCGAAACGGCAATGTCTCGGCCCAAATCGTTTTGGGACAGCGAGTTTAGGCACTGTTAGATCGCAAAGGAACCCTCGCGATGGTTAGATCACGGGTAGGGGCGCTGCCCCTGCCCCCGCAAGGGGATCCGTTCCGCGATTGCGCCCGAAACCGCTAAACGGGTCCGCTGAGAAATTTTACTCGTAAAAATTGTAAAAATTAATTTTAAAATTACAGAAAATTATGAAAATATATAATTTTGAATTATATATTAATTTTGTGATAGTCATGGCCCAAAAACCCAATGTGATTGGATTGTGTTGTAATTCATAATACGACCTGCGTGCCGTTATGTGTTTGTGAGTGTTGTATTATATTCGCGACCTGCGCGTCATGCCTTCTCTTATATTCTTGTTGTAAATTAGATTTAGACTCGAATGTAACTCTAGTTTCATATTTTAATGTACAAATTGGAGCGGTGGAGGGTCCACACGAGACGAAGTTCCGAGGCGGGCACGAGCAACACAAGGTGGTCAAAGGGAGGAGCTTGGAGAAGCTGTTGACCCTAGGTTGACCATTCGATCTTCTCATTGGCTTGAGAAGATCGTAGTAGGGCCATGACTAAATCACAAATAGATTAATTAGTTAATTGCTTATGTATATGATGCATGTTTAATAAGTAATTAATTAATTAGTGCCTTACGATTAGATTAGATCTAAGTCGTGCACATGATGCACCCTTGTGATTAGATTAGATCTATGTCGTGCACAAGATGCATCCTTTTCGATTAGATTAGATCTCGATCGAACTAACTCTAAATGCCTAACCGTGCCGTGATACCTATCACTACCTCGATCACATGTATTGTTGAATCTGCCAAAGCAGAGCAATACATATTATCTTGGTAGGGTACGGAGGGACAATCTTGGTCCCGCCTATCAACGCATGGGTGAATACAAACTCAATTAGATTGAGTATTCCTAGTTACTCGGTTGGATCGAGTCAACTATAGGCATTATTCCAACGGTTGGAAAAGATAGGTCAAAATCACATCTATATTAACTCTCGGGCGTATTAGCCAAAGCTAACTCGAGTTTTAATATAAATGCGGATATTGATTCTATAAAAAAGAGTTGCATAGAGATGTAATTGGTAATCGTTACCTACCGATCATGCTAAGCCTTGGGCGTATTAGCCAAAGCTAACTCAAGGATTAGTATCATGTGGATCTTGTCCCACAAGATTTATAGAATTCAGTGGGAGCATCATTTAATTAAATGCCTAATTAAATGATTTTAAGAATATGATATTTATTTCTGCAAATTTTTCTGTTGTAGATAACTATGACGTCGAACACGAATTCCTTTCCCTGCGATCTGTCCTTGAGAAGGACAAGCTCAACGGAGTGAATTTCCTGGACTGGTACAGGAACTTGAGAATAGTTCTCACCCAAGAACGTAAACTGTATGTTCTGGAGCAGCCCAGTCCGGAGGCTCCTCCTGCCAATGCCTCACGAGCCGACAAAGATGCTTATAAGAAGCATCAAGACGACGCATTAGATGTGTCCTGTCTAATGCTCGTGACCATGAACTCAGAGCTTCAGAAGCAACATGAGTTGATGGGCGCTTACGATATGGTTGAGCATCTTCGCCAACTATATCAGGGACAAGCGAGGCATGAGAGATTAGAGATCTCGAAGGCGCTGTTTCAGTGCAAGATGTCAGACGGGGCTCCTGTAGGTCCTTATGTACTCAAGATGATTGGGTACATAGAGAACCTACAAAGACTGGGGTTCCCACTTGGCCAAGAGCTGGCCACTGACTTGATCTTGCAGTCCTTGCCGGATAGCTATAGTCAATTCGTTCTCAACTATAACATGAACAAGATTGACAAGCCACTACCCGAGCTACTTAGTATGTTACGAACTGCTGAGATTAACCTTAAGAAGGTTAAGCCCATTCTGATGGTCCAGAAGCACAAGGGCAAGGTCAAGCCCAAAGGTAAGGGAAAGTCCCAAACCAAGGGCAAAGGCAAGGCACTGAAGCCTAAAGGAGGGGTCGCCAAGGATGCTACCTGCTTCCACTGCGGTCAGACCGGGCACTAGAAGAGGAACTGCAAGGTATACTTGGAGGATCTAAAGAAGAAGCGAAGTGAGACTTCCACTTCAGGTATATATGTTATAGAAGTCAATCTATCTATTTCTACATCATGGGTATTAGATACTGGATGTGCTTCTCACATTTGTACTGATGTGCAGGCGCTGAGAAATAGTAGAGCATTGACAAAGGGCGAGGTGGACCTACGAGTAGGCAATGGAGCACGGGTTGTTGTTGTTGCTGTAGGGACTTACCATCTATCTCAGCCCTCTGGGCTTGTACTAGATTTAGACGATTGTTATTATGTGTCTGCTCTTATTAAGAACATAGTTTCAGTTTCTTGTTTGGGCAAGAAAGGTTACTTTTAATAAAAGATAAATGTTGTTCTGTTTATTTAAAAGATATGTTCTATTGTAGTGCACCTCTGATAAATGGACTCTATATTCTAGATCTAGAGAGCCCTATCTATAACGTTAGTACCAAGAGGTTCAAATCGAACGATATGAACCACACCTATCTCTGGCACTATCGCTTAGGTCATATAAATGACAAGCGTTTATCCCAGCTCCATAAGGATGGTTTGCTGGACTCATTTGATTTTGAATCATATGAAATATGTGAGTCTTACCTACGAGGCAAGATGACCAAGACTCCCTTTAGTGGGCGCAGCGAGAGAGCGACTGATTTGTTAGGACTCATACATAGTGATGTATGTGGCCTTTTCAATATTGCTGCTAGAGGCGGTTATAGGTACTTCATCACATTTTCTGATGACTTCAGTAGATACGGTTATGTGTACTTGATGACACATAAGTCCGAATCCTTTGAAAAGTTCAAAGAATTCAAGAATGAAGTACAGAACCAGCTTGGCAAGAGTATTAAAATACTTCGATCAGATCGAGGTGGTGAATACTTAAGCCATGAGTTTCGTGACTATTTAGCTGAGTGCGGGATTCTATCCCAACTCACTCCTCCTGGAACACCACAGTGGAATGGTGTATCCGAAAGAAAGAATCGTACCCTATTAGATATGGTACGATCTATGATAAGTCACACAGATCTTCCGACATACCTTTGGGGTTATGCTCTAGACACGGCAGCTTTCATTCTCAACCGAGTTCCATCCAAGGCCGTGATAAAGACACCATATAGGATATGGACTGGGAGAGAAGCCCAGGTGTCTTTCATGAGGATTTGGGGCTGAGAGGCTTACGTATGACTTCAAGTCTCAGACAAATTAGGACCTAAATCCGACAAGTGCTATTTCATTGGATATCCCAAGGAAACTAAGGGATATTACTTCTACATTCCCAGTCAGCACAAGGTAGTTGTGGCAAAGACTGGGGTCTTTCTAGAAAGGGACTTTGTTTCTAGAAAGACTAGTGGGAGCGCGTTCGATCTTGAAGAAGTTCAAGATGCAATCAATAGCACTAATGCCTCGATGGAAATTGAACTGGAACCACAAAGTGTTGTGGATGATGTTGTTCCACAAAGAGTTGAGGAACAACAACCAGTTCAAGTAGACATACCTCTTCGCAGGTCTGATAGGGTACGTCGTCAGCCTGAGAGATACTCATTTCTCTTGTCTGACCATGATGACATTGTGTTCATAGAGGATGAGCCCACCACCTATCAGGAAGCTGTGATGAGACCAGATTCCGAGAAATGGCTAGAGGCCATTCTCGGAGCTGGAATCTTCGATTCGATGATGCGATCAAACAGTTTGGTTTCATCAAGAACGAAGATGAGCCTTGTGTCTACAAGAAGGTTGTAGAAAACATAGTTGTCTTCCTCATATTATATGTGGATGACATACTACTCATTGGGAAGGACATCCCTATGCTTCAGTATGTCAAGACCTGGCTAGGGAGTTGCTTCTCAATGAAGGACTTAGGTGAGGCATCCCGCATTCTTGGGATACAGATCTATAGAGATAGATCTAAGAGATTGCTTGGCCTAAGTCAGAGTACATACATTGATGAGGTACTCCTACGGTTTGCCATGCAGAACTCCAAGAAGGGATTTCTGCCGATGTCACATGGCGTGAGTCTTTCGAAGACTCAAAGTCCCTCTTCTAGAGAGGAGAGAGACCGCATGGATCATATCCCTTATGCCTCAGCCATAGGATCGATCATATATGCCATGCTATGTACTCGACCTGATGTCTCGTATGCTTTGAGCATGACGAGCAGATACCAGTCAGATCTAGGTGAAAGTCACTGGATAGCGGTCAAAAATATTCTTAAGTACTTAAGAAGGACTAAAGAATATTTCTTGATAAATGGAGGCAATGATAAGCTAGCTGTAAAGGATTACAGTGATGCTAGCTTCCAGACCAATCAGGATGATTAAAGATCACAGTCGAGGTTCGTGTGTTTGCTTGAATGGTAGTGCTATGAGCTGGCAGAGTTCACGGCAGTTCTACAACGTTTCCATCTCATTCGAGAGATTATCGATAGAGGAGATGTGAAGCTTTGCAGAGTATCTATAGAAGCTAACATCGCAGATCCCTTGACTAAGGCTTTGGCACAGAGAAAGCATGATTGTCACACTAGGTCATTAGGCCTTAGAGCCTAAACTGATTGGCACTAGTGCTAGTGGAGATTGTTAGTTAGAGCCCTAGAGCCAATCATTTGATGATTGTATGGACTCATGTATATCATATTCTTATATATATATTAAGGCATTTGGTTTTTCGTTATTATGCTTATTTGTATTAGTGCCAGATAAAAGAAGTATAGTAACGTCCTTGAGTAGAAGGTTCTTACCTATATCAATCGATTGGTTGAATCGATTGTGAGATGATATAGGGAACACTACTCTAAATCATTCCTAGTCGAGTATTAACATTCAGGGGCAATGTTAATACAATAAGACTAGCATATAGGTCAGCTCGATGACTTGATCTCACAAGTCATGGATATAGAGATATCAAGCTGACACATGGGTATGCATTAGAGAATGTATACTGAATGACCCGCCATGAGAATGTATCATGGATCGTTATATAAGTGTCATATACTTTCTCATGTGGCTATTAGTATGACTATTAGTCCTTTGACCTGAAGTCACCATGGATCCCTACATAAAGAGTTATGTACTTTGGTTTCGTCAAACGTCACCCGTAACAGGGTGGACTATAAAGGTGATAACTAGGTATGTAACAAATTATGCAGAGGGATGTGAGTGATGTAGATGGGATCTATCCCTCCCATATGACGGGAGCGACATCAGTATTCTTGATAGAGTTAGACCACGAAGTGCATGGCCATGCCCAAGTGAGTCAACATGAGATGTTGAGCTCATTTGATCGAGTGAGTCTACTTGGAGTTCAAGATTTAGATTGGTCAGAGGATGACACGGTCTATGCCTCACATTGATCAATCTAGATGTCTAGGATAGAAGGACATTGTCACATATTGTGAGGAGTCACAATTAGTAGTCACAAGGTGATGTTGGATCTCGACATTTCTTGTAACTTGGGTAGTAATGATGTGTTGCTAGATACCGCTCATTACTTAAGCTCCTAAATGGGTTTAGGGCATTGCCAACGTTACAAGAACCTATAGGGTCACACACTTAGGACATTTAGATGAAGATTTGGTTCATATGATGAACCAAGAGGATTAGATTCATTTGATGAATCAAATTGGATTATGAGTAATCCAAATTGGGCTAATTGAGTTAGACTCAAGTTGATTCATGTATTTAATGAGTCTAATTTAGATTATGACTCATTAGATCAATTTAATTTAATGAATTAGATTCATTATATTAAGTTGGCTTGAATCAAATGGTTAGATTAGATCAACCATGAGAGAGATTGAGTCAAGTTTGACTTGACTAGAGAGGAAGAGGAAGAGTCAAGTTTGACTTGACTCTTTGCCACATCATGAGTGAGGTGGCAAGATGTGGACCAATAGTGTTGTTCCACATCATCTTGTTTTGCCACCTCATGGAGGTTACAAGCCTCCATTGCATTTAATGTGGGTTGGCCACATTAAATGAGTGGAGGTTACTCATTTGCCACATCATTGTGAGGTGGCAAGAGGTGGACCAATGGTAATGGTCCACATCTTCATGGTGTGCCACCTCATGGGAGTTACAAGACACCTCTTAATGGCCTCCACTTAATTGTAATTAAGTGGAAATGGGGGTTACACAACCAAATGTGGCCGGCCACTTTACTGAGGGGAAGAAAATGAATTTTTGATTCAACTCCTCATTTACTCCTTTCTTCTTCCTCAAGCTCTCAAGCTCTCCCTCTCCCTCTCCTCTTTGCTTGGCCGAATCTCACCAAGGTGCTAGCACACCTTTTTGTGTGAGGTTTCTCCACCTACGTGTCCGTGTGGATACTTCTAGAGGACCGACGCTTGACGGTCTTGAGATCCGGCAACTCCTTGGAAGAGTGGGAACGCGAAAGGGCACGCAACAAGGGTAAAGTTCTCAACACATAGATCTAGGAGTAGATCTAAAGATTTTGAAACTTGTATTTGTATTTCGTTCGGTTTTCCTTTCACGGATCTACGGCTTTGGGTGATTCGGGGTTTCCGCGACGCAAAAAACGGTTTTCACGGCCCGAAAAACCCAACACAAAGGAGAATCTAGGTCAACTGAGTTGCCATAAACAAAATTCAGGTTCAATATGCCTACAATCTTTATAAGTCAAGATAGAGCCGAACCTGATCATAGAAGTAACCATAAAAGATATTTCAAATTTAATCAATAATGTAATTCTCTTACCCAGTTTAATCAATAATTTAATCAGTAATGTAATTTAATCAATAATCTTTGGACCAGTATGGCTTTGGGTTTTAATTTTTACCGGTTGAACCTGACAATCTAGACAAATTTTGCAAACACGGCCATATGATCATGTACACAAATGTGGCATGGTATTGACTAATTCAGTAGTGTTTCCTAGAATAGATTAATTATGCTTGAACCATGTCCCATTTCTAGATGAATTTATCATTCTAATACTCATCATCTAAAATAGAAGGGAAAAAAAAGGCCACAAGCAGAAAGTCCACATAAGGAAAAAATACCTAGCTAGAAAATATCAGTACAACAGTTATAACTTTTCAATAGTTTAGAAACATTATAGACTAAACCCTATTATGTCTAATTGAAACAAGTTGATCGGGAAGGTTAAAATAAGTTAATCATCTTTTCATATATGTTGGATTTACTATAGATGTAACACCCACTAAGCTTTTAAGATAAATATTAGAATGATGAATTTGCCTTAGAAAAATATTAATAGAATGTTGAACCAAAAATAAATAAAAAGAAATAAAAATAGGGAGTGGTCAAGGATTGAACCTTAAACCTCTCATGAAGTAAATAATAGAATTAATGGGTAATAACCAGTTGGGATAGGAATGATATATTGATAGCAAAGGAGGGAAACTCATGATAAGGATGAGAGTAAAAGCTAGCCAAAAGAAAGCAAGAAAAGAGCAAGAGAAAGGCAACTTACCTTCCTTCTTTTCCCTCCCTCTTCCTCTCCCTTTGCCGTGACTTAAAGAGGAGAATTAAGGGGATTCATTCCCCCTTGTTTCATCATGAATGATGAGAACAAATAAATAAATAAAATAAAAATAAAATGAAAAAAAAGGGCTAAGGGAGAAGGAAAACAAAAACCAATTTTGCTACCTCTTCCCCCTTAACATAAAAGGGAGCATGTAAAGAGAAGATTTTATTTTTCTCTCATTTCTCTCATTCTCTCCTCTTCACCACCGAGAGCCCTCAGCACCTCTCCTCCATTTTCGGTCCCCAAAAACAAGGTTCCTCCTAGGATACAAGGAAGGCTACCAAGGGAGATTAAAGGAGGAGAACAAGAAGAAGAGACCCATTCTTCCATCACCACACTTTAGAACCACAAGCGAAAAGGATGTAAGTATCCCCTCACCTGTGGTACAAGTGGTTTTAATGTGTTTTTGGATTTTATGAGGATTTTAAAACCAAGAAACAAAGTTGTGAAAATTTGGCCAAAGAAAGGACTTGTTGATCCTAGGAAGGTTTAATATAAGCCTTGATTCATAATAATTTTTCTATGCTTTGTAAGAAGGTTTTCTCTCATATTTTTATATATATGTGATACCGGATTAGAGATGTACCTAACCCTAGAGTTTCGGCCAAAAAGGTTTTATAAGGGCTAGGGAATTTATCTGTTTACCTAACTTGCACAAAACCCTCTAAATAAATGGTTAAGGATCCATTACTTTGTTTTCATACTTGAAGGTTACATGGAACCAAAAGTACCCCACTCACAAGTTTCAGCCAAGGAAGGGTTTAGGGTTAGGAAGACCTTGAATTTAAACTTACCATGTTTATATGATAGAATATAGAGTTTCTTAAAGAGTTGCATGTTAGTATGTTGATAGAAACTCATGAACATCACTTTTAATGTTTCGGCCATGGTAAGGTGGATGGTTTAGAATAGCTTAAACATTTTTTTTACATGCTCAAAACCTCCATGAAAATAAAATATGAAAGTTGTTTGATGCTCCCATGCTTAATTAGAGTATAGGAAAATTGGTTGCATGATAGATGATAATTATGACCACAAGGGTCCTAGCTTGTTTGTGAACCAAACTTATATGTATAGTTTCTTTGATATTTTTGCCATAAAACTTGTTTAGGTTTTCCACACTTTAGGCCACCTAAAACCTAGTTAACGACTTGGAAGATTTCGGCCAAACATATGCTATGAGATAAAGAAAGGAAAAACCTAGGAAACCTAAGACACAATTTAAATGTATGCTTATAGTGCTTGACTTTTATACATGTTATGAAATGTGTTATGACTTTCTATGTTTTTATGCCATTTGAACAAATTCCATGCTTCATGAGGTTCAGCCATGTAGGGTTTAAAGACCTAGAAACCTTAAAATTAAGACCTCATGTGTTAAAGATGCTTCTTATGAAATTGAGATAACATGTTGATTGTGTTCACATGCTTATATATTTAACTATGATTCAAATGGACACTTAAAAGTCTCGGCCATGAAGGGATAAATGCTTTAGAAACCCTAGAACTTACATTGAACATGCTCATGTCACTCTCCATGAAATATGAAATGTAGAAAGCTAAAAATTCACATGCTATATGTTGTTAGTGACCTAAATTGATGCTAAGGGAAGTTTCGGCCATGACCACTTGTATGATGCCATTTATAAATTTATACATGATGTTAGAGGAAGTTCTCATGCTTATATGCTTGCTTGAAAACCTAAATGAGTACTTGTAAGTTTCGGCCATGACATAATTTTAAGGGCTTAAAGGATTTAGGAATTAACTCAATTGTGCTTACCATATTCCTTGAAACAAATGCTATAAATATGGTTAAGGTTTCCATGCTTTATGTCATTTAGAACCTTGTTTCTCACTTGTTAAGGTTCGGCCAAATGAGGTTTAAGGACTTGGAGAACTTAGTGTCCAAGTAAATCTTGTTTATAATACTTCCTATGAAAATGATATGTGGATGAATTAGGTTCTACATGCTTGAATGTTGTTTAAAACCTAAATTGGCACCTAAGAGGGTTTCGGCCAAGATAAGAACCCAAGGGATTAGGAAGCTTAGTACCCAAATTAATCATGTTACATTGTTCCTTATGATTGGATGAGCACCTGATACACTTTTATGCTTAGACATGTATGCTTGTGAGCTATACAAGATGAGAATTTCTACAATATGTTATGAGTTCAAAATATGCATGCTTTATGTTATGATATGTGGGTAAATTTTACATGCTTTGATGATATGATATGATATGAGCTGAAAATATGCATGCTTATGTTATGATATGTGGTTAAATTATGCATGCTTTGATGATATGATATGAGCTGAAAATATGCATGCTTATGTTATGATATGTGGTTAAATTATGCATGCTTTGATGCTATGGTTAATGCTTAAAATATGCATGCTTTTATGATTTACTATGTGGTTAAATTATGCATGCTTGATGATATGCTTTATGCTTAAGATATGCATGTTTTTATGATCTATGCCTAAGTGATGCATATTGTTATGATATGATGTATGCCTAAGTGATGCATATTGTTATGATATGATGTATGCCTAAGTGATGCATATTTTTATGGTATGATGTATGCCTAAGTGATGCATACCTTTATGACATGATGTATGCCTAAGTGATGCATACCTTTATGATATGATGTATGCCTAAGTGATGCATACTTTTATGGCATGATGTATGCCTAAGTGATACATACTTTTATGATATGATGTATGCCTAAGTGATGCATGCTTTTATGATGTATGATATGTATAAGTATGACATGTACTTTACTTTATATGGCTTGTACCAAGGGTGGATGAGCTAGAGGAGCAGCAGGAGAGGCAAGGAGATGTGTGTGGCAGTGGCTAGGCAACCAAATAAGAACCTGCTTTTAAAACTTTTAAAGAACTACGCTTTGGTATCATGAATTGTAGTACCGTATGTGTGACTTGATGTTATGTTTCTACTAATTTTGATATCATGTTATTGAGGCCATGATAGTGTAGTTCGGATTTGATGAAAAAGAAAATAAAAGAAAAGTTTTTATTAAACTAAGAAAATTATTTTAAGTCTTCCGCTGTTTTAAAAAGAAAATTTGTACATAGAGTATCGTAGCCCCGTCCCTTAGGGATAGCAGGGAGGGCGGGCGTTACAGGCTGGTATCAGAGCCAGGTTATTGCCAGCTCACTACACACATATCAAGCCTCCGACCTGCCGCTCTAAGTATGAATGTTTATGCTTAATTTTCTTGTTATATGCTTATGCTTAGTTTCATGTTATATGACTTATGCTTTATTTTTCTTCCTTGTTATATTGCCTATGCTTTATTTTCTTTGCTATATTGCTTATGCTTTATTTCCTTATGTTATATTGTTTGTCACTCTATTCTTTATTTTTCCTTATGTTGCTTATGCTTTAGTTCATGCTTTGCTTGCTTATGTTTAATGCTTTATTCTATGCTTTTAGTTATAATTTAGATTAGGATTACATATTAGTAGGTTAGGAATAATACCATAACAAATAGATAGAAACAAAACAGTACGTTAGATTGGCAAAAAAAATGATAACCACTTACACTGATCTATTTGTCATTATTTAGATAAATATGGTTAGGACACGCAATGGCCGAACCGAGGGGACAGTGACTCCACCAGACCTGACACAGGTAGTCACAGACCTCCAGCGTCAGATCACAGAACAACAGCAGCTGATCACTACCTTAATGGGTCAGCAAGGCAACCCAGTTACCCCACCGGCAAATCAGAATACACTACCGGTTATACCTACAGCCGCGCCAGTGCCCCCGGCAGCCCCTACTCCGATGGTCCGACAAGAGGCCTATCTGATTCAGTGGCAAAGGCTTAAGCCGGAAGCCTTCTCGGGAAACTGCGAACCATGGGATGCGCAAGCCTGGCTCAAGACCGTGGAGAGCATAATGGAACTACTGGACTGGCCTGAACACGAGAAGGTCAAATGCGCGTCGTTCTGCCTTACCGGAGATGCTCGGATGTGGTGGGACCGAGTAAAGACGAAAAGACAAATAAACCAGATGCAGTGGACGGATTTTGAGACAGAGTTCTTAGAAGAATTCTTCCATATGCAAGTGACCAACAAGCACTATGACGAGTTCACTGAGTTCCGGCAAGGTGATCTGTCAGTTAACGAAGCCGTCAAGAAGTTCAACCGCCTAGCACGTCTGTGCCCAGAACTGATCAGTACTGAAAAAGAAAGGGTTCGGTTAATGTTAAAGATGCTCCGACCCGAGATAGCTCTAAACATAGCCGGCGGAGTTAATAGACCGCAGACTGCAGAGGAGCTTGTTAGTAGTGCCCTGATTACCGAGCACTACCAGAAAGCAATGAACGAGGGTAAGAACCAAGCACCGACCGGAGGAAAAAAATCGCACAATACCAGAACCAGCTGGAAAGGAAACTCAGGTGGAAAGAGGAAACAGTGGAATAACACAAAAGGTGGTCCGGCCAATAAGCAAACCAAGTACCCTCAGTGTGCCACATGTGGAAAGATGCATTCTGGAGTATGTCTCCTAAGCACCAGAAAGTGCTACAACTGCGGAAAGGAAGGTCATTTGGCAAGAAATTGCCCTACTCAGTCTCAGGCACTACCTCCGCAGAACAACCAGAATAGGAGTACCCCTGCACAGCTCCACCAGATGCATACTGCCATAGAAGGGACTTCAATCAGCCAAGGAAGATTGGAGGCCCCTCCCACTATGACCAATGCCAGAGTCTACTCTCTCGCTCAGGATGACGTGGCGAACGCCTCTGCCATCATCTCAGGTCAGCTATCTAATTTCAATCAATATGCTAAAGTTTTATTTAATGCTGGAAACGAACCAATATGGGAATCCATCGAGGAACCGAGACGTGTTTTGTATCCTTGGGTCGAAACTATGTCCGGGCGACTTTCTACCCTCACCATAACACCGACGTTATTTGAGAGTATACTGGAAAAGAAAACCAGTGACCAAAACCTCCAGAGAATCAAACAAGAGACTTTGGAAGGAAAGAATGACGGGTTCCGTATCGCGGACAACGGGATATTATACCTCAGGGATCGGTTATGCATTCTAGAGGACCCAGAGTTGCGAAGGAAAATACTGGAAGAAGCTCATACAACACCCTATGTAATACACCCGGGCTCCACTAAGATGTACCAGGACCTGAAAAAGAATTTTTGGTGGTCTTGTATGAAGAGAGAAGTGGCTCAGTATGTCAGTACTTGCCTGACCTGCCAAAGGGTAAAAGCTGAACACCAGAGACCGGGCGGATTACTACAGCCTGTCCAAATTCCATAATGGAAATGGGAAGAAATCTCTATGGATTTCATTTCGGGTCTTCCCAGGACGAGAAACGGATATGACACTATATGGGTGATTGTAGACAGATTGACGAAGTCCACACACTTTTTGGCGATCAAAATGACTTATTCAACTGAACAACTAGCTCAGTTATATGTTAAGGAAATCATTCGGCTACATGGTATTCCTAAGACCATTATTTCTGATAGAGACGGTCGTTTTGTTTCACATTTTTGGGAGTGCGTTCAGAAGACCCTCGGCACGAAGTTGTTATTTAGTACAGCTTTCCACCCTCGGACCGATGGGCAAACTGAAAGAGTGAACCAAATATTAGAAGATATGTTAAGAGCTTGTGCCCTGGACTTCAAGGGAAGCTGGTGCCGATATTTATGCCTGCAGAATTCGCCTACAATAATAGTTACCAAGCTACTATTAAAATGGCACCATACGAAGCTCTGTATGGGAGGAAGTGTAGATCCCCTATATGCTGGTATGAAAGTGGTGAAAAGAAGGAAATGGGGTTCCGAACGAAACTTATTGATGACACCACCCGAGCTATACAGAAGATCCACCAACGAATAGAAACTTCTCAGAGTCGGCAGAAGAATTATGCCGATAAACGGCGCAGGTCGCTAGAATTCAACATCGGAGATTTGGTATTCCTTAAGGTATCCCCCATGAAAGGGATAATGAGGTTCGGAAAGAGGAGCAAGTTAAGCCCACGATACGTAGGACCGTACCGGATTTTAGAAAGAGGGGGCCAAGTCGCATACAGATTAGAACTACCTCCAGACATGGCAACTATTCACAATGTGTTCCATGTATCGATGCTCAAGAAGTGTACTCCCAGCACAGATCAAGTAATTGAACCACAGTCGGTACAGGTTCAAGAGGACCTAAGTTATGAAAGTAGACCTATTCAGATCTTGGACCGAGAAGTCAAGAGGTTAAGGAACAAAGAAATACCCTTAGTAAAGGTTCTATGGCAGAATCAACAATTTGAAGAAGCCACCTGGGAACGCGAGGACGATATGAAACAAAAGTACCCGGAGCTATTTTAAAGTTCGAGGATGAACTTTTTATGAGGTACGGGGTACTGTAACACCCACTAAGCTTTTAAGATAAATATGAGAATGATGAATTTGCCTTAGAAAAATATTAGTAGAATGTTGAACCAAAAAGAAATAAAAAGAAATAAAAATAGGGAGTGGTCAAGGATTGAACCTTTAACCTCTCATGATGTAAATAATAGGATTAATGGGTAATAACCAGTTGGGATAGGAATGATATATTGATAGAAAAGGAGGGAAACTCATGATAAGGATGAGAGTAAAAGCTAGCCAAAAGAAAGCAAGAAAAGAGCAAGAGAAAGACAACTTGCCTTCCTTCTTTTCCCTCCCTCTTCCTCTCCCTTTGCCGTGACTTAAAGAGGAGAATTAAGGGGATTCATTCCCCCTTGTTTCATCATGAATGCTGAGAACAAATAAATAAATAAAATAAAAATAAAATGAAAAAAAAGGGCTAAGGGAGAAGGAAAACAAAAACCAATTTTGCTACCTCTTCCCCCTTAACATAAAAGGGAGCATGTAAAGAGAAGATTTTATTTTTCTCTCATTTCTCTCATTCTCTCCTCTTCACCACCGAGAGCCCTCAGCCCCTCTCCTCCATTTTTGGTCCCCAAAAACAAGGTTCCTCCTAGGATACAAGGAAGGCTACCAAGGGAGATCAAAGGAGGAGAACAAGAAGAAGAGACCCATTCTTCCATCACCACACTTTAGAACCACAAGCGAAAAGGATGTAAGTATCCCCTCACCTGTGGTACAAGTGGTTTTAATGTGTTTTTGGATTTTATGAGGATTTTAAAACCTAGAAACAAAGTTGTGAAAATTCGGCCAAAGAAAGGACTTGTTGATCCTAGGAAGGTTTAATATAAGCCTTGATTCATGATAATTTTTCTATGCTTTGTAAGAAGGTTTTCTCTCATATTTTTATATATATGTGATGCCAGATTAGAGATGTACCTAACCCTAGAGTTTCGGCCAAAAAGGTTTTATAAGGGCTAGGGAATTTATTTGTTTACCTAACTTGCACAAAACCCTCTAAATAAATGGTTAAGGATCCATTACTTTGTTTTCATACTTGAAGGTTACTTGGAACCAAAAGTACCCAACTCACAAGTTTCAGCCAAGGAAGGGTTTAGGGTTAGGAAGACCTTGAATTTAAACTTACCATGTTTATATGATAGAATATTGAGTTTCTTAAAGAGTTGCATGTTAGTATGTTGATAGAAACTCATGAACATCACTTTTAATGTTTCGGCCATGGTAAGGTGGATGGTTTAGAATAGCTTAAACATTTTTTTTACATGCTCAAAACCTCCATGGCAATAAGATATGAAAGTTGTTTGATGCTCCCATGCTTAATTAGAGTATAGGAAAATTGGTTGCATGATAGATGATAATTATGACCACAAGGGTCCTAGCTTTTTTGTGAACCAAACTTATATGTATAGTTTCTTTGATATTTTTGCCATAAAACTTGTTTAGGTTTTCCACACTTTAGGCCACCTAAAACCTAGTTAAAGACTTGGAAAATTTCGGCCAAACATATGCTATGAGATAAAGAAAGGAAAAACCTAGGAAATCTAAGACACAATTTAAATGTATGCTTATAGTTCTTGACTTTTATACATGTTATGAAATATGTTATGACTTTCTATGTTTTTATGCCATTTGAACAAATTCCATGCTTGATGAGGTTCGGCCATGTAGGGTTTAAAGACCTAGAAACCTTAAAATTAAGACCTCATGTGTTAAAGATGCTTCTTATGAAATTGAGATAACATGTTGATTGTGTTCACATGCTTATATATTTAACTATGATTCAAATGGACACTTAAAAGTCTCGGCCATGAAGGGATACATGCTTTAGAAACCCTATAACTTACATTGAACATGCTCATGTCACTCTCCATGAAATATGAAATGTAGAAAGCTAAAAATTCACATGCTATATGTTGTTAGTGACCTAAATTGACGCTAAGGGAAGTTTCGGCCATGACCACTTGTATGATGCCATTTATAAATTTATACATGATGTTAGAGGAAGTTCACATGCTTATATGCTTGCTTGAAAACCTAAATGAGTACTTGTAAGTTTCGGCCATGACATAATTTTAAGGGCTTAAAGGATTTAGGAATTAACTCAATTGTGCTTACCATATTCCTTGAAACAAATGCTATAAATATGGTTAAGGTTTCCATGCTTTATGTCATTTATAACCTTGTTTCACACTTGTTAAGGTTCGTCCAAATGAGGTTTAAGGACTTGGAGAACTTAGAGTCCAAGTAAATCTTGTTTATAATATTACCTATGAAAATGATATGTGGATGAATTAGGTTCTACATGCTTGAATGTTATTTAAAACCTAAATTGGCACCTAAGAGGGTTTCGGCCAAGATAAGAACCCAAGGGATTAGGAAGCTTAGTACCCAAATAAATCATGTTACATTGTTCCTTATGATTGGATGAGCACATGATACACTTTTATGCTTAGACATTTATGCTTGTGAGCTATACAAGATGAGAATTTCTACAATATGTTATGAGTTCAAAATATGCATGCTTTATGTTATGATATGTGGGTAAATTTTACATGCTTTGATGATATGATATGAGCTGAAAATATGCATGCTTATGTTATGATATGTGGTTAAATTATGCATGCTTTGATGATATGATATGAGCTGAAAATATGCATGCTTATGTTATGATATGTGGTTAAATTATGCATGCTTTGATGCTATGGTTAGTGCTTAAAATATGCATGCTTTTATGATATGCTATGTGGTTAAATTATGCATGCTTGATGATATGCTTTATGCTTAAGATATGCATGTTTTTATGATCTATGCCTAAGTGATGCATATTGTTATGATATGATGTATGCCTAAGTGATGCATATTGTTATGATATGATGTATGCCTAAGTGATGCATACCTTTATGACATGATGTATGCCTAAGTGATGCATACCTTTATGACATGATGTATGCCTAAGTGATGCATACTTTTATGACATGATGTATGCCTAAGTGATGCATACTTTTATGATATGATGTATGCCTAAGTGATGCATGCTTTTATGATGTATGATATGTATAAGTATGACATGTACTTTACTTTATATGGCTTGTACCAAGGGTGGGCTCCATAAGCGCCCCGGGGTCGATGGAATAAGACTCGGGCCTCGTTAGGGATGGGGTCCTAAGTGCCCCTAGGTCGATGGAGTAAGACTCGGGCCTAGTATGTTTGCCTTGTAGGGTTCAAGACATGCTACCTTGGACCTGCATAGGTTGCGCGCAAGTATATACGTAAGAAGAAATGGTTTTAAAGATCATGAGACATACACATGTTTTTCGGATACATGTTTTTTTCAAAATCATATTGCATATACCTTATGATGATTTATGATATGTCATGGTTAGATATGATTATGTTATGTTCCATGATATGTCCATGTGTAGGATATGCCATGACTCCTTATGACGATATGCCATGATTAGATACGGTTATGTTATGCTTCATGCTATGCTTTACGCTATGATATGCCATGACTAGTTATGATTTCTTCATGTTGCATGATATGCTTAAAAGAGTATGTTACATTATGTCATGACTAGTTGAAATGATGCCATGTTAAGACATACTTTGATTATACTATGATTTTCGGTTTTAGTGAGTAGGAAAGGAACTTACTGAGCCATGAGTGCTCACAGCTTACTGTCCTTGTACCACAGATAAAGGAAAAAGCTGGATGAGCTAGAGGAGCAGTAGGAGAGGCAAGGAGATGTGTGTGGCAGTGGCTAGGCAACTAAATAAGAACCTGCTTTTAAAACTTTTAAAGAACTACGCTTTGGTATCATGAATTGTAGTACCGTACTTGTGACTTGATGTTATGTTTCTACTAATTTTGATATCATGTTATTGAGGCCATGATAGTGTAGTTCGGATTTGATGAAAAAGAAAATAAAAGAAAAGTTTTTATTAAACTAAGAAAATTATTTTAAGTCTTCCGCTGTTTTAAAAAGAAAATTTGTACATAGAGTATCGTAGCCCCGTCCCTTAGGGATAGCAGGGAGGGTGGGCGTTACAATAGAAAACTTGTTACATTATGCAGAAAAGACATTCAATTACACTTTACAGTATCTTAAAGTTTTTCAAGAAGAACAAAATAGTCTACAAAAGACTATTGTATACTTCATAAGTAACTCATATCATACACATACTAAGTGCATAATGAAAGTTGTTAAATTGTAGTTAGTCCAACAGAAATGGCTTCATAATTAGCATTAAGAAGTTCACCAAAACACAAATGATTAGGAAGACTAGCATATGAGGAATAGATTTAAATCATGAAACTTCTGACGCAGAAGGTACATGCTGGTCCAACAAAGTTGTACACAATTTAGTTGTTAAAATAAGTGAGATGAAATGTAAAGCAAAAAAATAGTTATGTGCAGAAATACATGTAATAATAAAATCGCTGCATAATTGAACATGCCCAAGATACACAGGATGATGACTCACTAAAACGTTGATGTTGTTACTCAAATGTTATAACACGAGGAGGAAGGAACCCAAAGCCATACATGATAAATATATAGAGCCGAACCTGATCATAGAAGTAACCCAAAGCCATACTATGCAATCTTAAACACTTAAAAGAGAAACATTTTATCACCTGTTTGAGACCAATAATGTAATTCTCTTCCATGACTTTATCCCAATCAAACCTCTCTGCCAAACCATTTAGCAAGTCTGCGATCTGCTCATAATTCATTGGGCGCAAAGTATCAACTTCAAAACCAAACTTTTCATGTTCAGTACCAATTCTGTTTCAGCAAAAAAAACATACAAGTCATCATAACAATATGACCAACGAGAGTGAAACGTCTCTTTAAACTTCAAAGATAAACAAAGAGGCATCCCTTCCATATGGAATAGAAAAATGAAACAATTCAATAAGTACAAGGAAATTAATTTTCATAAGAAACAACATCGATAAACTATTGATTCCTAGAGGCCAGCTCCATGGATCTTTTCTCAACATTGACCTCTATACAAGGAAATGAATGGAAAAAAACAAATTCATAAACAAGGAGCCTTAAATAAGGAAATAAAGCAGTTTATTCAGGGTACAATAAATGGACAAGATTAATTTGTAATATTAATACGAAGGAAAAAAATATTCTTTGTTCCTGTACTTCACAAGGATACTAGGACAGTAACTAATACAACCAGCCAAGTCTTCCTCGACTTAGATAATTAACAGGATATGTATTTAGTTCCTACAGAATTCCATATACTAATCATTCAAAGAAAACTTAAAAAAAACATAATAATTGGAAAGGAGAAACAAAATCACATCAATAGAGATCCTGTATAAACTTCTGTACACCAAATGCATGATCAGAGGCAATCCATATTTATCCACCAACGATCCCAGGAAGGACTAGCAGGCATAGCAGAAAAGCCAGATGAAGAGTATATACCTCCATTTCTCCTTGGGCTTGCAACCCGAAGCGAGATACCTCACGAGATCGGAGTAGAAACCGACACCAAATTGACCAATCATGCTCACATCCACGCCGGCTTGGAGTGCCTCCATGAACTCCTTGGTGCCAGACCTTGCGATAGTGCCCAAATTGTTCACCAGATCTCCTTGGTGCCAGACCGTGCGGTAGTGTCCGGTTTTAGTATTCTTCTTGATGAACACTTTCCATGGGCGGGTAGGGTGAGAGGAGGCCTATGTTTTTAGTCACGAAAAGGTAAGGTTTGACTTCATTGAAAGCACAGAGGCGGACGAGACATCGAGAGGAGATGGGTGTTCATGTCGCTGGGACGTGGTCCGCCTCCACGACGCCGTCGCAGGCCGCCGTCTTCGCTGCCATTGTCTCCACCATTGGGTCCGGCAAGCGGAAGGGCATCGTGGGCTGCACGTTCCTTGGGGCTGGCGAATCGGCCAGGCTACTGCGGACTCGGTCGATGGAGGTTGGGGGAGGCAGAGGAAGGCAGCCGCTTGGACATGGCTTTTTACGCCGCCGCGCCTTCGGCGCCAGGACCGAGTGCTTCCCTTCTGGCGGCGTCGATGATGGTCGGGCGGAGGAGGATAATGTGGAGGAGTTTGCTCAGAGGTTGGAGGAATCGATTCTCGAGCTTCAGCAGCAACAAGGAAATGGAGGAGACGCATCCCTGTTCTCTGCTTCCTTTTGCCTCAACACGAGCTCGCCGCCGTCGTTGAGCAAGCAAGAGCCTTCAACGGAGCCCCCGTGGGTGCCGGTGAGGCCGGAGCCGCCGGACTAGCCCGGCCGGATCGTGCCGGCGAGCGTGGAGAAGAAGCAGGTGGTTTTGATCTTCCTCATCGATCCAAGATCCAAGAAGGGGAAGAAGATGGGGTGGTTCGGGAGGCGGGAGTCGGACTCGACTGATTCAAGTGCGGCGATGTGATCTCGACGGCCCCTACCTTAGCCGGGAAGAGCGAAGAGAGGAAGGAGGAGGAGGAAGAGAGGATCAGACGAGGAGGCAGAATGGAACGATTTATGTTGTGATTTTTCTTAGGAACGAAGCAAGTGGTTTTGATCCTAATCGGGAGAGGAAGGGGCGTCGATCCAAGAAGGGGAAGAGGGAGATGAGGCTGAGAGAGATGGTCAAGAGGTTTAGGTTTAGGTTTAGGATGAGAGAAGGGGCGCGATATTGTTTTAGGTTTGGAGGGAACTTTGTGAAGTGTTGTAAATTTTGGCTGGTGGAAAAATTAAATTAATTTTTTTTTGGTTCATTAACACCGGGTTTAAAAAACCGCTGTTAAAACCAGTGTCTATTAACAAAAAAAAGGCGCTCATAGACATCGGCTAAAAAACCGATGTCTATGAGCGAAAATCTGAGCTAATAGACACCTATTTTTGGAAAAACCGGTGTAAAATGCTCAAAGACATCGGTTTTTGCTTAGAACTGTTGTTGTTCCACCGATGTATATGAGGGTTTTTCTTGTAGTGTCTATTACCTTGATAGACCATATCGAGGCTACGATCCAGGGGGAGCCAGCAGAAAAACTATCTTAATAAATAAATAGATGTTAGTTAGAGCCCTAGAGCCAATCATTTGATGATTGTCTTATGGACTTGTTGTATCATATTCTTATATAAATAAAGATATTTGTTTTGGTTATTATACTTACTTATATTGGTGCCAAATAAACTAAGTATAATAGCGTCCTTGAGTAGAAGGTTCTTACCTATATCAATCGATTGGTTGAATCGATAGTGAGATGATATAGGGAACACTACTCTTAATCATTCCTAGTCGAGTATCAACATTCAGGGGTAATGTTAATGTAATAAGACTAGCATGTAGGTCAACTCGATCACTTGATCTCATAAGTCATGGATATGGAGATATCAAGTTGACACATGGGTATGCATTGGAGAATGTATACTGAATGACCCGCCATGAGAAAGTATCATGGATCGTTATATGAGTGTCATATACTTTCTCATGTGGCAATTAGTATGACTACTAGTACTTAGACCTGAAGTCACCATGGTTCCCTACATAAGGAGTTATGTACTTTGGTTTCGTCAAACGTCTCCCGTAACTGGGTGGACTAAAAAGGCGATTACTAGGTATGTAACGAATTATGCAGAGGGATGTGAGTGATGTAGATGGGATCTATCCCTCCTATATGATGGGAGAGACATCGATATTCTTGATAGAGTGAGACCACGAAGTGCATGGCCATGCCCAAATGAGTCAATATGAGATATTGAGCTCATTTGATTTAGTGAGTCTACTTGGAGTTCAAGATTTAGATTGGTCAGAGGATAACACGGTCTATGCCTCACATTGATCAATCTAGATGTCTAGGATAGAAGGACACTTGTCATATATTGTGAGGAGTCACAATTAGTGGTCACAAGGTGATGTTGGATCTCAACATTCTTGTAACTTGGGTAGTAATGATGTGTTGCTAGATACCGCTCATTACTTATGCTCCTAAATGGGTTTAGAGGCATTTCCAACGTTACAAGAACCTATAGGGTCACACACTAAGGACAATTAGATGGAGATTAGCTTCGTATGATGAACCAAGAGGATTAGATTCATGTGATGAATCAAATTGGATTAAAAGTAATCCTAATTGGGCTAATTGAGTTGGACTCAAGTTGATTCATGTGCTCAATGAGTCTAATTTAGATTATGACTCATTGAATCAATTTAATTAAATGAATTAGATTCATTATATTAAATTGGCTTGAATTAAATGGTTGGATTAGATCAACCATGAGAGAAATTAAGTCAAGTTTGACGTGACTTGAGAGGAAGAGGAAGAGGAAGAGTCAAGTTTGACTTGACTATTTGCCTCCTCATTTGTGAGTTGGCATTAGGAGGACTAATGATGATGTGCCACATCATCATAGTTAGCACATGTGTGTGCCACCTAATGGAGGTTACAAATCCCCTCTTTAATGGCCACATTAAAGAGAATGGAGGTTACAACTCCAAGAGGTGGCTGACCACTTATTGTGTGTGAAAGAAATTCATTTTTCATTCAAGGCATTTTATTCCATCATCTTCTTCCTCAAGCTCTCAACCTGTCTCCCTCTCCTCTCTTGGCCGAACTTTACCAAGGTGCAAGCACACCTTTGTGTTAGGTTTTCTCCACCTATTTTTTCGTGTGGATACTTCTAGAGGGTTGTACACTTGACAACCTCGAGATCCGGCATCTCTTGGAAGAGTGGGATACGCGAAGGGCTTCGCATCAAGGGTAATTCCTTCTCCTAGTTTAGAACTAGCATAAAACTCATACTCGTAATGTTTTTCGAAAGTTTTACTTTGCACGGATCCGGTGGCAGGGGGTTTCGGGGTTTCCCTGACGCGAAAAGGCAGTTTCCGCGATGCGAAAAAGCAGTTTTTGCGGCCCGAAAAACCCAACAGTGGTATCAGAGCCACATGAGAAGTTTTGTATGAGTTTATTTTATATTTTTATGAAAAAATAGAAGATCTTTAATGTTCTATAAATTTCCTATTTTTATAGTTTTTATGGGTATTTTTCTCGTAGAAGCGAAGCACAAGTGTTTCGACACTTGTCAGCTTCGACTACCGAGAAGATTTTTCTGAAACAGCAAGGTTTCTCCCCAAATCTTTTTGGGACAGCAGGCTAAGGCGCTTTAGGATCGCTAAGGAACACTCGCGATGGTTAGATCACGGGTAGGGGCGCTGCCCCTGGCCCCGCAAGGGGATTCGTTCCGCGTTTGTGCCCGAAAACCCGCTAAACGGAACCGCCGAGAATTTTACACATAAAAATTGTAAAAATTGTAGTAAAAATTACAGAAAATTATAGAAAATACATAATTTAGAATTATGTATTATTTTGAGATAGTCATGGCCCAAAAAGACCCAATTTGATTGGAAATGTGTTGTAATTCATAATACGGCCTACGTGCCATCATGTGATGTGCGTGTTGTATATTTGATTCGTGACCTGCGTGTCGTGCCTTTCTCTATTTTATATTCTTGTTATAAATTAGTTTAGACTCGAATGTAACTAGAGTTTCAAAATTGTAATCTACAAAATTGGAGCGGTGGAATGTCCACTCGAGACGGAGTTACGAGGAGGGCGCGAGCAACACAAGGTGGCCAAAGGGGGGAGCTTGAGAAGCTGTTGACCTTAGGTTGACCATCCGATCTTCTCATTGGCTTGAGAAGATCATAGATGGGCCATCACTAATCACAAATAATTTAATTAATTGCTTGTGGGTATGTGATGCATAATTAGTAATTAATTAGTGCCTAACGATTAGATTAGATCTAAATCGTGTACAAGATGCACCCTCTCGATTAGATTAGATCTTAATCGCGTCAACTCAAATGCCTACAGTGCCATGATACCTATCACTACCTCAATCACATGTGTTGTTGAATCTTCAAAGTAGAGCAACACATATTATCTTGGTAGGGTACTGAGGGACAATCTTGGTCCCGCCTATCAACGCATGGGTGAGTAGAGACTCAATTTGATTGAGTACAACTAGTTAAATCGAGTTTAACTATAGGCATTCTTCCAACGGTTGGAAAGATAGGACATAAATCACATTTATATTAATTCTTGGGCGTATTAGCCAAAGCTAACTCAAGTTTTAATATAACTACGGATAATGATCCTATAAACAAGAGTTGCATAGAGATGTAATTGGTAAATCGTTATCTACCGATCATACTAAGTCTTGGGCGATTTAGCCAAAGCTAACTCAAGGCGTAGTATGATGTGGATCTTGTCCCACATGAATTATAGAATTCAGTGGGAGCATCATTTAGTTAAAGGCCTAATTAAATGATTAAAAAGAATATGATATTTACTTTCTGCTTTGATTTCTGTTGTAGATTACCATGACGTCGAATACGAACTCTTTCTCCCTGCGTTCTGTCCTTGAGAAGGACAAGCTCAACGGAGCAAATTTCCTGGACTGGTACAGGAACTTGAGAATAGTTCTCACCTAAGAATGTAAACTGTACGTTCTGAAGCAACCCATTCCGAAGGCTCCTCCTACCACTGCCACGCGAGCTGACCGAGATGCTTACAAGAAGCATCAAGATGACGCATTAGATATATCCTATCCGATGCTCGCGACCATGAACTCTAAGCTTCAGAAGCAGCATGAGTTGATGGGAGCTTACGATATGATTGAACATCTTCGTCAACTATATCAGGGACAAGCTAGGCACGAGAGATTCGAGATCTCAAAGGCACTGTTTCAATGCAAGATGTCAAATGGGGCTCCCGTAGGCCCATATGTACTCAAAATGATTGGGTACATAGAAAACCTACAGAGGTTGGGGTTCCCGCTTGGCCAAGAGCTGGCCACTGACCTGATCTTGCAATCCTTGCCGGATAGCTATAGTCAATTCGTTCTAAACTACAACATGAATGAAATTGACAAGCCACTGCCCGAGCTGCTTAGCATGTTAAGAACTGCTGAGCTCAACCTTAAGAAGGTTAAGCCCAACTCTGTTCTGATGGTTCAGAAACACAAGGGCAAGGGCAAGCCCAAAGGCAAAGGAAAGTCCCAAGCCAAGGGCAAAGGCAAGGCACTAAAACCTAAAGGAGGGGTCGCCAAGGATGCTACCTGCTTCCACTGCGGTCACACCGAGCACTAGAAGAGGAACTGCAAGGTGTACCTGGAAGATCTTAAGAAGAAGCGAAGTGAGACTTCCACTTCAGGTATATATGTTATAGAAGTCAATCTATCTATTTCTTCATCATGGGAATTAGGTACCGGATGTGCTTCTCACATTTGTACTAATGTGCAGGTGCTGAGAAATAGCAGGGCATTGGCAAAGGGCGAGGTGGACTTACGTGTAGGCAATGGAGCACGGGTTGCTGATGTTGCTGTAGGGACTTATTTTCTATCTCTGCCCTCTAGGCTTGTACTAGAGTTGGATGATTGTTGTTATGTGCCTACTTTAACTAAGAACATAATTTCAGTTTCTTTTTTGGATAAGAAAGGTTTCTCTTTTATAATAAAGGACAAATGTTGTTCTATTTATTTAAAAGATATGTTTTATTGTAGTGCACCTCTGATGAACGGACTCTACATTCTAGACCTTGAAAGCCCTATCTATAACATAAATACCAAAAGGTTCAAGTCAAATGACATGAACCAAACCTATCTCTGACACTGTCGCTTAGGTCATATAAATGACAAGCGCTTATCCCATCTCCATAAAGATGGTTTGTTGGACTCATTTGATTTTGAATCTTATGAGACGTGCGAGTCATGCCTACTAGGCAAGATGACCAAGACTCCCTTTAGTGGACACAACGAAAGAGCGACTGATTTATTAGGACTTATACATAGTGATGTATGTGGCCCTTTCAATATCGCTGCTAGAGGCGGTTATAGGTACTTCATCACATTTACTGATGACTTCAGTAGATATGGTTATGTGTACTTGATGACACATAAGTCAGAATCCTTTGAAAAGTTCAAAGAATTCAAGAATGAAGTACAGAACCACCTTGGCAAGAGTATTAAGATACTTTTTTGCCATGAGTTTCGTGACTATCTAGCTGTGTGTGGGATTCTATCCCAACTCACTCCTCCTGGAACACCATAGTGAAATGGTGTATCCGAAAGGAGGAACCGTACTCTATTAGATATGGTACGGTCTATGATGAGTCACACAGACCTTCCTACATTTCTTTGGGGCTATGCTCTAGACACGACATCCTTTATACTCAACCTAGTTCCATCCAAGGCCGTGATAAAGACACCATATAGGATATAAACTGGGAGAGATGCCCAGGTGTCTTTTATGAGGATTTGGGGATGTGAGGCTTACGTTCGACGTCAAGTCTCAGATAAATTAGGACCCAAATTCGACAAGTGCTACTTTATTTGATATCCCAAAGAAACTAAGGGATATTACTTCTACATTCCCAGTCAGCACAAGGTAGTTGTGGCAAAGACTGGGGTCTTTCTAGAAAGGGACTTTGTTTCTAGAAAGACTAGTGGGAGTACGTTTGATCTTGAAGAAGTTCAAGATGCGGGTCATAGCACTGAAGCCTCAATGGAAGTTAAACTGGAACCACAAAGTGTTGTGGATGATGTTGTTCCACAAAGAGTTGAGGAACAACAACCTGTTCAAGTAGATATACCTCTTCGCAGGTCTGATAGGTTACATCGTCAGCTTGAGAGATACTTATTTCTCTTGTCTGACCATGATGACGTTGTGCTCATAGAGGATGAGCCTACCACCTATCAGGAAGCTGTGATGAGACCAGATTCCGAGAAATGGCTAAAGGCCATGAGATCCGAGATGGAATCCATGTACACCAACCAAGTTTGGACTTTGGTTGATCCACCTGAAGGGGTAAAACCCATTGGGTGTAAGTGGGTCTTTAAGAGAAAGACTGACATGGATAGACTTATCTATAAGGGTCACTTGGTAGCTAAAGGTTTCAAGCAGATTCATGGTATTGACTATGATGAAACAGTTTCTCTAGTAGTGATGTTTAAGTCCATTCGGATCGTGCTTGCTATTGCAGCTTACCATGACTATGAGATATGGCAGATGGATGTCAAAATCGTGTTTCTGAATGGAAACCTACTCGAGGATGTGTACATGACACAACTTGAGGGTTTTGTTGATCCACAGCATACTAGCAGAGTATGCAAGTTGCATATGTCCATTCCGAGCTGGAATCTTTGATTTGATGATGCAATCAAACAGTTTGGTTTCATCAAGAATGAAGATGAACCTTGTGTCTACAAGAAGGTTGTAGGGGACATAGTTGTCTTCCTCATATTGTATGTGGATGACATACTACTCATTGGGAAGGACTGTTGGAGTGTATACTTAAAAGTTTAGCTTTTGTACAAATTTATTTTGAAATAAAGCATCACATTGGTCAAATGTTTATATTTATTTGTTAAATTTAATTGTTCAATTAATTTATATAGTGGATAACATGGAATGTGGAGTCACACTTAGAAGATCATGTTGTCGGTTCTCTATAAATTATAAACAGTTGCTCACGACTAAGATGGAAAGGAACAAACCATCAGAATAGACATAGTGTAATTAAGTATTAGTTTATCTTGACTAATAAATTACACGGATACACTTTAAGTGTATTGAGTAGGATCATTTAGGTAAGTTCTTTTTGTACTGACTTAGTAAAAGAACTAGACCTTAGTTATTATGGAAGTGTGTGCTCTTAATCCTAATATAATAACAAGCATGTATATTTAATATTTATTTCTTTGACTTATCAAAGCGTGAGGTTTAGCTCGATAAATCAATATACCCGATAAGTTGGGAAATGATATTACTTATAGTATGTGTTGTTGATTATAGAAGGAATCTATGTCCTAGTTATCTAGGTTAAGAATGTCCCCAAGAGGAGCTCATAAGGATTGCCATGTTAAACCCAACAGGTGGACCTAGTCCAACATGACAATCAAGTTAAGTGATATTACTCTTCGAGCTAGATATTAATTAAATGAGTTGTCAGTAACTCACTTAATTAGTAGACATTCGTAATCTTAAGCACAGGGAGACTAACACACTCATGATAAGAAGGAGCCCATAATGTAATTTGGGATTGGTGCGGTAGTGCGGTAATAATTCTCTAGTGGAATGAGTTATTATCGATGAACTTGAGTTGTGTATTCGGGGCGAGAACGGGATACTCAAGCACATCGGAAGGCCAAAACCAATTTCTCCTCTAGGTTCCTGTTGTAGCATCAATAAAGCCTCAAGTCCATCCAAAGAAAAGCCTATCTTGGTGTCCAAGAAGGGGCCGGTTCATTGCTTGGTGACCAAGCAATGGCCGGCCACATATTCCCTAGAAATGGCCGGCCCTTGCCTTGGGCAAGGGGGCCGGCCGCAATATTTAAATTAGGAAGGTTGTTTTTGAATTTTTAAATTTCCTCAGATATTTACAATTTGTAAAAAGAGAGATTTTAAAAATTTATAAAATTTTCGTAATTTAAATTAGGCCACAAGGTTTTAAAAGAGAGTTGTAAAATTTATAAAACTTTCTTTTAAAAAGAAATATTATTAGAGATGTTTTAAATTTTAAAACTTTCCTTTTAATATCCACATTAGAAAAAAAAAGAGTTTGTAAAATTTTATTAGAAGTTTTTTCTTTTAAAATTTTATAAAAAGTTTTTCTTTCTTTCCCTTTTAATAAGTGGCCGACCACCTTGCTTGGTGCCCAAGCATGGGGCCGGTCAAATAATTAAACATCAACAAATAGTTGTTTAATTAATAAATCAATCTAGAATTGATTAATTAAAAGGAAAGAAAAAAAAAAAAAGGAAATAGGAATGATTCTAATTTTTTATAAAACTCTTTCCATAATTTTCCGTTGGGAAACTAATATAAAAAAGGGGGAAGGGGAGGCCTTGAATAACATAACAATTGATATTGTGTTGTTGGAGATCATCAAGTGGCCGACCCCTCTCCCTCTCTTCCCTTTGCTCTCTTTTGCTCCTTTGTGGTGGTGGTGGCCGAATTCTAGAGAAGGAGGAGAAGCTTTCCGGGTGGTGTTCGTCTTGGAGGATCATCGCCCACACGACGTCCAAGAGGAGGCGAGGGATACGGCAGAAGATCTCGAGGTTTTTAGCATACAAGGAAGAGGTATAACTAGTATTTAATTTCCGCATCATACTAGTTAATTTTTCTTTGTATAAATACCAAATACACGAGGAATTCGATTCTTGTTTTTCGAATTTAATTTCGATGTTGTGTTCTTTTTCTTTTTTCCTTGTGATTTGATTGTTCCTTTTTGTTAACCTAGAGTTATATAAGGAAATTAAATATTAACTTTCCTTAAAAGGCTTTGTCTAGTCGGTGGTGGTTGCTCCCATATCCAAGAAGGCCAAGTGCCTCGCCATGCAGTACTGGAAGCCAATTTTGGAAACTAATATTTAATTAAATTTATAACCTAGGTGATTTGGATTAAACGTGTTAAGTTCCGCAGGAGATCTAAATCTAAACCTAAAAGAACATATAAGTTAAACTTGGAATCAAACGTGTTAAGTTCCGCAGGAAATACAAGTTTAACTTAAAAGAACACATGGTAGCTAGGAATGGTTCAGATCACGTACAAAATTTTTGTACAGTGGAGCCATTGGGTTTTCCGAGTAGCAGCCAGCAATTGGTATCAGTGCGAGGTTTTGCCTCTGTGTATTTGGTATTAGTTTAATTATGCACATGTCATACATAATTTAAGCAGGTTAATTGTAGGATGTGCTAACTTTGTGGATGCAGGATCCAAGTATTATGGCTTATAGTTTTTATGTGTGTGATTGGACCCTTGGACATGTCAAGGGCATTTATTGTGTGTGCATGATTGTATTATAAAATACAGCAGGAGTTGTATTTAGTTTTATTAGGATTTTATTTTTTAATCTAGTTACATGTGCATTCCATATATGGAATATAGGATCGATGGATGTAAATTTTTATTTTATGTGTGATCTAGTTCACATGTACATTCCTTCGAGGAATATAGGATCGAAAAATGTAAAATTCTATTTATGTCGCGGATCGAATCTTGAAAGGCGTGGAACCTTTTTGAGGACCAGAGACGCAGCGGAACAAGGGGCAAGATGGATTCGACAACTAGACCCGGTGGCAATGGCCAAAGATGGCAGCAGCTAGGGTTGGCGACACACGGAGGACAGTAATAGATAAAAGCCATAATAGTTGAAAATTAGTTTTTCTATTTATTGCTTTTTATGCTGTGACTGTGTGTGCTTGTTAGTATACATGTTTAGTAGGCTAGCATAGTCAAAATTCCTCACTTTAAATAACTAAGTGGGAGAGAGATTTATTTTTAAATAAATTCCACGGTCTCCATTACTGGTTTATAAGTGATGCAACAAGCTTGCGTGTTGGCTCTGAGTGCCTTCCTCCATATCGGATGAGCTTGTTTGCGGATCACTAGATTAAACTTCCATTCTTAGGATGACTATTGGAAGTTAATTAAGAGTGTGTGATCTTCCCCATCGGAAGGGGCACAATCTTATTAATGGACTTAGTGTCAAGTAATGATACACACTTAGGCACGTCTAATAGTATCCTCCCCATCGGAGTCACTGCTATTATTCGTGTGACCAAAGTAAACCAACTATTAATTTTATTTGTTAAAAAGTTAGGTTGACAAGTAATAAAATTAATGGGTAAAACCCTCCTTTTACAAATGTTGAATTTGTATACGTCCACACTATCGTGGCATACAAAATTCACGGTGTTTTGAGGTGTTAGTTAATTTAAAATAGTATTATTTGAGGAATCAATATTATTTTAAATTTAGAGTTCTGACCAAAAGTTATTTGTGATTCTTAGGATGACTTTCAACCTACTGGCCATCATACTAAAAGAGAATAGACTTACTGGTCCTAACTACATAGATTGAAAAAGGAACCTGGACATTGTTCTTACTGCTGAGGGCTATAAGTTTGTACTGTCAGAGGAATGCCCAGAAACACCTTGCAATGATTCTACCCTAGAGGAGATTCAGTATCATAGTAAATGGGTAAAACCTGATGAGATGACGCGGTGTTACATCTTGGCTTCGATGTCAAATGTATTGCAACATCAGCATCAGGACTTACCAACAGCCTATGATATAATGAACAATCTCAAGGAACTCTTCGGACATCAGAATCGGGCTGCTAGGAAAGAGGCAATGAGAAAACTGATGACAACCACCATGATTGAGGGGACTCCCGTGAGGGATCATATTCTCAAGATGATGACTTACTTAAACGAAATACAAGTTCTTGGAGGGGAAATTGATGGGGAAACCCAGGTTGATATCATCCTCCAAACGCTGCCCAGAAGTTTTGAGCATTTTCGCTTGAACTATAATATGAATAAAAGGATGTATTCATTTGCGGAACTTCTGACAGAACTTCAGGCAGCCGAAGGGTTGTTTCGTCAACATTCTCAAATTCACTATGCTGAAAATGGTTCTACTTCTAAGCCGAAAGGCAAGAAGAAGAAGAAACAAAATTTCTCAGCAAAGAAGGTGAATAAACCTCAAGGTGCAGGACAAAAAGCTAGATTAAAGAAGACGAAGGGCAAGTGCTTTATTTGCAAGCAGACTGGACATTGGAAGGCGGACTGTCCTCGTAGGAAATAGAACAATAAAGGTATATCTCATACTCTAGTTGTTGAAACATGTTTAGCGGTGTTATCTACCAGCACCTGGTGTGTAGATACAGGAGCCACTGATCATGTCTGCAATTCCTTGCAGGGGTTCCAGAAAACCCGACGACTATCTGAAGGAGAGATTACCGTCTACATGGGCAATGCTACTAAGGTGATGGCTGTTGCAATGGGAGATGTCTACTTATCTTTTAATAGGAATAGAAATTTGGTTTTAAGAAATTATCTTTATGTACCCAGTTTTAGAAAGAATTTAATTTTAGTTTCTAAACTTTTTTTTTATGGATATTCAGTTTCCTTTAGTAACGATATAGTTATTAAGAGAAATAAAGTGATTATCTGTTCTGGTGCATTAGTTGGCAATTTGTATACTTTAAATCCAATTTCTCCCACAAAGCATAATATGGAAATTAATAACACATCTTCTAACTCAAATAAGAGAAAAAAACCTTCGGAAATGAACCAAGCATATCTTTGGCATCTAAGGCTTGGTCATATTAACTTAAGTAGGATTCAGAGGCTTATAGCCGATGGACTCTTGGGTTCATTAGAGTTGGAAAATTTTCCAACTTGTGAATCTTGCTTGAAAGGTAAAATGACCAAGTGGCCTTTTAAGGCCAAGGGGTATAGAGCCAAAGAAGTGTTAGAATTGGTTCATTCTGATTTGTGTTGTCCTATGTCTGTCCAGACAAGAGGTGGTTTTGAATATTTTGTCACTTTTATAGACGATTATTCAAGATATGGATACATTTACCTAATGCGCCGCAAGTCTGAGTGCTTTGATAAGTTCAAAGAGTACAAGGCTGATGTGGAGAAACGTCTAGGTAAAAGTATCAAGACACTACGGTGTGATCGTGGTGGCGAATACCTCTTAGGAGAGTTTAGGAATTACTTATCAGAGGTTGGGATTTAATCTCAATTGTCCACACTTGGTACACCCCAACAGAATGGTGTGGCAGAATGAAGGAATAGGACTCTTATGGAGATGGTTAGATCGATGATGAGTTATTCAGAATTACCAAATTCGTTTTGGGGATACGCTCTGGAAAAGGCAGTGTACATTCTGAACTTAGTACCTTCTAAATCAGTTTCTTCTACTCCCACAGAATTGTGGAATGGGCAAAAGCCCAGTCTAAGACATTTTTGGATTTGGGGTAGTCCAGCACATGTGTTGAAACCAGATGCTGATAAGTTAGAATCTCATACAGAAGTTCGCTTGTTTGTGGAGTATCCCAGAGGAACGAAAGGTGGTTTATTTTATAGTCCTAAAGACCAGAAGGTCATTATTATCACCAATGCCCAGTTTTTAGAAGAAGACTATATAATGGATCACAAGCCCAGTAGTAAAATTGTTCTAGAAGAACTTAGAGAGGACACGTCTACTTCAGTACCAACAGTACAAGATGAAGTACCACAAGAGACTGCAATACGTGTCACACATGATACACAACCACAGACAGTGTCTCGTTGTAGTGGGAGGGTTGTTAGGTAGCCTGATAGATTCATGTTTTTGGGAGAGTCTTCTGACTTGATCTCGGGTAAACATGAACCCGATCCCCGAACATATGACGAAGCACTCCAAGATATAGATACAGCATCTTGGAAAAAGGCAATGAATTCTGAAATAGAGTCTATGTACTCTAATAAGGTCTGGGAGCTTGTAGAACCACCCGATGGTGTAAAAGCCGTTGGATGCAAGTGGATCTACAAAAGGAAAACAGGAACAGACGGGAAGGTAGAAACCTTCAAAGCTAGGCTTGTTGCGAAAGGGTACACTTAGAAAGAGGGAATCGATTATGAGGGTACCTTTTCACCGGTAGCCATGCTTAAGTCTATCCGGATACTCTTATCCATTGCTGCTAATATGGATTATGAGATTTGGCAAATGGATGTCAAAACAGCTTTCCTTAATGGAAGTCTTGAAGAGAACATCCATATGAAGCAACCAGAAGAGTTCATTGAAAAAGGCAAAGAGCATCTAGTGTGCAAGCTCAATCGGTCCATTTATGGATTGAAGCAAGCTTCAAGGTCTTGGAACATCCGGTTTAATGAAGTAATCCAGTCATATGAATTTATTCAGTGTCCGGATGAGTCTTGTGTATACAAGAAGTGTAACGGAAACGTGGTGGTATTTCTTGTACTATACGTAGATGATATTTTGTTAATTGGCAACAATGTCAAGGTATTATCGGACGTAAGGTTATGGTTGTCCAAACAATTTGATATGAAGGACTTAGGAGAATGTGCACACATCCTTGGGATCAAAGTTATAAGAGATCGCAAGAAAAGAATGTTGTGTCTGTCCCAAGCTTCATATATAGATACAATCTTTGCTCATTTTAGCATGCAGGATTCCAAGAAAGGTTTCTTAAGTTTTAGTCATGGAGTAGCTCTATCTAAAGAGATGTCTCCGAAGACATCAAAGGAGATAGAGGACATGAAAGCAGTTCCTTATTCTTCGGCTGTAGGAAGCCGAATGTATACAATGCTATGTAAGAGACCTGATATATGTTTTGCTATAGGCATGGTTAGCAGATATCAGAGTAACCCTGGACAAAGACATTGGACTGCGGTAAAACATATATTAAAGTATCTGAGAAGGACTAGAGATTATATGCTAGTTTACCAAGCAGACGATTTGCTCCCTGTGGGTTACACGGATTCAGATTTTCAATCAGATAGGGACAACAGTAAGTCTACATCAGGCTATGTTTTTACTTTAGGAGGTGGAGCCATTGCATGGATGAGTGTTAAGCAAAAATGTATTTCGAACTCAACCATGGAAGCTGAGTATGTAGCAGCCTCTGAGGCGGCTAAAGAAGCAGTATGGCTCAGGAACTTTCTAATAGACTTAGATGTGATTCCTGGTTTGCCCAAAATCATCACAATTTATTGTGATAATAGTGGTGCAGTTGCAAACTCAAAGGAACCACGAGCCCATAAGGCAAGTAAACATATAGAGCGCAAGTACCACCTGATACGAGACATCGTCAAGCGAGGAGAAGTTGTCGTCGCCAAGATAGCATCAGAAGATAACCTGGCAAATCCTTTTACTAAGGCCCTTCCGGCGAAAGCTTTTGATCGGCATGTAGAGGGGATGGGAATCAGATGTATGGCAACAAATATGGTAGCTTAGACTTCTAGTATAAGTGGGAGATTGTTGGTGTGTATACTTAAAAGTTTAGCTTTTGTACACATTTATTTTGAAATAAAGAATCAAATTGGTCAAATGTTTACATTTATTTGTTAAATGTAATTGTACAATTAATTTATATAGTGGATAACATGGAGTGTGGAGTCACACTTAGAAGATCATGCTGTCGGTTCTCTATAAATTATAAACAGTTGCTCACGACTAAGATGGAAAGGAACAAACCATCAGAATAGACGTAGTGTAATTAAGTATTAGTTTATCTTGACTAATAAATTACACTGATACACTTTAAGTGTATTGAGTAGGATCATTTAGGTAAGTTCTTTTTGTACTGACTTAGTAAAAGAACTAGACCTTAGTTATTATGGAAGTGTGTGCTCTTAATCCTAATATAATAACAAGCATGTATATTTAATATTTATTTCTTTGACTTATCAAAGGGTGAGGTTTAGCTCGATAAATCAATATGCCCGATAAGTTGGGAAATGATATTACTTATAGTATGTGTTGTTGATTATAGAAGGAATCTGTGTCCTAGTTATCTAGGTTGAAAATGTCCCCAAGAGGAGCTCATAAAGATTGTCATGTTAAACACAACAGGTGGACTTAGTCCAACATGACAATAAAGTTAAGTGGTATTACTCTTCGAGTTAGATATTAATTAAATGAGTTGTCAGTAACTCACTTAATTAATGGACATTTGTAATCTTAAACAAAGGGAGACTAACACACTCATGATAAGAAGGAGCCCATAATGTAATTTGGGATTGGTGCGGTAGTGCAGTAATAACTCTCTAGTGGAATGAGTTATTATCGATGAACTTGAGTTGTGTGTTCGGGGTGAGCACGGGATACTCAAGCTCATTGGAAGGCCAAAACTAATTTCTCCTCTAGGTCCCTGTTGTAGCGTCAATAAAGCCTCAAGTCCATAAAAAAAAAAACCTATCTTGGTGTCCAAGAAGGGGCCGGTTCATTGCTTGGTGACCAAGCAATGACCGGCCACATATTCTCTAGAAATGGCCGGCCCTTGCCTTGGGCAAGGGGGCTGGCCGCAATATTTAAATTAGGAAGGTTGTTTTTGAATTTTTAAATTTTCTCAGATATTTACAATTTGTAAAAAGAGAGATTTTAAAAATTTATAAAATTTTCCTAATTTAAATTAGGCCACAAGGTTTTAAAAGAGAGTTGTAAAATTTATAAAACTTTCTTTTAAAAAGAAATATTATTAGAGATGTTTTAAATTTTAAAACTTGTTTTAAATTTTAAAAACTTTCCTTTTAATATCCACATTAGAAAAAGAAAGAGTTTGTAAAATTTTATTAGATGTTTTCTTCTTTTAAAATTTTATAAAATTTTTTTCTTTCTTTCCCTTTTAATAAGTGGTCGGCCACCTTGCTTGGTGCCCAAGCAAGGGGCCAGTCAAATAATTAAACATCAACAAATAGTTGTTTAATTAATAAATCAATCTAGGATTGATTAATTAAAAGGAAAGAAAAAGAAAAAAAAGGAAATAGGAATGATTCTAATTTTTTATAAAACTCTTTCCATAATTTTCCGTTGGAAACTAATATAAAAAGGGGGGAAGGGGAGGCCTTGAATAACATAACAATTGATATTGTGTTGTTGGAGATCATCAAGTGGCCGACCCCTCTCCCTCTCTTCCCTTTGCTCTCTTTTGCTCCTTTGTGGTGGTGGTGGCCGAATTCTAGAGAAGGAGGAGAAGCTTTCCGGGTGGTGTTCGTCTTGGAGGATTGTCGCCCACACGACGTCCAATAGGAGGCGAGGGATACGGCAGAAGATCTCGAGGTTTTTAGCATACAAGGAAGAGGTATAACTAGTATTTAATTTCCGCATCATACTAGATAATTTTTCTTTGTATAAATACCAAATACACGAGGCATTCGATTCTTGTTTTTCGAATTTAATTTCGATGTTGTGTTCTTTTTCTTTTTTCCTTGTGATTTGATTGTTCCTTTTGGTTAACCTAGAGTTATATAAGGAAATTAAATATTTACTTTCCTTAAAAGGCTTTGTCTTGTCGGTGGTGGTTGCTCCCATATCCAAGAAGGTCAAGTGCCTCGCCATGCAGTACTGGAAGCCAATTTTGGAAACTAATATTTAATTGAATTTATAACTTAGGTGATTTGGATCAGACGTGTTAAGTTCCGCAGGAGATCCAAATCTAAACCTAAAAGAACATATAAGTTAAACTTGGAATCAAATGTGTTAAGTTCTGCAGGAGATACAAGTTTAATTTAAATGAACACATGGTAGCTAGGAAAGGTTCAGATCACGTACAAAATTTTTGTACAGTGGAGCCATTGGATTTTCCGAGTAGTAGCCAACAAGGACATCCCTTTGCTTCAGTCTGTCAAGACTTGGCTAGGGAGTTGCTTATCAATGAAGGACTTAGGTGAAGCATCCCGCATTCTAGGCATATAAATCTATAGAGATAGATCTAAAAGGATGCTTGGCTTAAGACAGAGTACATAGATTGACAAGGTACTCCTTCGGTTTGCCATGCAGAACTCCAAGAAGGGATTTCTGCCGATGTCACATGGTATGATTCTTTCGAAGACTCAAGGTCCCTCTTCTAGAGAGGAGAGAGACCGCATGGATCAGATCCATTATGCCTCAGCCATAGGATCTATCATGCACGCCATGCTATGTACTCGACCTTATGTCTCATATGCTTTGAGCATGACGAGCAGATACTAGTCAGATCCAGGTGAAAGTCATTGGATAGCGGTCAAGAATATTCTTAAGTACTTGAGAAGGACTAAAGAATATTTCTTGATATATGGAGGCAATGATGAGCTAGCTGTAAAGGGTTACTGTGATGCCAGCTTCTAGATTGATCAGGATGATTATGGATCACAGTCAGGGTTCGTGTTTTGCATAAATGGTGGTGCTGTGAGCTGGAAGAGTTCGAAGCAGGACACAGTTGCTGATTCTATAACAGAGGCCGAGTACATTGCTGCATCAGAGGCAGCAAAGGAGGCAGTTTGGATCCGCAAGTTCATCACTGAACTTGGGGTGGTTCCTAGTATCGCTGACCCTATTGAGCTCTATTGTGACAACAATGGAGCTATAGCACAGGCGAAGGAATCTCGCTCACACCAACGGACCAAACACATACTACGGCGCTTCCATCTCATTCGAGAGATTATCAAGAGAGGAGATGTGAAGATTTGTAGAGTACCTACAGAGGCTAACATCGCAGATCTCTTGACCAAGGCTTTGGCACAGAGAAAGCATGATGGTCACACTAGGTCATTGGGGCTTAGAGCCTACACTGATTGACACTAGTGCTAGTGGGAGATTGTTAGTTAGAGACCTAGAGCCAATCATTTGATGATTGTATTATGGACTTGTTGTATCATATTCTTATATAAATAAAGGCATTTGTTTTGGTTATTATACTTACTTGTGTTGGTACCAAATAAACTAAGTATAATAGCGTCCTTGAGTAGAAGGTTCTTACGTATATCAATCAACTGGTTGAATCGATAGTGAGATGATATTGGGAACACTACTCTTAATCATTCCAAGTCGAGTATTAACATTCAGGGACAATATTAATGCAATAAGATTAGCATGTAGGTCAACACGATGACTTGATCTCACAAGTCATGGATATGTAGATATCAAGTTGACACATGGGTATGCATTGGAGAATGTATACTGAATGACCCGCCATGAGAAAGTATCATGGATCATTATATGAGTGTCATATACTTTCTCATGTGGCTATTAGTATGACTACTAGTACTTAGACCTGAAGTCACCATGGTTCCCTACATAAGGAGTTATGTACTTTGGTTTCGTCAAACGTCTCCCGTAACTGGGTGGACTATAAAGGTGATTACTAGGTATGTAACGAATTATGAAGAGGGATGTGAGTGATGTAGAAGGGATCTATCCCTCCTATATGATGGGAGAGACATCGATATTCTTGATAGAGTGAGACCACGAAGTGCATGGCCATGCCCAAATGAGTCAATATGAGATATTGAGCTCATTTGATTTAGTGAGTCTACTTGGAGTTCAAGATTTAGATTGGTCAGAGGATGACACTGTCTATGCCTCACATTGATCAATCTAGATGTCTAGGATAGAAGGACAATTGTCATATATTGTGAGGAGTCACAATTAGTGGTCACAAGGTGATGTTGGATCTCAACATTCTTGTAACTTGGGTAGTAATGATGTGTTGCTAGATATCGCTCATTACTTATGCTCCTAAATGGGTTTAGGGGCATTGCCAACGTTACAAGAATCTATAGGGTCACACACTAAGGATAATTAGATGGAGATTAGCTTCATATGATGAACCAAGAGGATTTGATTCATGTGATGAATCAAATTGGATTAAGAGTAATCCTAATTGGGCTAATTGAGTTGGACTCAAGTTGATTCATGTCTTCAATGAGTCTAATTTAGATTATGACTCATTGAATCAATTTAATTAAATGAATTAGATTCATTATATTAAATTAGCTTGAATTAAATGGTTGGATTAAATCAACCATGAGAGAAATTAAGTCAAGTTTGACTTGACTTGAGAGGAAGAGGAAGAGTCAAGTTTGACTTGACTATTTTCCATCTCATTTGTGAGTTGGCATTAGGAGGACTAATGATGATGTGCCACATCATCATAGTTAGCACATGTGTGTGCCACCTAATGGAGGTTACAAATCCCCTCTTTAATGGCCACATTAAAGAGAATGGAGGTTACAACTCCAAGAGGTGGCCGACCACTTATTGTGTGTGAATGAAATTCATTTTTCATTAAAGGCATTTTATTCCATCATCTTCTTCCTCAAGCTCTCAACCTTTCTCCCTCTCCTCTCTTGGCCGAACCTTACCAAGGTGCTAGCACACCCTTGTGTTAGGTTTTCTCCACCTATTTGTTCATGTGGATACTTCTAGAAGGTTGTACACTTGACAACCTCGAGATCCGGCATCACTTGGAAAAGCGGGATACGCGAAGGGCTTCGCATCAAGGGTAATTCCTTCTCCTAGTTTAGAACTAGCATAAAACTCGTACTCGTAATGTTTTTCGAAAGTTTTAGTTCGCACAGATCCGGTGGCATGGGGCTTTCGGGGTTTCCGCGACGCGAAAAAGTGGTTTTCGCAGCCCGAAAAACTCAACAATAGAATTGCTTGATAATTGTAATTTTCAACTTTATTTTAATGCATGCTTAGATTAGGATAGATTAAGGATCTAGGCGTAATTTATACTCGATTAGTTAAACCTAGGGATTTCAAAAAAAAAATTAAATATATAATTTCTTTGAAAGGCTCTATCTACAAGTGGTGGATGATCTCATACCCAAGAAGGCCTAGTGCATTGCCACAGCTTGGGAGCTAATCCTTGAAATGTGTATTTAATTGACTAATTGAAAAACCTAAGTCTAACTCCAATGTAAATTAATCCTTAGACATAATCTAAATTAAAAATAATCATCTCACAAAAAAACATAAGGTTCCCTGATTGATTACTTAGAATCGGGTGAGATGGATCTAGGGTGAACTTAGTTGAATTTAAATGAACCTAATTTAAATATTAATTCAATTTAATCAATTTATTTCACTTAATGTAATTAATTAACTTAACTATTTAATTCACTTAATGTAATAAATTAACTTAACTATTTAATTCACTTAATGTAATAAATTAACTTAACTATTCAATTAACTTATCAAATATAATTAACTAACTTGATCAAATTAACTTAATTAACGTATATATTTAATTAACTTAATTAATTGTTTAATTCACTCAATCTACCCAATTAATTAATCAACTTAATTAAATTAAACATAACCTAATAAACCATCTCACAATCACCCATAGGAATACCGTGTTTGATCATCTAGATTGGGTGAGATGGAACATTAAGGAGTTGATTTCAATCAAGCTATCTTCTGAATCTATTAAATTGACCAAATCAAATACTTTATATAGGAACATAAAGATTTGGATCAAGGGATGCTAGATAGTGGATGTTCCAGACACATGACTGGAGATAGGTTGAAATTCACTAAGCTGAAACTCAAGAACCTAGGGTCTGTTGCATTCGGCAATGATGGACCCATAAGGTAATCGGAATAGGTAATATACAATTAAATTCTGATTTTTACATTCGAAAAGTCTTATTGGTTGAACAATTCAATTTTAATTTACTTAGTATTAGCAAGTTATGTGACTCAGGATATTTAGTTACATTTTCAAAAACTGAGTGTATAATTAAGAATATTAAAAATCCTCAAACCACACTTAGGGGAATTAGGAAAAAGAACATCTATACAATAGACCTACCAACATCCTCACTAGAGTGTCTATTGACACAACAAGAGGGAACTAAGTTGTGGCACAGAAGACTGGGTTGCACTCACACTAGACTCATTTCAAAAAACGAGTCAAATGTGTTAGTTAGAGGTTTGCCCAAATTAAAATTTACTAAAAATTTAATTTTCCATGCTTGTCAACAGTGTAAACAAACCAAGTCAAAACATAAGCTAACCAATAACAACTTTGATACTTGAGCTCCTTCACCTAAACTTGTTTGATTCACACATAGCCAAGTCACTAAGCAAAATCCAATATTGTTTAGTAATAATTGATGACTACTTAAGAATTAGTTGGGTAAAATTTCTAAAAACTAAAGATGAAACCTTTGAAGTCTTTAAAATCTTTTGTAAATTAATAGAAAATGAAAAAGACACTCAGATAAAAAGAATTAGAAGTGACCATGGGGGAGAATTTGAAAATCATAAGTTTATTGAATTTTGTGAAATTAATAGGTATAAACACGAATATTCATGTCATAGGACTCCCCAACTAAATGGTCTAGTAGAACGTAAATACAGAACCATACGAGAAGCCACTAGGGCCATGTTGAATTAATACAATCTATCTAATCAATTCTGGGAGGAAGAAATTAATACCGCCTGCTATATAAAAAATAGAATTTTAATTTATAAATTTCAAAATAAAACACCTTATGAAATATATTATAATAAAATACCCAACTTAAACTATTTAAAGGTGTTTGGTTGTAAAGTGTTCATTCTAAACACCCAAGACTACTTAGGAAAATTTACGTCAAAAACAACCGCAGAAATATTTTTAGGATACTCAACAACCAGTAGGCATATAGAGTTTATAACAAAAACACCCTAAAAGTTGAAGAATCAACCAATGTAATTTTTGATGAAGAAAATAATTTACCCAGTGTAACAAATGAAAACAATAATACAGAAAATATTAACTCAAGAAACATAGAAGATGATGAAGAAATTCAACTTAAACCTAGCGAATCACATTAACCAGTTATTGACCCAAATATAAGACAAACAAGAGCAAGTACCTATCACCCATCTGACCAAATTTTTGGTGACCCAACTCTAAGAATCAGAACTAGATCATCTTATAGGGACCTAAGTGAAATAGCCCTAATTTTCAAAATTAAACACAAAACTATAGACAAAGCTTTACCAGACTCAGACTGGACATTAGCAATGCAAGAGGAGTTAGCTCAATTTGAAAGAAACCAGGTCTGGGAACTGGTACCTAAACCCATTAACAAAACCATAATTGACACTAAGGGGGTTTTTAGGAACAAATTAGATTATCAGGGAGAAATAATTAGAAACAAAGCAAGATTAGTAGCTAAAAGGTTCAGCCAAGTAAAAGGGTTAAACTATGATGAAACCTATGCCCTGTAGCCAGACTTGAATCTATTAGGATGCTGTTAGCCTATGCATCACATAAAGGATTCAAGCTATATAAAATAGATGTAAAATATGCCTTCCTAAATGGATTTATCAAAGAAGATGTATATGTAAGTCAACCTCCAGGATTTGAGAACTTAGAACATCCAAACCATGTTTTTAGGTTAAACAAAGCCCTATATGGACTAAAACAAGCACCTAGGGCTTGGTATGAACATTTATTGAATAATCTGATATCTAAAGGGTTTAATCAAGCTCAAATAGATCCAACACTGTTTGTAAAAACCCTAGAAAAAGACATATTTATAGTCCAAATTTACTTAGACAATATAATTTTTGGTTCCACTAACTCTAAATTTTTAAAAGAATTTACCGAGTTAATGGAAAATGAGTTTGAAATGAGCCTAGTAGGAGAACTCAATTTTTTCTTAGGCCTACAAATTAAACAAACCAAAGATGATATTTACATTTTTCAAACAAAATATGCTAAGAAATTAATTAGGAAATTCGGAATGAAAAATTTAAAAAATATTAATACACCAATGGTTACTAATATTAAAATTGACTCGGACTTAGAAGGAAAACCAGTAGACTTGAAATACTATCGAAGTGCGATAGGGAGTCTACTGTACCTAACTACAAGTAGACCGAATATTCTTTTTGCATTAGGAATGTGTGCAAGATACCAATCTTGTACAAAAGAGCTACACCTAACATACGTCAAAACAATATTTAGGTATATTAAGGGAACCCTAAACGTAGGACTCTGGTACCCTAGGTCTTACACTTTTGATCTAGCTGGCTATTCTGACTCAGATTATGCCGGGTGCAAACTAGATAGAAAGAGCACAACTGGTAGCTATCAATTTCTAGGTCAATGCCTAGTAAGTTGATCAAGCAAAAAGCAACACTATGTTGCTTTATCCACTACTGAAGCTGAGTACATAGCCCTAGATGAATGTGCATCTCAATTACTATGGATGATGCATACCCTAAAAGACTATCAACTAGAATATCAAAATACAAAGATTTTAATTGATAACATAGGTTAAATTAATCTAACCAAGAACTCAATTCACCACTCAAGAACTAAACATATAGAAGTAAAACACCATTTTGTAAGGGATCACGTAGCTAAGGGTGATGTTGTGCTTAACTATGTTGAGTCCAAATCAAACCTGGCTGATATATTAACAAATCCCTTACCTGAACTTGAGTTCAGTGCACTTAGAAGATAAATAGGGATGTGCTTAGTAGAATAGAACTTATTTTCGCTTACTATGTTTTTAAATCAGCTTGCTTTTAAAATTGTCCTTAAAAATTCTAGGAAAAATAGTTTTCAAAATCCCAATCTTGTTAGTTTTCAAAAATTTGGACTTAGCCTAAGAATTTACCCCCTAAAAATCATGTACCCCTAGTTTCAGCCAGAGCATCTCACAAGCACACTCGGTTTAACTTGCTTGTGTATGAAAACACTTAGAATGGTGTGAGATGCATAGGGTACTACCTGGACTTAAGAATGCTTATGTCTATGCATCGACATAAGTCTAGGCAATTAATACCATTTTACATTAATTAAGCTAAGTCATACTGTCTTAGTCAAATCTAACTGGATCACTGACTTAACTTGACTAACCAAGTGAAAGCTATTGCCTTTTAGGTAAGCATCTAATAGCTAATGGTTAGACATGTGGATAAGGAAACTAAGTATTTTACTCATGCTTGGACTTTAGGACTTTAGAAAATTAAATTTTTCTTTAGCAAAATAATCTTTACTCTCTATTTTAAAAAGAGCTAGTATGTCTTTGGTTTTAACTAGAAAAAGACTTAAAATTTTTTAGCATTATTTTTCTTCTCAAATTTAAGCTAAGTACTTTACAAATACAATTAGTTTTTAAAAATCCTAAAATTTTATCAAATTTTTCTCAAAGTTTTTTTAAACTAAATTTTTCTAAATCAAAGTTAGCTAAGTTACTTTTCAAAGTCAACAAACTTAGATAAAAACTTCCATCCAAACTTAGTTTTTGAATTTTTTTTAAGGAAAAGGTTTTCTAAGTATTTTTTCAAACATCAAATTATTTCTAAAAGCTAAGTTTTTATCAAAATATTTTCTATCAAAATGTTTTCTATCAAATTTTATTTAAATACAAGTTTTTATAAAACTAAATTTTTAAAGCTAAGTCTATGGCTAAGTTTAAAGCTAAGTGTTAAAAGCTGAAACAGTTATTAGTTGTATACTTTTCAAACTAAGGCCTATGATCATCTTCTCAACTTGTCTATTATACCCTATTTTTGCTGATTTTTTTTTTATATATGACAAAGGGGGAGAGTATGAAAATTCAAATATGAAAATTTTAAAGAAAAGAATATGAAAAATTTTAAATGAAGAGCTTTAATTAAGGGGGAGCCTTGTATATAAAATTCACTTATGCTTGCACTGTTATTTTCTGTTATGCTTGCTTGAAAAGTTCTTTATAGCATTATCTTTACTTAACTTTGAATTTCAATTGCCATAATAAAAAACGGGGAGATTATTGGTGCGGGAAGCATCCGACGATCAAACCCGAGTTTTGATAATGACCAAGGATTTAAAGTTAAGCTGTCTTGTTATCTAATATGGTTGAATGAGATTGCAGAAAAAGCCCTAAGGTTTCTTAGGCAAAGTCCTAGCTACAATTAGGTAGGTAGAAAACCCTAGGGGGCGGTAACCCTAGGTCCTAGGGGATGGTAACCCTAGGCGGAAAGTCTTGGCGGACAGAAGCTTCAGGTAAAAGTCCTAGGGGGCAGTAACCCTAGGTGAAAAGTCCTGTTGTCGTGAACCAGGTGAAAGTCTAGGCGGGTCGTGGAGCGGAAGTCAAGAAGAAAGACCTGAAGACTCGAGCACTGAGCAAAAGTCCAGTCGGTCTGGAGTGTAAGGGAATAGGTTACCAAACACACAAACACACAGCAGTAAAACCTATTTCCTCCAGAAGATCCTTGCGAAGGGAAACATAATCTTATACTAAGTTAGATCTAAAAACATGATAGAGTTATACCTTTGAAGCGTGCTCACGATCTCCCGACAACTCGGATCACAGCACGATCAAGCGTTCGTGCCTCTACGGTATCCACACGAACAAGCATTTCCTTCGTTTGTCTCACAAACTCAACAAGATGGAGATCAAAACACCTAAGGTTGTGCTAGCAACCTCAACTAGGAGTTTCGGCCAAGAAGAGGGAAGGAAGAAGAAGAAGATCAAGGAGACCTTTCACCTTCTCAAGTGATGAAAATCTTATGAAAAATATCATCCAAATGATATTTATAGCCATCCCATGGAATACCAAGAGTCTCTACCCTTTCATCTTCTAATCCAATGGTTCAAAATCAACCATTCAATCCAATGGTTGAATTTTGACCATTCAACTTCTTTGGTGAACTCAAGTTCACCAAACAAGTCTAACCCCTTGATTCCCATGCAATTCGACTCAATCCAACAATTGGATCTATTTGAGTCTAACTCAATGAGTCTAATTCAGATTACACTTAATCCAATGAGTGAGTTCATTCGAGTCTAACTCAATGATTAATCCAAAAAGCTTAATCATCTCATGATTGGCTCTTAGGGCTAATTACTAACATGGAGGACCGGTTTGGCAACAGGTATGCTCTCTTAAGTGGAGTAGGTGAGGATGCGTTCTCTAATGAGAGAACAGTAGGCGTCGGTTCGACCTAGGGTTTCCGGTCGGAAATCCGAAGTCAGAACTAGACAGTCCATTGACTGTCACACATTTATTTGTATGTTATTATTATGTGCTAACTTTATTTTGCAGGATATGTTGTTGTTTTGTGGACTAACATATCTTGCAGGGATAAAATAACAAGGTTTGCCTTGGATGAACAGTACCCGAGACGCCCTCCATGGAGCTTGGAGGTGCCTCGGGTGCAAGGCAAAAGCTGTGCAGGAAGCCAGGCTGGAGGCGCCCTCGTGGAGGCTTGAAGCACCTCGGACAGCATTGAAGACGCCCTCCAGGGGATTGGAGGCATCCTCAAGTGGATAGGCGAAGACTACTTTGGAGCTTATCTACACTGCGGATCCGGCGGTGATGGAGGCGCCCTCAACAACTTTATAAGGCAGTCTCGACCAACATCATAATCAATCACCTCCCAAGTGATCTTTCAGCTATGCACTTCTCTAAAGATAATCCTGAAAGTCTATATCAAGACCCCGACGGCCTGAAGCTACAAATTTCATTTCTTTGTTATCGGTATAGCTTTCTCAATATTATTTTGTAATAACTTTTTGTAATCTTTTATGCTATTATAGTTGTTGCCCAATGTAAACGCTGAACGAGTATAGACCTTGGAGTAGGAGTCACCCAAGACTCTGAACCAAGTAAAAATACTTGGATCCTTCTGTGTTTGTTTTAATTTCTGTTGCAATTACTCGTTAAGTTTTCTGAATACGAAAAGTGAAAGCCACGAGCGTTATTCACCCCCCCCCCCCCTCTAGCACGTTTCGATCCAACACAATAAAGTTTGATTTCTCCTTTTTGATACATCATTCCATTGTGGTGTGCCAGGTGGAGTAAGTTGATATATATCCCACACTCAACCAGATGGTCATAAAATTCTTGGCTAAGGTATTCCACACCTTGATCTGATCGAAGCATCTTAATACGCATACCAAGTTGGTTTTGTACTTCATTCTTGAATTCTTTGAAGTTTTCAAAGGATTCTGACTTGTCTCTCATCAGATACACGTATCCATATCTACTAATATCATCAGTGAAAGTAATGAAGTAATGATAGCCTCCTCTAGCTGCTATTCTGAAAAGGTCGCATACATCAGTATGTATGAGTCATAACAAGTCATTAGCTCTTTCTCTATGTCCACTAAATGGTATTTTTGTCATCTTTCCTTTAATACAAGATTCACATACCTCATATGATTCAAAATCAAATGAGTCCAAAAGTCCATCCTTTTGGAGTTGGGATATGTGACTCTCATTTATGTGACCTAAATGACAATGCAGAGATATGTTTGGTTTAAATCATTAGACTTGAATCGTTTGGTATTTATGTTATAGATTGGGTTGTCAAAGTCTAGAACATAGAGTCCATTCAAGAGATGTGCACTACAATAGAACATTTCATTAAAATAAATGAAACAACATTTGTCCTTTATTACAAATGAGAATCCATTCTTGTCCAAACAAGAAACAAAGATGATGTTCTTAGTTAAGGTAGGCACATAACAGCACTCTTCAAGTTCTAAAATAAGCCCAGTGGGCAAAGATAAGGAATATATTCCTACAGCTATAGCAGCAACTCTTGCACCATTACCTACTCATAAGTCCACTTTGCCCTTTGTCAAAGACTACTATTTCTCATCCCTGCACATTAGTACAAATGTGAGATGCACACTTGGTATCTAATACCCATGAAGAAGAAATAGATAGATTGACTTCTATAACATTTATACCTAAGGCAGAAGTCTCACTTCTCTTATGTTTCACTTCCTTAAGGTACAATTTGTAGTTTCGCTTCTAGTGTCCGTTTACACCACAGTGGAAGCAGGTTCCTTCCTTAGCAACCCCACCTTTAGGTTTCAATGCATGAGTCTTGCCCTTGCCTTTGGCTTGGGTCTTACCCTTACCTTTAGGCTTCCACTTGTCTTTGCCCTTTGGCACCATCAAAATGGTACTAGGTTTTGCCTTCTTAAGATTGAGTTCAGTAGTTCTCAACATGCTCAACATCTCAGGCAATGGCTTGTCAATTTCATTCATGTTATAATTCATGACAAATTGACTATAGCTTTCAGGCAATGATTGTAAAATAAGGTCAATGGTCAATTCTTGGCCTAGTGGAAATCCCAATCGTTGTAGGTTCTCCACACACTCGATCATTTTGAGCACATAAGGCCCTATAGGACTTCCTTCTTGCATTTTGCATTGAAATAAAGCCTTGGAGATCTCAAATCTCTCATGCCTTGCTTGTCCTTGATATAGTTGTCTAAGATATTCAACCATATCATAAGTATCCATGTTCTCATGTTGCTTTTGAAGCTCAGACTTGATGGTGGCGAGCATAAGCCATGATACATCTAATGCATCATCTTGATGCTTCTTATAAGCATCCTTATCAGCTTTAGTGATAGTCGTGGGGGGTGCTTCAGGAATGGGCTGCTCTAGGATGTACAATTTTCTTTCTTTCTTGAGAACTATTCTTAGATTTCTATACCAGTCCAAGAAGTTAGCTCTATTGAGCTTGTCCTTATCAATGACAGATTGTAGAGAGAGAGTACTCAACATATTTGACGACATGGTGATCTACAACAATAAAATACAAAAATAAGTATCATATTTAGGTCATTTAATTAGGCCTTTAATTAAATGATTCTCCCACTGAATTATAAAACTTTGGTAGGAGCAAGTCATGGATGAGGTGTTACCCACACTACTAGCTCCAAGTCCAATCGCATTGACATTCATGTGGGACAAGCTCCATATTTTACCTCATCTTGAGTTAGCTTTGGCTAACCGCCCAAGACTTAGTATAACATAGGTAGGCAACATTTACCAATTACATCATATGTAACTCTTGTATCATTGGGTGAACAAGACTATTTGTTCATTTACCTATCTTATAAAATCCACATTATAACTCATCTTGAGTTAGCTTTGACTAATCACTCAAGACTAGTATAATTTGAATTTCATCATATGGGATATGCCTCTAAGTTCTCAACTTAGTTAAGTCACACCCAAAGTTTAATAATTGGACATAACAATTGTCCTATCGCACTCTAGCAAGATAAATCGAGTCACTTTGCATTGGCAAAACCTGACTACAATTGATCGATCTAGAAGTGAGTACTAAACTTTGTTAGGCATATATAAAAGAGACCTAATCATGATTAAACTACATATTCATCGCATAGCATATCATAGCATACATCACATATATGCATCAAATAAAATGTGACATGGTTATGGCCCCATTTTCTATGATCCTCTTAAGCCAATGAGAAGATCATAAGGTCAACCTAGGTCAGAGCATCTTCTCCAAGTGCTTCTACAGTCTTCATGTGTTATTGTCCTTATCCCTTTTCACCGTCGTCCAGTAGACTTATTCTTCTCTAATTTGTACATTACAAAACCAAAAGAAACCTCGAGTTACATTCGAGGGTAGTCTAAATTTATAATAAGAAAGAAAAGAGAGAAGCACGACATGCAGGTCGTATTATGAATTACAACACACATCCGATCACATCGGGGTTAAGGGCCATAACTATGCACCATGTCACATTACATTCATAATATTTTATGACATAAAATCTACTATGATTTAAACAAAGACTTATGAGTCACAATGCCACGACGGTCCTACTAGCTGGTTAGCGGATGGGGGTCAAGGAGGCAGCGCCCCTTGTGGGGTGAGGGGGCAGTGCCTCAAAAGTTGCATACTCATTGTATGGGTTGCATCCATGCCAGAGACCCTGCTACCCATAAAACTTTAGCTGATACCATTGGCCTAAATCTTACTTATAATCACGTAAATCATAGTAAAATCTCATGCATTTCTATATCTCATATCAAAATCTACTACAACTTAGTATATGTCTTTGCAAGTGACTTTAATACCATTGAAAGGAACTATAGCGCTAAACACGCTGAAAAGCGTAGCAGAAAAATAAGTTTCTATCCAGAAGATCCATGCAAAGGAAACCATATATTAAGTTTTGTTAAAAGATATATACCTTTACTGCATGCCCTTCGTAATCCCGACAGCACCGTTTCTTTAGGATGTAGATCTCAGCACGATCAACACGCCCGTGCCTCAACGGTATCCACACGAACACATTCTCCGTCCATCTCACGAACTCACGAAATGGAGAAAGAACAACCAAAGGTTATGCTAGCAACATCTTGTGGAAGTTTCGGCCATGAGTGGAAGAAGGAAGAAGAGCAAAAATCAAGAAGATTACATCACCCAAAAGGTCACTTCATCTATATAAGGTGACTTCACAAAAAGGTTACTTTACCAAATAGGTTGCTTCACCAAAAGGATACTTTTATAAATGGTTTTTGTATTCATCCAATGAATAGAAAAATGTTTTTGTCTCTTGCTCTTCCGTTTGATCAATGATAATATATTAATTTCTATTAATATTCATTAATCTTAATGGGTTGGATTTAGAATATTAGATTAACCATTAACTCAATAAACAATGAGTCTAACCCATTACTTAATAAGTCTAATCTGAATTCATTTGAGTCTAAATCAATGTGTATAATTCAGATTAAACTTAACCTCATAATCCATCTCCAAATCAATATGTTTTTTGTGTGAGACCTAATAGACTCTCATAACGTTGGCAATGTATCTAAAACTATTTTAGATACATAAGCAATGAGTGGCATCTAGTAAGGCATCATTGCTACCAAAGTGACGAGAATGTCGAGATTCGACCTAACCTTTCCGTGTCTATTATCTTGTATGACTCAATCCTTCTATTCTTGATATCTAGATTGATTAATGAGGCAAAGAACGTCTCATCCTCTTATCAATATTTGTTTTTCTTGATCTCTAAGTAGACACACTCAATCAAATAAACTCAATATCACATATTGACTTATTTGAGCATGGCCATGCATTCTTGTGTCCTACTAATCAAGGGGATCATAGATATCACTTGCATTATATGGAAGGAATAGATCCAATCTACATCACTCACATCCCTCTACATAACTTATTGCATACCTAGTAATCAACTTTATAGTCCACCTTGTACAGGTGATGTTTGCCGATACCAAAGAATACAACTCCTTATATAGGGAACCGTAGTGACTTCAAGTCTAAGGACTATTCATACTAATAGTCACATGAGAATGTTTATGACACTCATATAATGATCCATGAAACATTCTCATGGTGGGTCATTTAGTATATATTCTCTAATATATACCCATGTGTCAACCTAATATCTCATATACATGACTTGTGAGATTAAGTCATCCATTGATGTACATGCTAGTCTCAAGGCATTAATATTGTCCTTGCATATTAATGCTTGACTAGGAATAGTTAAGAGTAGTGTTCTATGTATATCTACAATATCTCATTATCAATTCAACCAATTGATATGTTATAGATTAGAACCTCCTACTCTAGGACATTATTATACTTATTCATTCAGCATTGAATTAAAATAAATATAATAACCAACTTTACCTTTTATTAATAATGAAATATGATACAAAAGGATCTCTTTACAATCATCTCATAATTGGTACTAGAGCTAATACTAACATAAGCTACAAAGGTGAATGCTTGCGTGATACCATATTTCAAATACCATTCCTTACTCATTCTACCTTGGAATTGTTTTCCATTATCATAAACTAGCTTACACAAAATACCAAATTTATAGATAATATTTTTCTATAAAAAAATTTAATAACCATATGCTCAATTATTTTGGCTAATGGCTCAGCCTCCACCCATTTCGAGAAATAATTTGCTGCTACCAGTAAAAATCTTCTATAAGTAGATTCCAAGAGAAAAGGTCCTAATATATCCATACCCCATTGATCAAATGGAAAATAAATAATAGAGGTTTTAAGTAATTTTGTGGGGGTGATAGAGGATGTTCTAGTGCTTTTGACAAGATAAACACGCCCTTACCAGTTGAGTTGCATCAGATTGTAAAGTAGGTCAAAAATACCCAGCCAGTAATATTTTACGGGTGAGAGACCGACCTCCTACATGACTCCTACAAGAACCCTGATGCACTTCTTGAAAAATGTAACACACATCATCTATCCCAATACACTTGAGTAAAAGACAAGAGAAGGCTCTTTTATAAAGATGATCCCCAATCATAGTAATCGGTCAACCCTTTTCTTAAGTATATGTGCTTGCTCCCCATTAGTTGGGATAATATCTTACTGTAAGATTAAAATGATTGTTGTTCTCCAGTCACTTTGTAGCTCTAGCTTGGCCTGTCATTCAATACAAGCTACTAACAATGTTTGTTCAACAGGCTTTTCTAGATTCCAGGGAATTATGGCAGAAGCCAATTTAGCTAACTCATCTACTGTTTGATTATCTGACTAGGCAATCTTTTGTATGATCACTTCTTAGAATTCAATTTTTTGTTTGTCAAATGTCTCTGCATATAACTTGATTCGCTCATTATTAATCTCAAAATTATGAGACAATTATTGAGTCACCAACTGAGAATCTGAGTAGATTAAAACCTGGGCAGCTCTTACATGTTGTGCGGCTTGCAAACCCGCTATTAAGGCCTCATATTCTTCTTCTTTATTAGTTGTCTGATAATTTAACCAAACAGATAACTGTATACGATCCTCCCTGGGTGAATGTCTATCCCACTATCATGCCAGGTAGAGGATCCATCAACATATATCTTCCAAGTTTCCTCTATTTCTAGGCCTTGTATTTCTATTATAAAATTTACAAGGACCTGAACCTTGATGGCCGATCGAGGCTAATACTGTATGTCATATTTACTGAGCTCCGTGATCCACTTAATCCATTCCGGAAGCTTCAAGATTAATAAGTACCCGATCCAAAGTACTATTAGTTAATACAATGATCGGATGAGATAAAAAATATGAACGTAGTCTTCAAGCAGTTAAAACCAATATGTAAGCTAATTTTTCAAGTGCAGTGTAACTGCATTCAGCTTCTTTTAATAGATGACTAAAAAAATACACTGGTTGTTGTTCCTTTTCCTCCTTCCTTACTAGTATTGTGCCAATAACTCGCTCATTAACTGACAGATAAACCCCACAAGGTCTCCCCCACTATTGGTTTGGCTAATATAAGTAAAGAGGACAAATAATGCTTTAGCTCCTCAAACTCCTTGTCACAATCAGCATCTCACTAGAATTTGGTTGCTCAACTAAGTATCTTGAAGCAGGGAAAACTTTGATCAATTAAACGAGAAATAAATTAAGACAAGCCAGTGATTCGGCCGGTCAGTCTTTGCACTTCCTTTAGATTGCGAGGGGGAGACATATTCTGTAAAGCTTGTACCTTGCTGGGATTAGCTTCAATTCCACGTTCAGTAATGACATATCCCCAAAAATTTTCACTTCTAGCTCCGAACAAACATTTGCAAGGGTTAAGATTGAGCCCGTACTATTTCAAAGTTCTACAAGCCTCCTCTATATCTTCACATAGGTCCGCAACTCCAAGAGATTTGATGAGGATATCATCCACATAAACCTCCAAATTTTTCCCAATTTATTTTTTGAAAACCTTGTTCATGAGCCTTTGATAGGTAGCCCCTGCGTTCTTTAGTCCGAATGAAATAATATTATAACAATAAGTGCCTTTGAAAATTATGAAGTTAACATTTTCTTGATCATCCTTGGCAAGTGGAACTTGCTGGCATCCTTGATAAGTGTCCAGTAGAATCCACGGAGGTTTAGAGACCAGAAATCTTAGTGGATTCACAGTAGCCCATAACTTCTTTCGAGCAGGTTTGATCAAACATTTACTGTCCTTCACAACGCACAGTAGAATCCACCACTTGATCAATACGAGGCAGAGGATAATAATCTTTTGGGGAGACCTTATTGAGATCTCTGAAATCGATGCAAGCTTGCCACTTGTTGCTAGGTTTAGAGACCAGAACAACATTGGCTAACCAGCATGCAAATTTTTCCTCCCGAATGTAGCCCACCTTCAATAATTTGTCCACTTCTTCTTTGATGATTTTGTTCTGGTCGACTCCAAAACTCTCTTTCTTTGTTTGAAAAGGCAAGCATCAGGATAGATATAAAGCACATGCTCCATGACTGTGGGAGATACACCTGCCACTTCTTTGGGTGTCCAAGCGAAAACATCATTGTTGGGCTTTAGGCATTCTATAACCTCGGCCTTAAGCTCAGGGACTAGGTTAGCAGCTATCTAAGTAATGACTTCTGGCTGGCTAGCTTGGATTTGTATTTCTTCTTTTTCTTTATATATTAGGATGGACTACTTTTCTTGAATAGTATTAACCTCCATCTTTTGAATTTTTTGGTAGGCGTTAGCCTCCATTTTCACTATTCCATGTATCACTTGCGCGCTATTTGTTGATCTCCTCTAACTTCCCCCACTTGGTCATCCACGGGGAATTTTATCTTCTGACAGATAGTTGAAACAACTGCCAAAAATTCATTTTGGGTTAGTCGACCCAAGATAACATTGTAAGCGAAGGGCGTATCTAGAACTATAAAAGTTGATCGACGTATCCTCATTAGGGGCTCCTCCCCCAAGGATATGACCATCTTTATTTATCCAAGAGGCTGAACTTCATTACCCATGAACCGTATAGAGGAGTTACCATGGGCTGAAGATCACTTGAGTCGACTTGTAGCTGATCAAATGCTTTCTTGAAGATGATATTCACTGAGCTACCTATATTAATGAAAGTACGAGTAATATTATAGTTGACTATAATAGCCTTTATTATTAAAGCATCATCGTGGGGGACCTCCATCCCCTCCAAGTCCTTAGGCCCAAAACTAATCTCAGGTTCAATCGCCCGTTCTGTGCTACAACTGAGCCCATGGATCTCCAGCCTCTAAGCGTGTGACTTCCTCGCTTGGTTAGAGTCTCCATCAGTCATCCATCCTGAGATCAAACCAATATTTTTGTGAGGGGAATTACTACAGTTCTCCTCTAGTCAGGATGAAAGTAGTTCTTGCTGAATTCGGGCAGGGGCCTGAGCCTGCTTGGCCTGATGAGGCTGAAGTGTTACCTGTTGTTGTTCGATTGATCAATACTCAATCCTAAGTGGGATATTCGGTCGTTGATACGGTCAGCGATTTGGGGATGGAGAACGCCGACGATATTTGGAGTAGTTTTTCTATTTTACAGAACATAACAATCCTCCGTGTTGTGGGTGGCTGTCCGATGATACATGCACCATCTTTGTGGAACTTCCTAAGGAACTTCCACGTGTTGTACAGCTTGAGGTCGCTGCTACAGATGATGACATTGAGGTCCCATCTGAGGTCCTTTAGATGGAGGAGCAGGCACTGTCGGGCGCTCGACAACTGACATAGGAGTGAGCACAACAACCTCCTTCTTTCGAGCAGCCTATGTTTCTTCAACTTTGAAGAATTTTGTCGCCCGATTCATTAACAGATCAAAGTTCCTCGGAGGTTTTCTGGCCAAATCTCCAAAAAAAAAAAAAATCATTGTTAGTGAGCCTCTAAGAAAAGGCACTCTCCAGAATCTCCGTGGTGGCTGAGGGAACATCCATAGCCACCTGGTTGAATCTCTTGATGTAGGCTCATAATGTTTCCTTGGGCCCTTGCTTGATTGAGAAGAGGCTCCAAGTAGTTTTGTGGTAATGCCAATTGCTAGAGAAGTGGTGTAAAAATACCTTACAGAAATCTTTGAATCAACGAATTGAGTTATTTGACAACCTCTTGAACCACCATTGGGCTGCTCCACCAAATATAGTGAGGAACATTCAGCATTTAATGTTGTCGGTAAATTATTAGAGAAGAGCGGCATTCTCAAACTTGAGAAGGTGATCTTCCAGATCTATTGTTCTCAAATATTCTCCTATATTTAGATTCTAATAATGTTTTGGCAATGGATCATCCAACACCCATTGAGAGAATGAGGTGGCAATATAATCCGCTCAGAAGAACTATCACTAGCAATAGCTTTTCCTTTGCACCTGTCTCGAACAGATGCTTCTCCAGAAGATTCTTGGAGCATTCCTCCTTGCTCCAACCGCTCTAGTGGTGTGCGGAAGAGAGCTTGAGGATGTCAGATCAGTGAGAGGGGTGTTGGAAGTAGATGAGCATGACCCTCCTACGGTATTCTTTCCCTCTAATGGGCCATCGTTGATGCCGCTAGATTTAGAGGCAGTAGCGTACTACCAGTATTTGCTTGTTATTGTTGTAGTAATTTTTATACCTTGGTGTTGATGAGCAAATCTAAATCTTCTTGCATTAAGTTAATGCTATTGAACTTTCCAACCTTTTCCATCTCAAAGCTTCAGATTCAGGCAAAGATTATTATAGAAGAAGCCAAATTTAATCCTGTCTGAAGGCTGTGAGATGGCACGCTGACTCTGGTGGATGGTTGATCTGAGGATAGAAGACCTCCAAAGATCTGGAAATAATCCTTGATGATCCTACACATAATCAGATGGTCCAATAAAGCATTAGTGACATAAGACCGAGGTAGGTATCTTTGGCTAGGCCCTCTAACGCTTAAGTTAGTACAATCTCCATGAAGTGGATGAAGAATAGTAGTGGAAGTGTTTGCGAGAAGGTAGAGTTTAGATGCAAATATTTGTGTTTGCGTACCTTACCAGCGGAGACCCCTTTTATACCACTTCACATAACCTCTGCGATCGTGAGGTGGTCCCTGGTTGGTTAGAGTTTGTTATGAGATGAAAGGAAGTACAACCTGAGTATCTCATGATAGTCCGAGGAATCTTTTTCCTACCCATAGATATTCCCCTTTTGTTGTTTATGTTCCTTGTCATTATTGAGATGGTTGGGAAAATATATCGTCATGAGTAGCTGGTTTATCAAAGACACATTAACTTTGAAGAGGGCTCTAAAGGCATATCTCCCGACAAGTTTTAATAAGCTATTATATGTAGGATCGAAAAGAATTTAGATATCTCTACAATGACATGATATTATCCACTTTAGGCCTAAGCCCTCATGATTTTGCTCTTGGGCTCTCCCCAAAATATTTCATTCCAATGGAGATATCTTTTTTTTATAAACTCATGATCTTTCCCATGTGTTTTCAATGTAGGACTATATTTGTAACCTTGCATCCTGTTGACGTTTTGCAAGTGTATAGAAATGTCGTAAGTAATAATAAAAGATATCATATCCACAGAGAATGGAATAACCACTAAAGATTTCTAAACGCGAATTAACTAAACAACAAATCAATTGATTTACAGGAACTAAGTGTGACTATGAAGAACAAAACATAGAAATAAAAGAATAGAACAAGAAATAGGGCTGTGATAAAAGATGTTCTAGGAGTTTTGGTTTCTTTGTAATGTTCTTTAACGTAAATGATCTACCAAATCTTATTCCTCAGTTGTCCGTCATTTGTAGAAGGTTTTCGGTTCTCTCTTGCAATAGACAACCGACCTAGAACTGAAATATATCTAAAAGTGATCAATTAGGAATGAAACCTATGTTGTCCTTACACGGGCTTGCCTGTCACGTGCATCCCTCGGATAATTAACATAAGAATTCATCACTTCTCAACCTCATCAAGATATAAAGATTAATGCATACAATCTATTCTACCCTCTTGAATAACCTCATTTCACCTTCAAGATTATCCCTCAAACGTCCTTACACGTGATTGTCTGTCATGAACGTCCCTCGGAAAATTGGGTGAGAGATTATCTCTACAAGATCCATAAGGTATTCAAACATTCAATCAAGAATGAGAATTAGGTCCAAATCACAACAATCCACACAAGATTGAATAGGTACAAATAGGATAAAATCATAGAAATAGGAAATTGGCAAATCCACAAGAGTTTTACATCAAATCTTCATTACAAATACTCCCTCCATCCTAGAACAAGAGATCTAATCTGTAGAACAAGGAGAGAAATCCGAAAACAAGAAGATTACAAGCATCTTGATCCCCAAATCCAAGAAAGAAAGGGAAGAAAGGCTTATCTACGATGAAGAACGGTCTTCAGATCCAATCCTTGCTTCTGGAGTTGAAACGATGAAGATTTTCCCTTGAATCACCGGAAAATCCCTCTAAGAAGGTGGAGGAATGCCACAAATCTTCTTTCTCCCCAAAAGGGAGAAGATCCTCTTTCAAATGAGGAAGAAACCCTTATATAGGGCAAAGGTTTGGGCGCCACACGGCCCCGAGACACGGCCGTGTGAAGTTCACACGACCTGTGCTACTCCCTTCTTTGCCTATCTCACACGGTCGTGTGTGAGACACGATCGTGGCTTGCTCTGCCACTAATCCCCTTGCACGACCATGTAGATCTACACGGCCTGCACTGCCTCCGGCTCTAGAGCTCCTATACGGCCGTGTGGTGCACACGGCTAGGGCATTCTTAGTCTCTGGAAATGTTGCATGACTATGTAGATCTACACGATCGTGCACTGCTTCAATTCTTGAGGGCATGCAAGGTCATGTGGTGTACACGGCCTACCTCCTGTTGGCTTCAAAACTTGGCACGGCCGTGTGAAACTCACGCGGCCAAGGCCACTCCCTTTCCTGCTGTAGCCACACGGGTGGTGATCCTCACACGACCTGGGCAACCCCCCATGGCAGGGTCGTGTGGCACACAAGGATGGTGCCTTCCTCCTTTGGTTTGCTTGCAGATCTGGCCACGATCATACATCCTTCACCAAATGACTCCTGTGTACAGAAAATGCGTAAAAGCAGATCTTCAAAAAAAAAGAGTAAATATGGTTAAAGCAAAGCTGGAAGTATGAAAATGCATAGATTAAACATGCTCAAAACATGTGAATGCGCGTCAAAATAAGATAAACAAGAGTATACAATCTACGCACATCACAACCCCAACAATCCCCCCTTAAACATCAAGTCACTCTTGACCTTCTTAAGGCCTCCCCTCGAGCATCAAGTCACTCTTGACTTGCTCAGGGCCTCCCTTCAAGAATCAGGTCACTGACCTGCTCAGGGCCTCCCCTACTTCGTTTAAGGTTTCACCCACATGATTCGATCTTGGATCATGGCTCAGACTCGTGCTTCTTCTAGTGGTTAGTTCGGCGAAGAGAGACTTCGCTCTGATACCAATTGTAGGATCGAAAAGAAGTTAGATATCTCCACAATGGTATGATATTGACCACTTTGGGCCTAAGCCCTCATGGTTTTTCTCTTAGGCTCTTCTCAAAATACCTCATTCCAATGGAGATATCTTTTTCTTATAAACTCATGATCTTTCCCATGTATTTTCAATGTGGGACTATGTTTGCAACCTTACAACCCCAACAATCCCCTTCTCAAACAAAGGACCACAGGGTCCTCCTTAAGAATTGAGTCACTCTTGACCTGATCAAGATCTCCCCTCGAGCATCAAGTCACTCTTGACCTTCTCAGGGCCTCCCCTCAAGTATCGAGTCACTCTTGACCTGCTCAGGACCTCCCCTACTTCATTTAAGGTTTCACCCACATGGTTTGACCTTGGATCATGGCTCTGGCTCATGCTTCCTTCAGCGGTTATTCTGGTGAAGAGTGATCTCGCTCTGATATCAATTGTAGGATCGAAAAGAATTTAGATATCTCCATAATGTTATGATATTGTCCACTTTAGGTCTAAGACCTCATGGTTTTGCTCTTGGGCTCTCCCCAAAAGGCCTCATTCTAATGGAGATATCTTTTTATTATAAACCCATTATCTTTTCTATGTGTTTTTAATATGGGACTATGTTTGTAACCTTGCAATCCCAACATTATGGTGTTGTCGATAGTTGTCTATTGAGTGCATCTCGGTCGGTTCGCAAGGTCGACCATATTGCTATACCATTGTGTCCCTTTGCTCAGTCATATGTTAAGTATTGCAAAGATCTGTTCAAAAACTTATATAGTGTACACAGGATACTCAAGATCCTTCTGAGGAACCATATAATAAATTATGTATATTAAAATTCCCTTTCAGGAGGAATATATCATCAGGTATTTTAACTCGGTCGATATTTGCCCGGCCGACTGTTCATAGAGTACCTTTTGTTTTTTGACCTTTACTGGCCGGTTGTAGACTAAGTGTTGTATATATAAGATAAAGTATCTACGGGCCTGCCCGATCTTTGCTCAGCCTGGCGTACACGGAAAACCTTATATTCACTCAGCCTTTATTCGGTGGTGTGCTTCTTAAGTTCTTTAGAAGGCTAAATATCTTTAAATCCGCCCGGTCTTTGCTAGGCTGAGCGTGCATATAAAACCTTATATTCGCTTTGCCTTTATCTTGCCGCGTGCCTATTAAGTTCTTTAGAAGGCTAAATATCCTTAAATCCGCTCAGTCTTTGCTCGGCTGAACGTGCATATAAAACCTTATATTGGCTCGATCTCTATCCGGTCGTGCAACTATTAAGTTCTTTAGAAGGCTAAATATCCTTAAATTCGTCCGGTCTTTACTCGCCTGAGCATACATATAAAACCTTATATATACTCGGTCTTTATCCGGCTGTGCGACTATTAAGTTCTTTAAAAGGCTAAATATCCTTAAATCTGCTTGATCTTTGCTTAGTCGGGCGTACATTTAAAACCTTATATTTGCTCGATCTTTATATGACCGTGCGACTATTAAGTTCTTTAGAAGGCAAAATATCCTTAAATTCACTCAGTCTTTGCTTAGCCGGGCGTACATATAAAACCTTATATTCGCTTGGTCTTTATCCAACCATGCAACTATTAAGTTCATTATAAGGCTAAATATCCTTAAATCCGCCCAGTCTTATAATCAGTTGGCTTCATCTAAACGTCCAACATCAAAGCCAATTGGGTAAAACCTGAGGACTTTGATGTTGGTCAATTACCGCAACCAAGTGCGAAGTGTTCCCTTACTCTCATTTTGACCCCACCTCTCCTTGTTACGGGCCTCCACGTTATCTTTCAGGGTCTGCTCAATATAACCCATATCAGATACCTTTTATCACAAGGTCCCATGGTCTTACAATCCAAGGCCCTTCCTCTACATGGTGATCAAAACTATACATCTAAATGTATTGATCTCACACACATTTCGTCAAACATATACATTGTACAACACATAAGAACAAGTCATAAAATATATCTATGCATAAGAAAATGTCCAAATATATAGTTTATACATCACATCATATCATAACTACTTTCTACATCCTAAATCTAGATATATACTCCATTGCAAAGAAAATACAACCAAGAGACAAGAAGTAAAGCAATATATAACTCAAAATTATAAAGAGAAGAGAAGGCTTATCCATCTAGTGTCGGTCTTTTTGGATGCAATCCTTGCTCTGGAGGTGGACAGATCAGTGAAGATGAAGCTTCTAAGGTTCCAATAGGGGGGGGGGGGGTAGGAATTCTTCCAAAGAATGGAGTCGAGCCCCAAGCCAAAGATGAGTGAAAAGGGGAGAAAAACTACTTTTATAGCAAGGGGCACATGGCCCCTATGCTTTCTTCCACGGCCGTGTGGATTCCACATGGTCACACCCTACTTTGTCTTTGGAAATTCCACACGGCTGTGTGGATTTCACACGCCAGTGTGTCAAGGCCGTGTTTCACTTGTAGAGCCTTTTAGCACATCTTAACATGGTATTCTCAAGTTAGTCTTAAGTAAAGTTGTAGATCTTGAAGATACCTACATTTTGGTATCTTGAACAACCCAAAACTTCAAACAAGAAAAATTTTATGACCATTTTACTTTTGATATATGATTATGTCCAAAAATTAGAGAAATGGAAAGCTGGGATGTGGCTGCTTGCTAGCTACACATAGACGTTGCTCCTCTCTACAACACAAAAGTCATTAGTCTCGAGCCAGGGAAGGGGTCCATAGCATTATCCCTCCGACGCTCAAGTCAGTCAGCAGAATGTAGAAGAAAGTGAAGCAACAGCAATATCGACGCAAACTGTGAAATTACGCGTACCTCTGCCGGTGATGGACCCTCTTTATATAAAGCCCTGGTGGGTGACGTGTAGGCTTCTTAAGTGTGGCCATGCTTACCAATATGTCCCATGAAAAGGACATATCAAGAAAGTATATTTGACACCATACCTTAATAGGGCCTGCACATCCTTGACAAGACAGTAGAAGGTTCTGCCGTATAATCCGCTTATAGACCATGTTTGGTATCAGCAGCACTATCTTCCAAAAGGATGTCGAGCAATTTGACCATGTGCCACTGCTTGGCCAAGAGGGATAGTCGCTCGGCAAAGACTCCTCCGCTTGGTCGGCTTTGGCTATTTTTCTTTACGATTAAGGGGTGTGGTTGCTTGTCTCTCGTACTTGTAGAAGTTCTTCAGTCTTCTTAGCATCTCGCCGCTCCATGGAGGGGCTTCCAATCCTACTGTATTGTCGTGAGCCGAACAGGTGGACCATTCATACTAGGCTCTCCCTATTAGATAGTGCCTGCCCTGCCCGACCGGTGTAGTAGGCCTCCGCTCGACCACCGTAGGCGAGCCCTTTGACACCCTGACATTGAACACCTTGACTTTGACCTACACTGTGGCAGTTGACAACGTGCAAGGTGGACTCCTCCTTATGGCCGCATCACAAACCTCCCCTTCAAGTCTAGTTGAAGAAAGCTAAGTCCGACTGACTAGACCAATATTATCTCCGGTGACTTCCTCGTTCGATCAGACTATACGTACCACCGAATTTTAAATCAACACATCTATCTATATCGATCGGCCTTATTTCTATAGCATGTGCTTGTGACCATTGATAATCATGATTTTATTGTATTATTTTGGTTCATACATGCATGATTTGATGTTATGTTCATAGATAAAACCTAGATTTGCATCATATTTCGTGCATTGTCTTTATTTTTTGACTTAATTGCAAATTATCTTATTTTTGGTGTTATTTGATGCTAATATTTGATTCTTATTTTGTAGGCATCAAAGGATCTTGGATTTGGATCTATTCGAACAGAATTTGTGCTCGAATCGGAGTTTAAACGAGAAGATCAAGTTGCAGAGCATTATGGACCGTTCATTGAAGATTGGACAGATCTGAACTATCCAGTGAAGATCTGGTCGATCCGACCTAAGGGAGAGTAAATCCAGACCCTTGATCAAGATCAACACCTTCAGATCGGATTTTTAGAGACTTTTCACCGTTGATCAAGCTCCAAATCAATCACAGCCGTCCGTTCAGATCTGGATCAGATTCAAAAGAGAAGCTACAGTAGCTTCATGTTCTTCGTCGATCCCCTCCGTGTAGCTTCATCCGGTCACTCCTTTTCTTCCAGATTCTGACCCCTTTCCTTTCTCCGATCATCCTCTCAAGCTTCAACCTTAGTAGATAATCTCTACAGCAGCTCATCCCAATCTTCTGGAGCCATCGGAGGGTGTTTCCTCCGGCGGAATTCTTCTCCCGGCAGTCTCTGTTCCAGTGTAGATTTGGAGGTGTTTCTCCAATCGGCGACTCCGATTCCCATCATCGACATTTGGAGGTGTTCTTCCAGTGTTGTTGAGTTTCATCCGACGACCATCCACAGTCCACAGCTTCCATTCAGATCCAGAGATCAGATTTGTAGATTTCGGGCCATTCTTGGGTTTAGGGTTGTTTCCAACGTGTCGGGGGTGTTTCGTCGGCACTGTTGAGCATTCCTTGAACTGAGACGTAGCTGAGATGCTCCATTGAGGACCGGAGTTGGGTGTTATCGACTTCGACACTCTTGTGTGACGGCAAGAGTGTGTTGCTTGATAGATTGGTTGTGAGAATGGATTGGTTTACCCTTTTATTTCATTTTGTTACTATTTTTACAGTTTGTCACAGATTACTTTTATGTTTGTTATGTTTTTAGCAAGTAATCTAGTATTTCATTACTTAGTTGAAGTTTAATTCATGTTTAGTAGTTGTAATTTCATTGATACAATTTAGTTTAATTCTTGTTTGATGCTTAGTTAATTGTTTAATGTTTAATTCTAAGTTAGGGTTTTAATTATGCTTTAGATCATATTTAATTGTGTCTCGTTATTTCATATTAAGTTTAAGTGTGGTGATGATTTAATCAAAATGTAGTGTGACAATGCGTTATGGTTTGATCATTGGCACCTAGTTAGGTTTCACTCTTGCTTTAGATTAATTTCTTTATTGTTGTGCTTCACTTTTGTTAGACTTAGATTCAAGTTTAATCCCCCATTTTCATATTAAAAACCCCCCAAAATAGGAATAACTGACAATCCTAGATTACATCCTACTGTTGATTCCTCGAGATTCGATCCTGTCTCGTTATTACAACATGATTGTGTAGTTAAGGGGTTCATGGAATATAATGTTGGTTGCTACTCGGAAAACCTAATGGTTCCACTGTATAAAAATTTTGTACAAAGATCTGAACCTTTTCCTAGCTACCATGTGTTCTTTTAAATTAAACTTGGATCGCCTGCGGAACTTAACACGTTTGATCCAAAGTTTAATTTATTTGTTATTTTAGGTTTAGACTTGGATCTCCTGCGGAACTTAACACTTTCGATCCAAATCACCTAGGTTATTAATTCTATTAAATATTAATTTCCAAAATTGGCTTCCAGTACTGACGTGGCGAGGCACATGGCCTTCTTGGATATGGGAGCAACCACCAACGACTAGACAAAGCCTTTTAAGGAAAGCTAATATTTAATTTCCTTAAATAACTTTAGGTCAACAAAAAAAAATAATCAAATCACAAGGAAAAAGAAAAACAAAAGAACACATCATCGAAAATAAATTCGAATACTAGAATCGCATGCCTCTTGTATTTGGTATTTTTACAAAGAAATAAAACTAGCATGATGCGGAAAAACATTACTAGTTATACCTTTCTTTTGAAGACAAAGACCTCTTGATCTTCTACCGTATTCCTCTTCTAACCTCGGACGTTGTGTGGGCAACGATCTTCCGAGATGAGAACCACCTTTCCACCTTCCTTCTTTCTTCTAGATTTCGGCCACAATAAATTTCTTCAAGGATGAAGAATTTCGGCCACCACCAATGCTCCAAGGGATGCTAGAGACAAGACTTGCTTTCTCTTCTTCTTCTCCTTCCTTGATCCGGCCACAAACAAGAGCTCCACCAAGAAGATAGGTTTCGGCCAACAAGAGGAGAGGAGAGAAATAGGGCCGGCCACCAAAACCAAGGAAGAGAGGGAGGAAAAGAATAAAGGTTGTTCACCCATGAAGGCTCCTCTACCTCCTCTTTTATAATCCTTGGTCTTGGCAAATAAGGAAATTTTAATAAAAACTTCCTTAATTCTTTTGCCATGAAATGGAAAAATTTATTTAATTAAAAATAATTTTTCTTCTCATTACTATAATGGTCGGCCACACCAAATCTCCAAACAAATAAAAATTTTAAACACAAATTAAAACTTCCTTATTTGCTTCCGGAAATTTTATAAAAAATTTCTCCAATAATTTTATCCCTTTATGATTGGTTAAAAGGAAATTTTATAAATTAAATCTTTCTATAAACATGTGGATAATTTCTGGAAAGTTATCTCTAAAAATTAAAATCTCCTTTCAATCTACAAATAAGGAAAGATATCAAATCTTTTCTTAATCTTTTGTAGAAACTAATAAAAGAGAATTATTAATTTTTTAAACTTTCTTTTAAATCATGAACATGGTTAAAAGGAAAGTTTTTACCAAAATTAAAATCAACCTTTTAATCTACAAATAAGGAAAGAGATTTAGCTGTTCTCTTAATCTTTTGTAGAATCTTATAAAAGGAAAGATTTAAAATTTTAAACTCTCTTTTAAATCATATTATCCACATAAGAAAAATTTTAAAAAAATAAAAATCCTTTTATTTTAATTTGGGCCGACCACACCAAGCTTGAACCCAAGCTAGGGCCGGCCACCTTGAAGCACCCATGAACCAAACTTTGGCCGGCCCTAGCTTGGTCTCCAAGCTAGCTTGGCCGGCCCCTATGGGATGGGTAAGAAGGTGGGTATAGGTGGATATAGTACTCTATAATTAAGAGGCTACGATAGGGACCGAGAGGAGGAATTGGTTTTGGTCTCCCGATAAAATTAAGCATCCCGTGTTCGCCCCGAACACACAACTTAATTTTATCAATAATAATTCATTCCACTAGAGAACTATTATTGAACTACCGCACCAATCCCAAATTACATTTTGGGCTCCTTCTTATTATGAGTGTGTTAGTCTCCCTGTGTTTAAGATAACAAATGTCCACTAATTAAGTAAGTTGCTGACAACTCACTTAATTAATATCTAGCTCCAAGAGTAGTACCACTCAACTTCATCGTCATGTCGGACTAAGTCCACCTGCAGGGTTTAACATGACAATCCTTATGAGCTCCTCTTGAGGACATTTTCAACCTAGATTACTAGGACACAGTTTCCTTCTATAATCAATAACACACACTATAAGTGATATCATTTTCCAACTTATTGGGCTTATTGATTTATCGAAATAAATCTCACCAATTGATAAATTAAAGAAATAAATATCAAATATATGTGCTTGTTATTATATTAGGATTAAGAGCACACACTTCCATAATAACTGAGGTCTTTGTTCCTTTATAAAGTCAGTATAAAAGAAACGACCTCTAATGGTCCTACTCAATACATTCTAAGTGTACTAGTGTAATTATATAGTTAAGATAAACTACTGCTTAATTACACTACGACCTTCTAATGGTTTATTCCTTTCCATCTTGGTCATGAGCTACTGTTTATAATTTATAAGGAACCGATAACATGATCTTCTGTGAGTGACACCACACACCATTTTATCTACAATATAAATTAATTGAACAACTACATTTATTATAAATGTAGACATTTGACCAATGTGATTCTTATTTCTAGATAAATGTTTATACCAAAAGCTAGACTTTTAGTATACATCCTAACATATAATACATTGTTAATTTGATTTGCGGGTGTGACAGACTACTTATCAAATTTTGGCGCCGTTGTCGGGGACAACGATGTTTGATAATTTTAGGATTGTTCTTTGTTTTGGAAAACTTAAAAAAAAAATTGTAGTTTTGATTGCTTTCATGCTTATATATCCATGTGTTGATTTTATTTGTTCCTGAGTCTTCTAATTTTATTTGCTAGTATTTCAGTGTAAGAACAAGAAATTCTTTTTATCATGGATCCATATTATCAGCATTTTGGAGATTGGAGTTAGAGTCATTATTATCAGCCTCAGACTAGGATTTATGCACCGGAATACTAGTACGAGGATGTACAAGAACAATTTGTAGAGTTAGTTTGGAAATTCAATGAAGTTATGCAACAAATGAGAGAGCATCAAGAGCAACAATTTGCAAGGATACAGAATATTCAGAGTCAGTTAGATCAGATTGCATCATCCATTACTCAGTTACAAGCACAAAACTACAGTGGAGAGATGGAAAGTAGTGATTCTGTCAGGCCTTACCCTACTTCTATTTCTTCACAAGAATTTTCTAGTGTTATTTGTGACGATGATGTAGTTGTAAAAATTTCTGATTCTACTAATAGTGTTACTTTAGATGTCGTGAGTGATGCAGGTTTTGATGTAAAAGATGATTTAAGTGTAGGGGATTGCTTACTGGAAGCAATATCTCAAGGATCACCTGAATTTGATGATGATGATGAAGAGAGTATAGGGACTTGTGCTATGGAGCCAAGCACCCAAGAATCATTACATGAAGATGTACATGCACCAGAACTAGAGTCTTAGCATTTACTTGATGAGAAAAAGGTAACAGTCTCCACTCTAGGTACCTTCAACATGATAAGGTAAGTATTGTTTATGATACATCAGAAAATTTCATAGAGGTACCATTTATTTATTTTGTTAGATGTAAATCATATCTTGAAATATCTTTTACCCACACTAATGTTCTCTTATTTTCTTTTTATCCCACATGCGTGTGGGAAGTGTTGTCTTTTATTGATGTTGTAGGAGAACATAAGCTTCCGGAGTGGATGCTTAAACTGAACCGACTCAGACCTCCAGAAAGAATTTTCAAAGGAAAAATAATTAATCATAAGAATTTGAGTGGAACCATGATTACTCAACTTCCGGGGTGGCTTCTTCTTCTAAACCTTCTTCAACCATTGGGAATTAAAGGGGAGTTTGTTCCAATTTCGCTTTCTTTTGCATTTTAATTCATGCTTTGTTAATAAATTCTTTTTGAGAGACTTTCTTTAGTTTCATACTATGCATTTGCATTTTATTTTCATACTTTGCATTTTTTTTTAGTATACATAGCATGTCGTTTGAATAAAGTCTCCATGAATTTTTCTAGTAATATTTTTAAGATGATAAAAGTTTTTTTAAATTTGATCATCAATTTTAGGTCATATGACATGATTAAATGCTCTACTTACATGATATTGGTTAAAATGGTGGTGAATTCCATTTTGATTAATTGAGCTTGATTGCATAAAAATTCCTAGAGAGAACCACTTTAAGCCTAAACACTATTTTATCTTTGTGTGGCATGCACTCATAGCAAATGAAACTCTAGAAATTGCTTAGTTTCTTTTCAAAGTCACAATAGTGTATGTGTGCATGGAAATTAAGGAAATTTGTCATTCTCATTTCATCATAGATTCTAATTTCTTTCTCTATAATTTTCTTGAAACATTCTCATCTAGCATTTTAACCTTTGAACATCTTTGCTTGTCATGTTTCTATTGAGAGTGTTGGTTGAATTCTTGATGAGTTAGATTGTGCAAGATGACAAAATTTTAAGTGTGGGGGAGATGTATAGAGCTTTTGTATGCTTGGATTCATTTGTTAATGGATGGGATTCAAATTCAAGCTAGAGATGAAGTTTTGGGAAGATGTAATGGAGTTAAATGCTTAAGGTTTTTAAAGTTGGGATGCTACTATTCTAGAAAAGAAAATACTGAAAACATTGTCATGAATGAAGGTCTCTTAAGATTGTATGCTAAATGTGTCTATTTCTTGAGCTTTATCATGTCAAGAGCAAGCTACAATTGCTTTGGATTTTGAGACTTGATATTTTGTTGATACATTCAAAACTTTATGGGAGCAAATGTCAATAGCAGGGAAATCTTTTAGATTTTGAACTGACACATTAAACTTTCAGAATATAACAATGTTCAAAACACTAGCAACAAAAGTGTAGGAATTGAGAAGACCTTTAAGGAAAGTATAAACCTGAGTTGTTTTCGAATAGCAATATTTGAGACTAGAAATGGAAATATAACAGTGAGGTTTTGAAGGCGAATTGTGAATCAGAAGAAAATCTACAGGAACTCCAAGAAAAAAAAAATCTGAATTTGGAGTATCAATTTGGTCTATGGTGTGCCAATTACAATCTATGAAGTACCAATTTTCTGTGCAGTCCTCTAAACATGAAGAAACTTAAGCAAGATTCATATATCTCATTGACAAATGATGTTCTAATTTTTCCAGGTCTTTCAATAACTTGAAATCCAGATTTACTAGATTCTACAGGAACAGAAGTGGAGTGTTAGAGTGTATACTAAAAGCCTAGCTTTTGTAAACATTTATTTGTTGAAATAAAAGAATCACATTGGTCAATATCTGTATTTATTTATTAAATGTAATTGTTCAATTAATTTATATAGTAGACAACATGGAGTGTGGTGTCACACTCAGAAGATCATGTTGTCGGTTCTCTATAAATTATAAACAGTTGCTCGCAACTAAGATAAAAAGGAAGAAACTATCATAATAGTCGTAGTGTAATTAAGTATTAGTTTATCTTAACTAATAAATTACACTGATACATTTAAGTGTATTGAGTAGGATCATTTAGTTATGTTCTTTTTGTACTGACTTAGTAAAGAATTAGACCTTAGTTATTATGGAAGTGTGTGCTCTTAATCCTAATATAATAACAAGCACATATATTTAATATTTATTTCTTTACCTTATCAAAGTGTGAGGTTTAGCTCGATAAATCAATATGCCCGATAAGTTGGGAAATGATATTACTTATAGTGTGTGTTATTCATTATAGAAGGAATCTGTGTCCTAGTTATCTAGGTTGAGAATGTACCCAAGAGGAGCTCATAAGGATTGCCATGTTAAACCCTGCAGGTGGACCTAGTCCGACATGACAATAAAGTTGAGTGGTACTACTCTTGGAGATAGATATTAATTGAGTTGTCAGTAACTTACTTAATTAGTGGACATTTATAATCTTAAACATAGGGAGACTAACACACTCATGATAAGAAGGAGCCCATAATGTAATTTGGGATTGGTGCGGTAGTGCGGTAATAACACTCTAGTGGAATGAGTTATTATCAATGAACTTGAGTTGTGTGTTCGGGGCGAGCATGGGATACTCAAGCTCATCGGAAGGCCAAAACCAATTTCTCCTCTAGGTCCCTGTCGTAGCCTCATTATAGCCTCAAGTCCATCCAAATGTAAGCCTCTTCTTGGTGTCCAAGAAGTGGGTCTGTCCAATGCTTGGTGACCAAGCAAGGGCCGGCCACATCCTCTCCTATAGGGGCCGGCCCATTGCTTAGTGACCAAGTATGAAGGGGTCGGCCACAATATTCAAACAAGGAGGGTTGTTTTTTGAATTTTTAGAATCTTCTCTTTGTAGAAAACTATAAGTTTTAAAAGAGTATTTTTAATTTCAAAAACTTTCATTATTTGAATTTGGCCATATGTTTTAATAGAGAGTTTTAAAACTTTCCTTTTTTAACCATCCTCATTGTTTAAGAAAAAAAAGGAAGATAAGTTTTAAAATTAAAATTTTCTATCATCATGTTAAAAAAGGAAATTTTGTAAGAGTAGTTTTAAATTTTAAAACATAGTTTTAATTTTTAAAACTTTTCTTTTATAACTCCTACTTTATGAAAGAGAGCTTGTAAAATTTTATAAGAGTTTTTCTTATAAAATTTTATAAAAATAAAATTCCTTTATCCCCTTGATGAGGTGGCCGACCACATTGCTTGGTGCCCAAGCAAGTGGCCGACCATATTAATTTAATTAAAATCATCACAAAATTAAAATTAGTGATTGATTCAATCAAGAGTAAAGAAAAGGAAAAATTAAAAGGGAAAAGGAAAAACTCTTGGATGATTTTATTTTTTGTAAAAAGTTTTTCCTTATTTGCCTTGGGCAAGTAATATAAAAGAAGGGGTGAGGGGGCTTCATGAGATGCAACTCTTATTCTCTTGCTTGGAGATCTCTTGGTGGTCGGCCCTCTCCCTTCTCCCTTTCCCTTTGCTCTCTTCTCCTTGGTGGTGGTGGTGGCCGAATTCTAGAGGAAGAGGAAGGACTCTTTTGGGTGGTGTTCATCTTGGAGGATAGTCGCCCAAACGACGTCCAAGGTGAGGCGAGGAATACAGCAAAAGATCTCGAGGTCATTAGCTTACAAAGAGAAGGTATAACTAGTAGTTTTCTTCCGCATTATATTAGTTATTTTCTTTGTAAGAATTCTAAATACAAGAGACAATTAGATCTAGTTTATCGAATTTATTTTTCGATTTTGTGTTTTCTTCTTTTTCAAATTTGTGATTCGATTGTTCTTTTTGGTTAACCTATAGTTATTTAAGGAAATAAATATTAGCTTTCCTTAAAAGGCATTGCCTAGGCGGTGGTGGTTGCTCCCATATCCAAGAAGGTCATGTGCCTCGCCATGCAGTCCTGGAAGTCAATTTTGGAAATTAATATTTATGGAATTAATAACTCAGGTAGATTTGAATCAATAGTGTTAAGTTCCGCTTGTGATTCAAATCTAAACCATTAAGAATAGATAAGTTAAATTTAGAATCAATGATGTTAAGTTCCATCTGCGAATCCCAATTTTACTTCTAAAGAACACAATAGGTTATTTAAGGAAAGGTTCGACACTTGTACAAAAAATTTTATACAATGGAATCGGTACGTTTTCCTAGGATTAACCAACGATTGGTATCAGATCTAGGGTTTGCCTCTGTGTGTTTAGAATTCAAATTGGTTATGCACATGTCATACATAATTTAGGCAGGAAAATAGTAGGATGTGCTAACTCTTTGGTTGCAGGCTCCAACAATTATGGCTTATTGATATTGTGTGTGATTGGACCCTTGGACATGTCAAGGGCATTATTTATGTGCATGATTGTATGTATAAAATACAGCAGGAGCTGTATTATTTTTAGAATTTTATTTTTTCAGTCTAGAATACATGTACATTCCCTCGTGGAATATAGGATCGATATATGTAAAATTCTATTTTTGTTGCGGATCAGATTCTTGTGAGGCGTGGTACTTTTGGAGCACTAGAGGCGCAGCGAAATAAGAAGCAAGATGGATGCGACAACTTGACCCGATGGCGGTGGCTAAAGATGGCAGCAGCTAGGGTTGGAGCATACTGAAGACAGTGATGGAAAAGGCCATAATAGTTAGAAAATTAAATTCCAAATTTATTATTTTTATTTACTGTGATGTTTATATGCATGTGATGTATGCTAGGATAGTTTAAAATTCCTCATTTTAAATAACTAAGTGGGAGAGGGATTTATTTTAATAAATTCCATGGTCTCCATTACTGGTTTGTAAGTGATGCAAGCAAACTTGTGCGTTGGCTCTGAGTGCCTTCCTCCATATCGGATGAGTTTGTTTGTGGATCACTAGATCAAACTTCCAAAGATGGAGTTATGGTGGATCCAAGAAAAATCGAAGCTGTAAATAACTGGAACAGACCAAGGAATGCCAGCGAAGTCAGGAGTTTTCTCGGGCTAGCAGGCTATTACAGGAAATTCGTAGAGAATTTCTCCAAAATTGCAACCCCTATGACCGCCCTCACCAAGAAAAATACAAAGTATGCATAAACTGAAGCTTGCGAAAAGAGTTTCGCGAATTAAAAAGGAATGTACCAGTGCAGATTATGTATCAAGGAAAGGAACAGAGCTTTGTTTTGTATCCCCTACTGATTGCTATGTTTTAAGAAGCTCTAAAGTGGAAATTAAGTTGTATTTCAATAGATTATTACCTCTGTAATTTCAGAATTAAATTGAAGCTAACTTTTGAAGATGCTGAGCTGAATTTAAAGCTCAGCTGCACATTTGAAAATATGCGCTCTGAAAAACTGTTTGAGCTGAAAAACTGCTGAAATTTAGAGCAGCAGGATACTAGAACCATACATCACCTGCAATTGAAGTAAATCTGCTGTAATCTGAAATGTAGGAATCAACAAGTTGGTATAAGTTCAAGAGATGATTCTAGAATTAGTTGCAGCAGTTATTTCTCCCAAAACCTATTTAGTGCCAAGCTTATTTGCTGATTTTGAAGCGCAGAAATTGAAACTCAACTTTGTGTGGATTCTATGCTAAATGCAACTCTTTGTGCAGCTGAAATCTTCATGTTATACACTGAAATTACCTTAACTTACAGATCTTGAAACTTTGTCTATTAATTGATGTTAGCTCTAATACTGTGAATGCAGAATTCGGATAGGATGTTGTGGTGTTCCATAATTTCTTCTTTTGTTTTCTAGTGATGCAAAATGAATGCATTTTTCAAGTGAATTGCAAAAGGAATGTAAATCTCAAAAGAAAAGAAAACAACTTCAAGAGAAGCTCATTCACGTTTATTGTCAATTGGTGTCATTGCATTTTAAATTCTTTCTTGATTATAAGTTAAAAACAAAGTGAATGTCTGAATCTGAATTCTCAATTGCTGATTTCCAGAATCCAGAATTCAAACTGGAAATTTCTGCATCATCTGATTCTACAGAGTTCTTAATCTATGTGCAGTTGGTGCAACTCTCAAAGAGTTTAGGAAACAAGTGATATCTGAAGGACACCACAGAACAGAGGAAAAGAAAAGGAAACCTGCAGCAAAGGAAGAAAAGAAAAAGGGGGCTTCTGTTGCTATAAAACTACATTTAGTGACAATGTTTCAATTCTTTGAAATCTTGTTGATATGATTTCCTATTCACGAATATAAATTTTTGATATTGTTGTTGCTGTGACACCAAAGACATGAGTGTTTAATGAGAGTATCAGCTAGTTGAGTTCTTCAACATAATCAAATGTTGAATTACTGAATGTGATAGTTTGAAATGAGTAAGAATTTTTGTAGAATTTTAACTCTTTTACAAGGAAGATCAATTCTAAAATTGAAGTATTAACTTAGCTTATAATGTGCAAAACTTTGAGGATGCTAGATATCAAAATTTCGATACTTAACCTGGAAAATGCCCTGCTATTTCTGAAGCTGGGAACTGAATCTACACATTCTATGGTTAGGTTAGATTTCTAAATCTGCAATTTTTGATGGTGTAATTTGAGCTGAATATGGTTCAGTCTTGCTGTGGAATAAATGCAAAATGCAAAATAAAAACTACAAAAATGCAGGAATGAAGAATGCTGAAGCTGCAGCAATGGGAAATTATGCAGGAGATGTGCTAGTTTGTGCAAACATTTCAATTTGTTTTCTGATCACGAGCAAGAATTTGCATGTGTTGTGTCGAGTTCTTGCAAAGAGGATTTTGACAGCAGTAACTAGGGAGCTATATCAGAATTAGATTCAGTCATATTATGAAGTTCTTGAAGTTCCATTGAATTCAATTTTCAGTGCTGAAACTTAAGGATACAAAATCAGAAAATCAGTCTTAATTCTGGAATCTCTTTGAATTGGTTTTTGGAACTGATGTACATTTAAATGCTCTGTATTTCGGCAGATAAGGCAAGAGTGCTGATTTTTCTCAATTTAATCATGAATCTGAATTCGAGAGTTCAATTTTCTGTTTCTTTGATTCTTGAAATTGTAGAAAAAAATTATACAGTTTTGCTGATTTCTGAATTTGATGCTGAGAATTTGATTTCTAAATTTAGGAACTAATTTACTGCTATTGAAGATCCTTTTGAGTAGGAATGGAAACTTAATCTCAAATGATCTATTAAGAATCTACAAGATATATAAATCTGCTAATAAATCTGGAATCTGAATGCAGGTGATGTTCTGATTAGCATTATTCAGGATTTTATCTCATACTATTTATTTTAATACTACATGAGAGGCCGGAATGAGTTGAGTTTTTCATCATTCAAGCTGGAATACTAAAATGTTTTTAAGCTGTAATTATGAACTTCTTAAGCAGGGCTATTGATCTTGTCATGTGATTATCGATAGAGCTTTGGAATGTTAGTTGAAGTGCCTAGTATATGTTATGATAGCACCCAATGATGACTTACTTGAGTGTGAGCCATGTTATACTGCTTAACTTCTAAAATCTTGAGATTTTTCTACTGCAATTGTGAGAAATCTGTACATGAAGAATTACCACAGAGAAAAAAATAAGTAATAGAGAAAGAATGATGAAGGAAAACAAGAAATATGCCTAGAAGAGTAAAAGTCATTGTATACCTGTTATGTTCTATTGTCCGAGAGGGGAAATAGAACAGATAAGTGAGATTATTTTAGTTTCAAAATGCTGAAATTGAAGTGCAAAAACAGTGAAGAAGAAAGGAAAAAGAAGTGGCAAATCAAAAGTATCAAGTGTGGAGATAGAGTATCAAGATTCTATGTTAGCCATCAAATTGAAGGGGAGTTTAGCTTGATCTTTTGTATTGATAATGACAAATGGTATTCATCTTTTACACATCAAAATTGGTCAACTCATCAAGTATATTCCTCCAATACTCTCATCTTCTCAATTTTTCATTGAATTCTTTTCTTTAGCCTATTTCATTCACTTTCAATTGTTCTTTTGCTTCCATTTAAATTCTTGTTGATTAAATCCTTTTGATTCGTGTATGCTATTTTTATAGTGGTGGAGAATTAGAAAATAAGCAAGCTTATGGTAGTGAAATGTTGTGAGTGACATTGAGTGAGCTCCACTTATATGCAATTTTGAGTGTGAGAGCTAGAATAGTTAAAAACCTTGTGAGATTGCAACTTGCTTAATTTTTATATTGGATTGAAACTACCATACCTACTGATTATTGTTTGGATTGTATTCATGATTGTTTGTGATCTTTAGATGATTTTAGTTAAATTCCTTTTACTACCTTTTAGATATTGCTAGGAATTTTTTATGGAGATGAGTTTTATTTTTCTTTACTTGCACGGGACGTTCAAGACTAAGTGTGGGGAATTTGATAACCATGATTTTATTGTATTATTTTGGTTCATACATGCATGATTTGATGTTATGTTCATAGATAACATCAAATTGATGAAATATTTGCATCATATTTCATGCATTGTCTTTATTTTTAGACTTAATTGTAAATTATCTTATTTTTGGTATTATTTGATGCTAATATTTGATTCTTATTTTGTAGGTATCAAAGGATCTTGGATTTGGATCTATTCGAACCGAATTTGTACTAGAATCGGAGTTTAAATGAGAAGATCAAGTTGCGGAGCATTATGGACTGTTCATCAAAGATTGGGCAGATCTGAACCATCCAGTGAAGATCTGGTCGACCCGGCCTAAGGGAGAGTAGATCCAGAACCTTGATCAAGATCAGCACCTTCGGATCAGATTTTTAGAGACTTTTCACTGTTGATCAAGGTCCAAACCAATCACAGCCATCCGTTCAGATCTGGATCAGATTCAAAAGAGAAGCTACAGTAGCTTCGTGTTCTTCGTCGATCCCCTCCACGCAGCTTCGTCCCATCGTGCGTTTTCGTCCGGATTCCGACCCCTTTCCTTTCTCCGATCATCCTCTCAAGCTTCAACCTCGATGGATAATCTCTACAGCAGCTCATCCCGATCTTCTGGAGCCATCGGAGGGTGTTTCCTCCGGCGGAATTCTTCTCCCGGTAGTCTTTGTCCAGCGTAGATTTGGAGGTGTTTCTCCAATCAGTGACTTCGATTCCCATCAACGACATTTGGAGGTGTTCTTCCGGCGTTGTTGAGCTTCATCCGATGACCATCCGCAGTCCACAGCTTCCATTCAGATTCAGAGATCGGATTTGCAAATTTCAGGCCATTCTTGGGTTTAGGTTTGTTTCCGTCGGCACTGTTGAGCATTCCTTGAACTAAGGTGTAGCTGAGATGCTCCGTTGAGGACCGGAGCTAGGTGCTCTCGACTTCGGCACTCTTGTGTGACGGCAAGAGTGTGTTAGTTAGAGCCCTAGAGCCAATAATTTGATGATTGTATGGACTCATTGTATCATATTCTTGTATATTAATAAAGACATTTGTTTGGTTATTATACTTATTTGTATTAGTGCCAAATAGACTAAGTATAATAGCGTCCTTGAGTAGAAGGTTCATACCTATATCAATCGATTAGTTGAATCGATAGTGAGATGATATAGGGAACACTACTCTAAATCATTCCTAGTCGAGTATTAACATTCAGGGACAATGTTAATGCAATAAGACTAGCATGTAGGTCAGCTCGATGACTTGATCTCACAAGTCATGGATATAGAGATATCAAGCTGACACATGGGTATACATTGGAGAATGTATACTGAATGACCCACCATGAGAAAGTATCATGGATCGTTATATGAGTGTCATATACTTTCTCATGTGGCTATTAGTATGACTATTAGTCCTTAGACCTGAAGTCACCATGGATCCCTACATAAGGAGTTTTGTACTTTGGTTTCGTCAAACGTCACCCGTAACTGGGTGGACTATAAAGGCGATTACCGGGTATGTAACAAATTATGCAGAGGGATGTGAGTGATGTAGATGGGATTTATCCCTCCCATATGACGGGAGCGACATCAATATTCTTGATAGAGTGAGACCACTAAATGCATGGTCATGCCCAAATGAGTCAACATGAGATGTTGAGCTCATTTGATTGAGTGAGTCTACTTGGGGTTCAAGATTTAGATTGATTAGAGGATGACACGGTCTATGCCTCATATTGATCAATCTAGATGTCTAGGATAGAAGGACACTTGTCATTATTTTGTGAGGAGTCACAATTGGTAGTCATAAGGTGATGTCGGATCTCGACATTCTTGTAACTTGGGTAGTAATGATGTGTTGCTAGATACCGCTCATTACTTATGCTCCTAAATGTGTTTAGGGCATTGCCAACGTTACAAGAACCTATAGGGTCACACACTAAGGACAATTAGATGGAGATTAGGTTCATATGATGAACCAAGAGGATTAGATTCATTTGATGAATCAAATTGGATTAAGAGTAATCCTAATTGGACTCAAGTTGATTCATGTATTCAATGAGTCTAATTTAGATTATGACTCATTAAATCAACTTAATTTAATGAATTAGATTCATTATATTAAGTTGGCTTGAATCAAATGGTTAGATTAGATCAACCATGGAAGAGATTTGGTCAAGTTTGACTTGACTTGAGAGGAAGTTTAAAAGTCAAGTTTGACTTGACTTTATGCCACCTCATTGGTGAGCTGGCATTGATGTGGACCAATGATGATGCACCACATCATCATGGTTGCCACCTCATGGAAGTTACAAAGTCATTTTCTTAATAACTTCACATTATTTGCATTTAATGGGGAGTTACACAATGGAAGTGGCCGGCCACTTTGGTTTTGAATGGGAATTGATTTTTCCATTCAAGTGGGTATCTTCTTCCTTCTTCCTCTCAAGCTCTCCCTCTCCCTCTCCTCCTTATTTTTGGCCGAATCTCACTAAGGTGATAGCACACCTTTGTGTGAGGTTTTTCTCCACCTACGTGTCCGTGTGGATACTTCTAGAGGACCGACGCTTGACGGTCTAGAGATCCAGCAACTCCTTGGACGAGCGGGAATGCGAAAGGGCACGCAACAAGGGTAAAGCTCTTAACATGTAGATCTAGGGGTAGATCTAAAAGATATGTAAAACTCGTACTCGGAATTTTCATTCGGTTTTCCTTGCACGGATCTACGGCTATGGGTGATTCGGGGTTTCCGTGACGCGAAAAGCGGTTTTCGCGGCCCGAAAAACCCAACAGAGTGTGTTGCTTTATAGATTGGTTGTGAGAATGGATTGGTTTACCCTTTTATTTCATTTTGTTACTGTTTTTACAGCTTGTCACATATTACTTTTATGTTTGTTATGTTTTTAGCAAGTAATCTAGTATTTCATTACTTAGTTAAAGTTTAATTCATGTTTAGTAGTTGTAATTTCATTGATACAATTTAGTTTAATTCTTGTTTGATGCTTAGTTAATTGTTTAATGTTTAATTTCTAAGTTAGGGTTTTAATTATGCTTTATATCAGATTTAATTAAGTCTCGTTATTTCATATTTAGTTTAAGTGTGGCGATGATTTAATGAAAACGTAGTGTGACAATGCGTTATGGTTTGATCATTGGAAACTAGTTAGGTTTCACTCTTGCTTTAGATTAATTTCTTTATTACTGTGCTTCACTTTTGTTAGACTTAGATTCAAGTTTAAACCCCCATTTTCATCTTAAAAACCCCCAAAATAGGAACAACTGACAATCCAAGATTACATCCTACCGTTGATTCTACCTCGATCCTGGGCTCATTATTACAACATGATTGTGTAGTTAAGGGGTTCATGGAATATAATACATTGTTAATTTAATTTGTGGGTGTGACAAACTACTTATCAACCATCGATTGAATCTTTACTCTTGAAGCGAATGGTACCTCGGCCGATTGGCTGTATGATAATTCCTTCTCTCTGCTGATCGAGACTGTTAGTGTCAACACTTGTCAAATTTTCTCCTCTCCTTTCCTTACACTTCCGGAGGCGATTGCTCTTTCACAATAGTCGATGTCATCCAAATTTCTTGAAGATCGTGCAAATCTCATATCATTAAGGCCAAGCACGTGGTCATACCCTATAATTAAGCCTTATTAATGCCTTCTGGTGGTTGAACGCCATGTGTCCTACTTTTTGTAACGCCCCGCCCCTCCTGCTAAGGCGACGGGGGTTACTTACACATACATATGTATACCTACTTGCTACAGCGGAAGTCTTATTTATAGAAATTAAAAACTTTTCTTTTCTTTAAAATCAACATGACTAATCACATGGACATATAACACCACATAACATACTTAACATGATTTTTAAGTCAAAATGTCCAAACACAAAATTAAATGTCATGAAGTCATAAAGCAGTAACATAACTAGGCATAGTTCTTATTAAACAAAAGCAAGTCTTTCTCCTTTTTAGCCAAGGCACTACCACACACATCCTTCTAGCCCCTCCTGCTGCTCCCCTGGTTCATCCATTCCTTGCCTTTATCTGTGGTACAAGAAAGTAAGCTGTGAGTGTTGGTGCGGGAAGCATCAGACGATCGAACCTGAGTTTTGATAATTGCAAAGGATTCAAAGTTAAGGTTTGTGGTGATCTAACATGTTGAATAAGTGTTTCAGGAAAGTCCTAGCTGCGGTTAGGCAAAGGGAAAATCCTAAGGGGTGGTAACCTTAGATCCTAGGGGTGGTAACCCTAGGTGAGGGAAAACCCTAAGGGGCGGCAACCTTAGGTCCTAGGGGGCGGTAACCCTAGGTGAAGGAAAACCCTAAGGGGCGGCAACCTTAGGTCTTAGGGGGTGGCAACCCTAGGTGGAGAAAAACCCTAGGGGGCGGTAACCCTAGGTCCTACGGGGTGGTAACCCTAGGCGGAAAGTCCAGTCGGTCTGGAGGACTGGACTGGCATTAGGTAATCTCTCCTGAGGGGAGTAGGTGAGGACGCGTTCCCCGTAGAGGGAACAGTAGGCGTCGGGTCGACCTAGGGTTTCCGGTTGGGAATCCGAAGTCAGAATCGGACAGTCCGAAGACTATCAGTTGTTCTTTACTATGTTTTATCATATTCTAACTCTTTCTCGCAGGGTATTTGCTCGGACTAACCTTGTTTTGCAGGAGAGGAACCTGTTGGAAAAAGGTGGTCCGGGCGCCCAGGATGGATCCGGGCGCCCGGGACCAAGTTTTATCCCTGCCGCGACTTCGCCACATGGAGCATCCTGGTTGGTTGGCCACGTCACACTCCAGGCGCCCGGAAGGGATCCAGGCGCCCGAAATGTCATATAAAAAGAGGGTCGAGGGAGCAGCTAAAGGGACAACGAATTCTAAGCTTTCTTTTATGAAGTGCTGCCAACGAGACGACCTTGAAGTGCTACTACTCGACGTCGACGACCCGAAGCTCAGACTCTTCGATCTTTTGTTGTCGGTATTAGTTTACTTATTGCATTAATTGTAATTTAAATTGTAATCTTTCCGATATTATAGTTGTTGCCCACCGAAAGCGGTCAAGGACCGCGGGCTTTCGAGTAGGAGTCGCCATAGGCTCCGAACGAAGTAAAACATCTGCGTCTGTTGTGTTTGCTTTTACTTTCCGCTGCATTTCTACTCGGTATTTTAAAATCGATAAAATAACCACGAGCGCTATTCACCCCCCCCCTCTAGCGCTTTCGATCCATCAGTGATCACTCATGGTTTAGTAAGTTCCTTTCCTATCACAAAACCATATAGCATATCAAAAATCATAAGACATAACACATGGAGGAAATTCATTATATCATGCAGCATATCATGGCATATCATAACATAAGCGTAAGGTATCATGGCATAACATAACATAATCATCAATTGCACCCTGACATATCATAACATCATCATAAATATCATGGCATAATCATAAGGTATATACAAGGTGAATTCATAAACATGCATCATGAATACATATGCAATATGTCCTTTGAAAACTTATAATATACATACTTAAACATAATCTTAACATGATTAGGGCCCCGGCTTGTACCACATACATAAATGCGCGCGTCCTGTGTAGGTCCAAGGTAGCAAGTCTTGAACCCTACAAGGTATACATACTAGGCCCGTTTCTTAGTCCATCGACCTAGGGGCACTTAGGAGCCCATCCCTAACGAGGCCCGTTTCTTAGTCCATCGATCCCGGGCCGCTTATGGAGCCCACCCTTGGTACAAGCCATACATAAAGTAAAATAGCATGTTTTTACATATAATGGTTCTTATCTTTTCTTGTACATCGTGTCACTTATCATATCATACCATATAGACTTTTGGGCACACAGCTCATCATAATGGTATGTAAATATTTGGGCACACAGTACATCATATATTTTATGTATAAATTGGGCACACAGCACATCATATATTTCATGCATAAATTGGGCACACAGCTCATCACATATATCATGGATAAATTTGCACATAGCTTCATCATAAATAATACACACCATAGAATAAGGGTTTCCATCATGTATAGATCATAAGTGTGCATAATTAAACATAGAAGCATAGAAATCTCAAAATCATGGCATATAAGATACATGGGAAACATAATTCGATCTCTAACCCTAATGTCTTTTAGTGGCCGAACCATATAGGTTAGGTTTTTGGTAAAACTTCATCCCAACATGTGAACCCTAAGTAAGCATCATTTCTCATACTATCATGAGCAAGTTTAGGTTGAGTTCTAGTTTACTTAAACTTACAACTTATCATGGCTGAACCTTATCAAGCATACATTGGGTTAAAAACTATCATTCAAGTTTTTGAACCCTAAACAACTTTCATAGTAAACATTTCAAGGAATAACATGAGCTTGGTTGAGTTAGGTTCTAAGTTTCCTAAGTCCTTCATCATGTAATGGCCGAATATTATATGACTTAAAATTTAGGTTCAAGTGTCCTAAAAGCATGAGAACCTTAAACAACTTTCATAGCAAAAATATCAAGGAATAACATGAGCATAGTTGAGTTAGGTTCTAAGTTTCCTAAGTCCTTCATCATGTAATGGCCGAATGTTATAGGACTAAAAATTTAGGTTCAAGTGTCCTAAAAGCATGAGAACCTTAAACAACTTTCATAGCAAAAATATCAAGGAATTTTTCATAAAATATTTTTCTTGGTGAGGGCGGTCATAGGGGTTGCAATTTTGGAGAAATTCTCTACGAATTTCCTGTAATAGCCTGCTAGCCCGAGAAAACTCCTGACTTCGCTGGCATTCCTTGGTCTGTTCCAGTTATTTACAGCTTCGATTTTTCTTGGATCCACCATAACTCCATCTTTGGAGATGACATGACCTAGAAATATTACCCGGTCAAGCCAAAACTCGCATTTGGAGAATTTTGCATATAGTTGTTTCTCTTGCAGGATCTGTAGTACAGTATTCAGGTGTTCAGCATGTTCTTCTGGGGTTCTTGAGTAGATAAGTATATCGTCAATAAAGACGATTACAAATTTATCAAGATATGCCGTAAATACCCGATTCATCAGGTCCATAAATACTGCAGGAGCGTTGGTTACTCCGAAAGGCATAACTATGAACTCATAGTGTCCATATCGGGTTTGAAATATTGTTTTTGGTATATCATCTGGTTTCACCTTCACTTGATGATAACCGGATCGTAGGTCTATCTTTGAGAAAACGGTTGCACCCTTCAGTTGATCGAATAGGTCATCGATCCGTGGGAGTGGGTAACGGTTCTTGATTGTCACATTATTCAGCGCTCGGTAGTCTATACACATCCGCATAGACCCATCCTTCATCTTTATGAACAGCACTAGAGCTCCCCATGGAGAGTGACTAGGACGAATAAGTCCCTTGTCAAGCAATTCGGATAACTGTTCCTGAAGCTCCTTTAATTCAGCCGGAGCCATACGATAAGGTGCTTTTGAAATCGGCTGAGTACTAGGAATCAATTCGATTCCGAATTCTATCTCTCTGTCAGGGGCCAACCCTGGTAGTTCATCAGGAAATACTCTTGGATAGTTGCATACTATTCTGACATCTTCTAATTTCTGGTCTTTAACTTGATTGGTGTTAACCACGTGCGCTAGAAACCCCATACATCCTTTATCTAACATCCCTTGTGCTTTAATAGATGACAATAACTTCTCCGTTCCTTTTGATTCCCCGAAAAATTCAAACTCTGGTTCATTTTCGGATCGGAAAATCACTTTCCTTTTGCAGCACTCGATTGAAGCGCCGTATTTGCTAAGGAAATCCATGCCCAATATTATGTCATAATCCTGCATATCAAGTACTATCAGATTGCAGTAGAGTTCTCTATTTGCGATCCGAATGAGTACCGCTTGCAGCATATAGTCTGATGGCATAATCTCCCTGGATGGTAAGGTTGTTAAGAATGTGTCCTCTAGAGTTCGGAGTGGTATATCTAGCTTCTTCATAAAAGGTGTTGAGACGAAAGAGTGTGTTGCCCCGGTATCAAATAATACTACAACATACTGATTGTAAATAAGTAGCTGACCTGTGACAATGGTAGAGGCATTCGCCACGTCCTCCTTGGTAAGAGAGTCGACTCTGGCGTTTGTCATAGCGGGAGGGGCTTCCAATCTTCCTTGGCTGATTGAAGTCCCTTCTATGGCAGCTTGCATCTGGTGAAGCTGTGCGGGGGCACTCCTGTAATACCCACTAAGCTTGTAAGATAAATATATGAAGGTGGGATTTTGCCTTAGAAAAATAATAGGAAGTGAGTTGAGGCAAAAAAAGGAATAAAAATGAAATAAAAAGAAGTGAAGGTCAAGGATTGAACCTTGAACCTCTTATATTATAATTCATAGAATTAATTAGTAGAAACCAATTGGGATAGAGAGAAGATATTGATAGCAAAGGAGGGAAACTCATGATAAAGGTAAGAGTAAAAGCTGGCCAAAAGAAAACAAGAAAAGAGCAAGAGAAAGGCAACTTGCCTTCCTCCCTTTCTCTCCCTCTTTCTCTCTTCTCTTGCCGAAAATAAAAGAGGTTAATTAAGGGGATTCATTCCCCCTTATTTCACCATGAATGATGAGGATAAATAAATAAATAAAAATAAAAATAAATAGAAAAAAAGGCTAAGGGAGAAGGAAAGCAAAAACCAAGTTTTCTACCTCTTCCCCCTTAACATAAAAGAGAATATGTAAAGGGAAAATTCTATTTTCTCTCATTTTCTCTCATTCTTCCTCTTCCTCACCGAGAACACCACAGTCCCCTCTCCTCCATCTTCGGCCCCAAAGCCAAGTTTTCCCCTAAGAAAGCCTAAGATACAAGGAGGACTTAGCAAAGGAATCAAGGGAAAGGAACTAGGAGAAGAGACTACTTCTTCTTCACCATACCTTAGATCCACAAGCGAAAAGGATGTAAGCTTCCCCTCACCTGTGGTACAAGGCGTTTTAAGTGTTTTTCGGATTTTATGAAGATTTTAAAACCTAGAAACAAGTTTGAGTAAATTCGGCCAAGAAGGGCTTTCAAAAATCTAATGATGTTTAAACTAGTCTTCACTACATGCTAGATTTTTCTATGCTATGTAGAAGGGTTCTTCTTCATGCTTTTATACCTATATGATGCTTGATCAGAGGAGTACTGAACCCTAGAATTTCGGCCAAAAATATTCTTAAGAGGCTAGGGAAATTTATTGTTTTACCCAACTAGTACAAGGGTCTCCCTATGAAATATTAAGGATCATGTATTAGTTTTTCTTCCTTAGAAGATATTTTGAAACTAAAAGAAAACCCACTCATATGATTCAGTCAAGAAAGGGTTTAGGGTTAGGAAGACCTTTAAATTTAAATAACCATGCTCATGTGATAGAATACAAAGATCTTAAAGGATTTGTATGCTTGAATATTGCTAGAATTTCATGAACTCCTTCTTAGGGTTTTTCGGCCATGATGAGATGGATAGCTTAGAAAAGCTTAAACAAAATTTTAATATGCTCAATGTTGGGACCTTAGATGGCTAGAGGGGGGTGAATAGCCTCTTTGAAAACTACTAAACAACAATTTCTTCAAGAACTTTGTTAGCACAGCGGAATTAGAAAACTAAAACAAGAAAGCACAGCACACTAACTCAGAGATTTACGAGGTTCGGGGATAACTTGCCCCTACTCCTCGGCGTGTCCGTAAGGTGGACGAATCCTCTTGATCTTTCGGTAGATCACACCCCGGAAGCTATCCGGCTAAAGGATTCTCCTTCTCGGTGGAGTAACCTCTCCACAAAGTCTTTAACAGCAGTAAGAAATTAAGCACAAGACTTACAGTAGTGGCTCAAGTGAAAATGATCAAAGGAAGCTCACAGCCACAATCAGCGAAGAACAAGCACACTGCTTCAATCTTCCAGAGAGTTTTTCTCCACAGTTTTTCACAGCAAGAGCACAAAAAGCATTGTTTCGAGAGCCTCTCCTCTCCACCTTCATATGCCTCTCTGCTCTGTAACGGATCTCTGCCAAACCTGCAGCAAATCCCTGCAAATCCCTGCAACCGTCCACGACGTCGCCAATCACACTTCTTCCTTGTCTGATTGTCTCAGCTCCCACCAATGGCATCCTCGTTTCCACTGGTACCTCTGAGCTTGAACCTATCAGCACAAGTCAAGCTGATTTCGACCAAACGGCTGCCAGCAGATCGCAAACGAGACGTTGCTACCAAAACTGGTTTGTCCGCAGCGAGACACAGCAAAAGCTTTTTGTTGCCTTCTACTAATGATCCTTAATTTGAATTCACCCAACATCGTAATCTGTAACCTGAAACTTCGAGAAAACTTGCAGCAGATGGTTAGAAACGAAATAGGTAAAAGCAATTGCGAATCAGAAACAATAAGAGAAAGCGCATGCAAAACAAGCCATACTGTGGATCGGTCAGCAGACCGATCCACGCTTCTATTTATCGTCACTGATCGGTCTGGGGACCGATCAGGTGCTTGTCTGATCGGTCCCAAGACCGATCCACCCCTTCACGCAAATCTGGTAACGAAGCCTGATCGGTCTGGGGACCGATCAGGACTCAGCTGGATCGGTCCGTAAGACCGATCAGTATCCACTCAGCACTACTGAGGATCATCTGATCGGTCCCCGGACCGATCAGTATACACTCAGTGTGCTACTGAGTGTTGCCTGATCGGTCCCCAGACCGATCAGGAAACTGGATCGGTCTGCAGACCGATCCAAAACTGTGAGTCTCGAGTCAAGCTTCCAAGCTTGCTGCCCTCACCCCTGACGGTCCAGAGAGCGTGCTACCGAACCCTCTCCGACCATACATGCCAAGCTTCCACACTTGGACTTCCCAATTGCCTGGTTTCACTCACCAGGACTTTCCAATTGCCTGGCTTCACTCACCAGGACTTTCCCACTGCCTGGCTTCACTCACCAGGACTTTCCCGTGCCAAGCTCCTCGCTTGGACTTTTCCCAATCAGGTCAATCAGGTTAACCAAGTCAACCTTGATTAGTAATTAATCTGAGTTAATTTAATATCTGATTCAAACTTAAATCAGTGTCAACATCAAAACAACATCCAGGTCAGACTGTATCAACAATCTCCCCCTTTTTGTTGTTTGACAACACAATTTAAGTTTAGATCAGAAAAATTCTCATATCCATAATTTCAGGGAAATTAAGATCTCCCCCTAAGATGGATATAACTCAGTTACTTTCTCTTTTTTTCTTTATTGATTCAAAGAGGTCAAATCGTCTCTAAACTTAATTATTTTCTCCCCCTTTGTCAAACACCGAAAAGGTGTAAAATAATGAATAAGACTGACAAGCACCTCCCCCTTTTAACCAATAACGCCTCAATCTTAATCCACACAAAAAAAACACGGTATATGAAAAACAATGGCATATGAAACATCATAAGTGTATCATGAATAGTGAAGCATCATAAATAGCATGAATATAAGAAACACAGCTAACATCTAGTTCAGATAAATGTATCAAAGACATAGTATCAACAAAACAATCAAAACATAGAGAATGTCAGCCAACATCCTCATCAAGAGGATCATCTGCAGCATCAGCTGGAAGAGTGGAATCCTGAAGAGGCATGCTGCTGCCTGAGGGTAGCTCGCCCGCAGAGTGCTGAGGAGGTGGATGGCCGGCCATCCATCCTAGAAATGCCTGATGTGTCGCCAACTGCTGTCTCTGTAGAGTATCGAAGCGCTGATCAATCTGGAGGCGCAGGCCATCGAACTCTGCAGCCACCATCTCCTCGTGGCGGTCAAACCGGCTCTCCAGCTCAGCGATCTGCCAGCGCAGATCTGGATCCTCCTCGCCATATGCAGCAGCAGCAGGAGGACGAGCAACCTGTCGTGGAAGTGGTAGCTCACCCAGTGCCCTCCCATCCTTCCACCTAACCGTCCCATCCTGACTTAGGATTCCGGACTTGGAAAACGCACGTTTCCCAAGTCGACAATCCTGCCTGACCATCTTCACTATCCTCCCCCTAGAGACGTCAATACCCATGGACTCGAGCCAATCAGTAATTATATGCCCAAAAGGCATATAGATGTTGTCGCCGCTCGGTTCGCTATGGGAAATGATAGACATATAGACACTCGACATAATATCAAAATCTAGACGTCGACGTAACCCATAAAGCATCAGACAGTGATATGGTCGAATTTCTGCCAACGGTTTAGAGGTGATAGGTAGAAGACATTGTGTGACAATTTTGAAAAGAATGTAGTCAGGAGCAGAGAGTCTAAGGGCTGCAAATGTAGGAAAGTCGTCATCTAACTCATCTAAACCATCCAGTCTCGGATGACCAAAGAAGTACTCATAGATTGAGTCAGAAGAGACATTAAGAGGATGAGGTACGGGTTCAGGCAAAACAGGATAGATGGAGAACACCGTCCCCGAACACAAACGACAACCTAAATACCCAAAGAAGGCAATTATGTCGAGATCAATGTTTTGCTTAGCCACTCTTGTTCTATGACTACCATCAGGAGTCTGATGAAGGTTGTTATAGAATTCAGATACTAGATCAAAGTTGATGTCCCTTTCTAGAAAAACCAAAGAATCGAGCTTGTAGTAGGCAATGGTTTCTAAAATAGAGGGACAAGATTCCTGCATGAACTTCTTATCAACAGATCGACAAGGGAGTAATTTGAAAGTCCTCTCCTTAAATGATTTTTCAAATTGTTGATTGGGGAATCTCCCCGAACTAGCTGGTTGAGGTCGGGAGGTAGCAGGAGCTTTGGACTTGGATTTGGATTTCTCGGTTGGTTCCTTAGAGGTACCCTCACCACTAGTGGGTTTCTTCCTAACCATTTGGACAATGAGAAACAAAGAGAGAGCACCGGCCATGGGCAAACCACCAAACACAAACCACAGTCACCGTAAGAAACATGATAACGTGAACTGCCAAAGACAAGTAGAGATCGAGAGATTACCTCGGTGCCATTTTGACCTTCGGCTTTTAGAAGACGATGGGTCGAGAATACGGGAGGAAGAAGGGGGCATCGGGGCGTCGGTCGGCTAGGGTTGTGAGAAAGAAGTAGATCGGGAAGAGAGGAGATCAGGAGGATTTAATGAGGGGTAGCGCACAGTGTAATCTGATCGGACGGCTGTCCGATCAGGATCGATTTTAACGCACACAAAAAAGGTCTGATCGGTCCCCTTGACCGATCAGGAAACCCTCTGATCGGTGCTCGGATCGATCAGGGGCCTTCCTGCGAACCATAGAGAGCTGATCGGTCCTTGGACCGATCAGAGATCGAACAGAGAGGTGAATCGTCGCGTGAGATCCTCCTGATCGGTCCCTGGACCGATCAGTGAGCCAACAGAAAGCACGAAGATATCTGGAGGACCCCTGATCGGACTGTGGACCGATCAGAGAGTCTCCTGATCGGTCGTGAGACCGATCAGTGTCTGATAATTTAGATTTCTGATATCTGAATTCGAGCAACTGATTTCGCAGTCGTTTCTCTCGAGAATTCTGAAAATTCAGAACTTCTCAAATTCAGAATATAGAACCTAAACATCTACGAACAAGAACATTTCCTAATTGCAAGCTCTGAAAGTCCTAACATTCTAGTTTTTTTTTATTAAGTTACAAGTTAGTTTCAGACATTTCAGAGTTTCAAAACCTGAAATATCCAACCCTGTCATGTTTAGTTTCAAATTTGTCAAAATATATCCTAAATTACTATTCTTACATTATCAACTCATCTTATCATTAAAGATACCAATCCAAAGTATCAATCAACACATCAATCATGATTAGATAATTTCTAGACAAAAGTCCAACCAAGATTCCTTGGTTGGAATATATGAGTAAGATCTAGGAGTCAAATACACATGAATTATGTAATGACCTTCCCCATACTCAATTTATGTCTCTTCAACCTACTTATTCAAGGGATGCATAGTACATTTTGAATAAATTGGTTGTTCCTAGCATCTCATCCCATTTCTAGCAAACAAAAACAATTTGTTAAACCTTATCGTTTGTGTGAGATGTCCCCAAATTGCCCAAATCAGTTTCCCAATTACTCTTGTCATTTTAATAGTCCTCATTGATCATGGTGAAGTTCTAATGACCTAAGGAGCCAAACACATTCCCAACTCCCTCCTTAAATGACTAAATTCATTCTCCGGAAGGGGTTTTGTGAAGATATCGGCTAGGTTTGACTTTGACTCCACATATGTGAGCACAATGTCACCCCTAGCTACGTGATCTCTAATGAAGTGATGACGCACTTCAATGTGCTTGGTCCTAGAATGATGGACTGGATTTTTAGTTAGGTTGATCGTGCTAATGTTGTCACATAGCACTTGTACACCCTTATAAGAAAGTCCATAATCCTCTAGGGTGTGTATCATCCACAACAACTGTGATACACTCTCTCCCATGGCAATATATTCAGCCTCGGTCGTGGAGAGAGCAACACAATGTTGCTTCCGACTTGACCAACTAACTAAACATGAACCTAAAAATTGGCAACCCCCACTCGTACTTTTCCGATCCAATTTGCACCCAGCATAATCGGAGTCGGTATAACCTATCAAGTCAAATGATTCAGTACGAGGGTACCAAAGACCTACTCTAATTGTGCCTTTAAGGTATCTCAGAATTCTCTTAACTGCAATTAAGTGAGATTCCTTGGCACAGACTTGATACCTAGCGCACATGCCCACAACAAAGAGTATGTCCGGTCGACTAGCTGTGAGATATAGAAGACTACCGATCATGCTTCTATATTGCGTTAGATCAACTGATTTTCCACTCTCATCATTGTCAAGGCGAGTGCTCGTCGCCATTGGAGTGGATACTTCCTTAGAATCACTCATTTTGAATTTCTTAAGCATCTCTTGAGTGTATTTTGCTTGATGGACATAAATGCCATCTCTAGTTTGTTTGATTTCTAGTCCAAGGAAGAATGTCAATTCTCCCACAAGACTCATTTCAAACTCACTTTCCATGTGAGTGATAAATTCATTTAAATAGCCCTTGTTATTTGAGCCACAAATTATGTCATCGACATATACTTGGGCTACAAAAATATTTTCACCATCTCGACGAAGAAATAGTGTTGGGTCTATTTGACCCCTTACAAAACCCTTTTCTAATAGATAAGTCGACAACCTTTCGTACCAAGCTCGAGGTGCTTGTTTTAGCCCATAAAGAGCTTTCTTGAGCTTGAACACGTGGTTTGGAGCTTCGGTATTCACAAACCCCGGTGGTTGTTCAACGTAGACTTCTTCTTTAATGAAACCATTTAAGAAGGCCGATTTAACGTCCATTTGATAGAGCTTGAAACCTCTATGTGTAGCAAAAGCTAGCATTGAACGAATGGACTCCAATCGTGCCACAGGAGCATAGGTCTCATCATAATCGAGGCCTTCAACTTGACTATAGCCCTTGGCTACTAGTCTTGCCTTGTTTCTTACTACCTCTCCCTTTTGGTTTAACTTATTTTTGAAGACCCATTTAGTTCCAATAATGGTGGTCTTCTTAGGTCTAGGAACCAAGTCCCACACTTGGCTTCTTTCAAATTGACCTAACTCGTCTTGCATAGCTATGATCCAATCAGGATCGTGCAATGCCTCATCAATTAATTTTGGTTCAATCTCTGAAATCAAAGCGACTTCATTAGACTCATTTCTGAAGAATGACCTAGTCCTAACCCCTTGTTGAATGTCTCCCACAATTTGATCTTGGGGATGACTAGAGGCTATCCTAGATTGTCTTGGTGTTGATGGTGCCTCATGAGTGGTCTCACTAGGCACAGGCAAGGACTCAATATCTGGCAAAGGATCAGATTGAGTTCTTTGTTGTCTTTGCTCATCAACATCAGAGTCAACTTCGACTCGTTCTTCATTTTGATCATTCAAACTTAGATTTCTAAGTTCAAATTGAATTTCTCCTATAGCCCTTGATTGATCATTTGAGTTAGGGATTTCTTCAAAAGCTACATCAGAGGACTCTTCAATCAATTTAGTCCTATTGTTGTAGACTCGATAGGCTTTGCTGGTGAGCGAGTACCCAACCAGTATCCCCTCATCAGCCTTGGCCGAAAATTTTCCAAGATGGTCCTTGGTATTTAAAATGAACACCTTACAACCAAACACCCTAAGATGTTTAATTGTAGGCGGTTTCCCAAACCAAAGTTCATGGGGAGTCTTTCCTAAAAACCTATGTATCAGAATTCGGTTTTGCACATAGCAAGCTGTATTCACAGCTTCAGCCCATAAGTAGCTCGGTAGGGAGTACTCATGAAGCATGCTTCGTGCAGCCTCTTGTAAGACTCGGTTTTTTCTCTCCACAACCCCATTTTGCTGTGGGGTCCTTGGAGTAGAGAACTCATGCCTATATCCCTTTTCTTGACAAAACTCTAAAAACCTATGATTTTGAAATTCCCCACCATGATCACTTCTAATGGTTTTAATTGTTGTCGATTTTTCATTTTCAGTTCTTCTACAAAAGGAAATAAAAATATCTATAGTTTGGTCCTTATGTTTCAAGAAGAAAGTCCATGTGTATCTAGTAAAATCATCAACGATTACCAAACAATATCTACTTCCATTCAATGATATTACACTACTGCAATCAAATAGGTCCATGTGCAATAAATCTAAAGCAGTAGATGTACTTACATTGCTTTTACCTTTATGGACAGCTTTTGTTTGCTTACCCTTTTGACATGCATCACATAGTTTGGTCTTGTGGAACTTGATGCTTGGTAAGCCTCGCACTAATCCTTGGTTGGCCAACTTCCAGATGTTCTTCATGTTTACATGTGCCAATCTTCTATGCCATAACCAAGACTCTTCTTCTTTCGACATGAAACACTTAATCACAGCATTAGTAGCACTTTTAAATGATACTTGATAAATATTGTCAACCCTTGTGCCTACTAGTACCGTGTCAAGTGTGTCAATGTGTTTAACCAAACATTGACTTGAATGAAATTCAATTGTGTAACCCGTATCACATAATTGACTGACACTTAGGAGATTAAAAGTCATCCCCTTGACTAGAAGGACATTCTTGATATGAAGACACTCGGATATATGAATGTCTCCAATTCCTACAACCTTAAGGCTACCATTATTACCAAAAGACACATTACCTCTACTTTTATTTTGAATGGTAGAAAATAGTGACTTGTCCCCGGTCATGTGCTTGGAGCATCCACTATCAACAAACCAAGTTGACAGACGCTCCCCCTTTACCAATGCCTACAAGACACGAAAGATAGATGTTTTAGGTACCCAAATCTTGGGACCTAATGCATCTACAATGAAAGACTTAGGCACCCATGCCTTTGTTACCTTCTTCCTAGTCTCATGAACCCTAGAAGCATGCGATCTATGAAATTGGGTTCTTGACACTAACGAAATAAAACTAGACTCCTTAGGTTGGTATCCTAATCCAGCCTTGTTGTAGACCACCCTTTGGGCATTTAGAATCATGTCTAAGGTCTTAGAGCTGGTTGAGAATTTCTCAAGCATTTTCTTGAGCTTCTCAATTTCACCCTTCAAGGCCTTGTTCTCATCCTCAAGGACTTCTAGATGTAGGTCATCGACCTCATCTTCCCTAAGGGTCCTTAAGGTTTTTACTTCTTCTTTCAACAATTTATTTTCTATTTTTGACTTTTTAAGCAATGTAGATAAGTGAGTGATAGTTTTATAACACTTTTCTATATGAGAAGAGGTTACCTCTTCATCATCCGAAGATGATGAAGCCGTGGTTGAAGCGCTTGAGTCATCACTCTCGGATTCTGACTCTTCCCTTGCCATGAGTGCCAATTGCCGAGTGCTCTTTTCAATCTTCTCTTCTTCCTCTGATGAGCTTGATGAGGACTCATCCCAAGTGGCCTTGAGAGCCTTCTTCTTCTTGGCTCTTTCCTCCTTCCTTTTGGCTCGTTCCTCCTTCCTCTTTAGTTTCGGACACTCGCTCCGAATGTGTCCTTTCTTGCTACACTCATAACATGTAACATTAGATTTATCAAAATTTTGATCATTAGTTTTACCTTTTCCTTTGTATCTTCGGCCTCTTCTCATAATCCTCCTTACGAAGTTCGCCATCTCGCTTGATGATGATCCATTTTCATCATCGGATTCGGAAGAAGAGGTGGATGAGGAAATCTCCTTTTCTTTCTTCTTTTCCTTCTTCCTTCTTCCATCCTTGCTCTTTGGTCCTGCAAATAGAGCAATACCCTTCTCTTTTGACCTTTGTTAGCAAGCTCATGAAGTTCCATCTCACAGAAAAATTCATCTAGTTTAACAATGGAAAGATCCTTGGATACCTTGTAGGCATCTACCATGGATGACCACAAGGCATTCCTAGGAAAAGATTTAAGAGCGTACCTTACTAGGTCACGGTTTTCTACCCGTTCATCCACGGAGTGGAGACCATTGATGATCTCCTTGAATCTCCCATGAAGTTCACTCACCGTTTCATTGTCCTTCATGGTTAGATTTTGGAGCTGATTCAAGAATAGGTCCCTCTTGGCAATCCGAGAATCTCGAGTTCCCTCTTGGAGCTCGATGAGTTTGTTCCATAGGTCTCTTGCACTTGAGAACGGACCTACCTTGACGAGTTGGTCCTTGGCGATTCCACATTGCAAGGTGACCATAGCCTTGGCATCGGCTTGTGCTTTGCGGAGTTGTTCGGTAGACCACTTTGACGACTCGAGTTCCTTACCTTCTTCATCCTTTGGTGGTGTGAAACCTTCCTTGACTGAGAACCACATGGCTATGTCGGTTTTGAGGTAGTACTCCATGCGGCCCTTCCAATATTGAAAATCTGCTCCTTCGAAGTAAGGTGGACGGTTGGTGCTAAATCCCTCCCTCATGGCCATTGTTTTGCTCTTCGGGTTGTTAAGCCGAAATGAAGAGCACCAGGCTCTGATACCACTTGTTGGGACCTTAGATGGCTAGAGGGGGGTGAATAGCCTCTTTGAAAACTACTAAACAACAATTTCTTCAAGAACTTTGTTAGCACAGCGGAATTAGAAAACTAAAACAAGAAAGCACAGCACACTAACTCAGAGATTTACGAGGTTCGGGGATAACTTGCCCCTACTCCTCGGCGTGTCCGTAAGGTGGACGAATCCTCTTGATCTTTCGGTAGATCACACCCCGGAAGCTATCCGGCTAAAGGATTCTCCTTCTCGGTGGAGTAACCTCTCCACAAAGTCTTTAACAGCAGTAAGAAATTAAGCACAAGACTTACAGTAGTGGCTCAAGTGAAAATGATCAAAGGAAGCTCACAGCCACAATCAGCGAAGAACAAGCACACTGCTTCAATCTTCCAGAGAGTTTTTCTCCACAGTTTTTCACAGCAAGAGTATACAAAAAAGTTGTTCCGAGAGCCTCTCCTCTCCACCTTCATATGCCTCTCTGCTCTGTAACGGATCTCTGCCAAACCTGCAGCAAATCCCTGCAAATCCCTGCAACCGTCCACGACGTCGCCAATCACACTTCTTCCTTGTCTGATTGTCTCAGCTCCCACCAATGGCATCCTCGTTTCCACTGGTACCTCTGAGCTTGAACCTATCAGCACAAGTCAAGCTGATTTCGACCAAACGGCTGCCAGCAGATCGCAAACGAGACGTTGCTACCAAAACTGGTTTGTCCGCAGCGAGACACAGCAAAAGCTTTTTGTTGCCTTCTACTAATGATCCTTAATTTGAATTCACCCAACATCGTAATCTGTAACCTGAAACTTCGAGAAAACTTGCAGCAGATGGTTAGAAACGAAATAGGTAAAAGCAATTGCGAATCAGAAACAATAAGAGAAAGCGCATGCAAAACAAGCCATACTGTGGATCGGTCTGCAGACCGATCCATGATTTCTGGATCATCTCTGATCGGTCTGCGGACCGATCAGGAACTAATCTGATCGGTCCCCAGACCGATCAGGCGTCGCTTTTTCCGAAGGTGCGCAGCTTCTGATCGGTCTGCGGACCGATCAAGCACTAATCTGATCGGTCCCCAGACCGATCAATGAAATCTCAGTAGGCTACTGATTGATTTCTGATCGGTCCGCAGACCGATCAGTAAAATCACAGTGGGCTACTGATCGATTTCTGATCGGTCCCGGACCGATCCACCCCTTCACGCGAATCTGGCACCGATGCCTGATCGGTCTGGGGACCGATCAGGACTCAGCTGGATCGGTCCGTAAGACCGATCAGTATCCACTCAGCGCTACTGAGGATCATCTGATCGGTCCCCGGACCGATCAGTATACACTCAGTGTGCTACTGAGTGTTATCTGATCGGTCCCCGGACCGATCAGTATACACTCAGTGTGCTACTGAGTGTTGCCTGATCGGTCCCCAGACCGATCAGGAAACTGGATCGGTCTGCAGACCGATCAGCCGTGCCATTGTGCCACTGGATCGGTCTGCAGACCGATCCAAAACTGTGAGTCTCGAGTCAAGCTTCCAAGCTTGCTGTCCTCACCCCTGACGGTCCAGAGAGCGTGCTACCGAACCCTCTCCGACCATACATGCCAAGCTTCCACACTTGGACTTCCCAATTGCCTGGTTTCACTCACCAGGACTTTCCAAATGCCTAACATCCCAGTTAGGACTTTCCCACTGCCTGGCTTCACTCACCAGGACTTTCCCGTGCCAAGCTCCTCGCTTGGACTTTTCCCAATCAGGTCAATCAGGTTAACCAAGTCAACCTTGATTAGTAATTAGTCTGAGTTAATTTAATATCTGATTCAAACTTAAATCAGTGTCAACATCAAAACAACATCCAGGTCAGACTGTATCAACACTCAAGACCTCTGTGCTATTTAGATATGAAAGTTTTTTAATGCCCTCATGCTTAATTAGGGTGTAGAAAAATTAGTTGCACGACATATAACATGTATGACTACAAGGGGTCCTAGCTTATTCATGAACCAATTTGTATATATGTTTCTTAGTAACTTTTGCCATGAAACTTACTTAGGTTTTTCATGCTTTAGGCCACTTAAGAACCTAGCTAAAGAATGGTAGGTTTAGGCCATGATAAAAAAATAAAAGAAAAAGAGAAAAAGAAACCTAGAAAGCCTAAGACACAATTCATATGTATACTCATTATGCTTGTCTTTACATATGCTATGAAACTCGTATGACTTCATATGTTTTTATGTTATTTGAAGCAAGTTTAAACACTGATGAGTTTCGGCCAAGTAGGGTTTAAATGACTTAGAGGCCTTAGAATTTAAACCAAAGGTGTTAAAATGCTTCTTATGAAAATATGATAACCTATTGCTTTTGTCACATGCTTGTATAATTTTTCCATGACCTAAATGGACCATTGTAAGTCTCGTCCATGAAGGTTTAGATTCCCTAGGGACCCTAGGACTTAAATTAAATATGCTCATGTCACTCTACATGAAATATGATAAGTAGAAAGCCAAGGTTCAATTGCTATATGTTGTTTTATGACCTAAAATGATGCTAGGGTATGTTTCGGCCATAACTATTGTATGATGCCTTGTATGAATTTATACAAAAGGTTAATCCAAGTTCACATGCTTGTATGCTTGTTTGTAGCCCTAATGAGAACTTGTTAAATTTCGGCCATGACATATGTTAAGGGCTTAAAGAACTTAGGAACTAATTCAAATGTGTCAAATGTGTTTACCTTGTTCCTTGGTAAAAATGTTATAAATATGATTTAAAGTTGTCCATGCTTTTATGTCATATGGAACCTTGTTTCACACCTTAAGGTTTCGGCCACATGAAATTAGGGACTTGAAGAACTTAGAAACTAAGTTAATCATGTTTATAATGCTTCCTATGAAAATGTTATGATGATAATTTAGGTGTCATATGCTTGGATGTTGTGTTTAACCTAAATTAAGCTCTAAAGGGGTTTCGGCCACAAGGGTTTAGGAAGCTTAGAACCAAGATGAATATGATACCATGTTTCCTATGATAGGATAATCACAAGATACACCCTTATGCTTAATATGTATGCTTGTGATTTATGACTTATGATATGATATGCATGCTTTTATGATATGATATGCTTTGTGCTAAAAATATGCATGCTTATGTTATGATATGTAGTTAAATTATGCATGCTTTAATGCTATGTTTAGTGCTTAAAATATGCATGCTTTCATGATATGCTATGTGGTTAAATCATGCGTGCTTGATGATATGCTTTATGCTTAAGATATGCATGTTTTTATGATCTATGCCTAAGTGATGCATATTGTTATGACATGATCTATGCCTAAGTGATGCATGCCTTTATGATGTGATGTATGCCTAAGTGATGCATACCTTTATGACATGATGTATGCCTAAGTGATGCATACCTTATGATATGATGTATGCCTAAGTGATGCATACTTTTATGACATGATGTATGCCTAAGTGATGCATACCTTTATGATATGATGTGTGCCTAAGTGATGCATGCTTTTATGATACATGATATGTATGACATGTACTTTACTTTATGTGTGAGTGGCTTGTACCAAGGGTGGGCTCCATAAGCGCCCCGGGGACTAAGGACCTCGTTAGGGATGGGCTCCTAAGTGCCCCTAGGACTAAGGGCCTAGTATGTTTGCCTCGTAGGGTTCAAGATTTGCTACCTTGGACCTACAAGGTTGCGCGCAATATGTAAGTGGTACATAGCCGGGATCCCCCTTATGTTGAGATTACTTTCAAGTATATATATGTAAAAGAAAATGGTTTTAAAGATCATGAGACATACACATATTTTTCGGATACATGTTTTCCAAAATCATATTGCATACACCTTATGATTATGCTATGTTTCATGCTATGCTCTTGATTATGATATGCCATGATAAGGTATGATTATGTTATGTTCATGCTATACCTTATAGACATGTTTCGGCCATGGATATGTTGATGCTTGATATATAGATTTCGGCTATGGATATGATGATGCCTTGATGTACATGTTCGGCCATAGTTATGATGCTTTGATATACATGTTTCGGCCATGCTTTGATATACCATGATACTTGGTTGTTATGCCATGTCTAGCTATGTTTTATGCAATGCACTAGGTATATGTTTCGGCCATGATGATGTTTGATATGCCATGACTAGTGGTGATTATATTATGATGCGTGATATGCATGAATAGAATGCTAGGTTATGCCATGATTAGTTGAGATTATGACTTCTTGATACATTCTTGATTATGTGCTGATTTTTGGTTTTAGTGAGTAGGAAAGGAACTTACTGAGCCATGAGTCCTCATAGCTTACTTTCCTTGTACCACAGATAAAGGAAAAAGCTGGATGAGTTAAAGGAGCAGCAGGAGGGGCAACGAAGATGTGTGTGGCGGTGGCTAGGCAACTAATTAAGAACCTGCTTTAAAACCTTTAAGAACTATGCTTTGGTTTTGTGAAATGTAATACACTATTGGTGACTTGATGTTAAGTTTTTATTGATTTTGTTATCATGATATGAAACCATGTTAGTGTAGTTCGGTTTGAAATAAGTTAACAAAAATAATTTTTAAGTCTTCCGCTGTAATACGTACGTAGAGTATCGTAGCCCCGTCCCTTAGGGTTAGCAGGGAGGGCGGGCGTTACAACTCCTGTTCTGAAAGTTCTGTGGAGGTGGTGCCTGAGGTTGAGTTGGGCAATTTCTCGCTAGATGGCCTTCCTTTCCACAGTTATAGCACTTTCTGGTACTTAGGAGACATACTCCAGAATGCATCTTCCCACATGTGGCACACTGAGGGTACTTGGTCTGCTTATTGGCCGGACCACCTTTTGTTTTATTCCACTGTTTCCTCTTTCCACTTGAGTTTCCTTTCCAGTCGGTTCTGGTATTGTGCGATTTTTGTCCTCCGGTCAGTGTTTGGTTCATGCCCTTGTTCATTGCTTTCTGGTAGTGCTCGGTAATTAGGGCACTGCTGACTAGCTCCTCTGCAGTCTGCGGTCTATTAACTCCACCGGCTACGTTCAGGGCTATCTCGGGTCGGAGCATCTTTAACATTAATCGGACCCTTTCTTTTTCAGTACAGATCAGTTCTGGGCACAGTCGCGCTAGGCGGTTGAACCTCTTGACGGCTTAGTTAACTGACAGATCACCTTGCCAGAACTCAGTGAACTCATCATAGTGCTTGTTGGTCACTTGCATGTGGAAGAATTCCTCTAAGAACTCTGTCTCAAAATCCGTCCACTGCATTTGGTTTATTTGTCTTTTCGCCTTTACTCTGTCCCACCACATCCGGGCATCTCCGGTAAGGTAGAACGACGCGCATTTGACCTTCTCGTGTTCAGGCCAATCCAGTAGTTCCATTATGCTTTCCACGGTCTTGAGCCAGGCTTGTGCATCCCATGGTTCGTAGTTTCCCGAGAATGCTTCCGGCTTGAGCCTTTGCCACTGAATCAGATAGGCCTCTTGTCGGACCATCGGAGTAGGAGCTGTCGGGGGCACTGGCGCGGCTGTAGGTATAACCGGTAGTGCATTCTGATTTGCCGGTGGGGTAACTGGGTTGCCTTGCTGACCCATTAAGGTAGTGATCAGCTGCTGTTGTTCTGTGATCTGATGCTGGAGGTCTGCGATTACCTGTGTCAGGTCTGGTGGAGTCACTGTCCCCTCGGTTCGGGCATTGCGTGTCCTAACCATGTTGATTTAAATAATGACAAATAGACTAGTGTAAGTGGTTATCGTTTTTAGCCAATCTAACGTACTGTTTTGTTTCTATCTATTCGTTCTGGTATTATTCCTAACCTACTAATATGTAATCCTAATCTAAATTATAACTAAAAGCATAGAATAAAGCATCAAACATAAGCAAGCAGAACATGAAACTAAAGCATAAGCATCATAAGGAAAATAAAGAATAGAGTGACAAACAATATAACATAAAGAAATAAATCATAAGCAATATAATAAAGCAAAGAAATAAATAGCAAGCAAATAATGTGACACAAGCAATAAAGCAAATAAAGCATAAGTTATATAACATGAAAATTAAGCATCAACATATAACAAGAAAATTAAACATAAGCATTCTTACTTGGAGCGGCAGGTCGGAGGCTTGATATGTGTGTAGTGAGCTGGCAATAAATTTGGCTCTGATACCAACCTGTAACGCCCGCCCTCCCTGCTAACCCTAAGGGATGGGGCTACGATACTCTATGTACATATTACAGCGGAAGACTTGAAATATTTTTTTTTTCTTAGTTTAATAAAACTTTTCTTTTGTTTTCAAATCCGAACTACACTAATATGGTTTCCATAACATGATAACAAGATAAATAGAAACATAACATCAAGTTACCCATATAGTACTACAATTTACGAAACCAAAGCGTAATTCTTAAAAGTTCTTAAAGCAGGTTCTTATTTGGTTGCCTAGCCACCGCCACACACATCTCCTTGCCTCTCCTGCTGCTCCTTTAGCTCATCCAGCTTTTTCCTTTATCTGTGGTACAAGGAAAATAAGCTATGAGCACTCATGGCTCAGTAAGTTCCTTTCCTACTCACTAAAACCGAAAATCATCACATGATCAAAGAATATCTCAACATAACATGATCTCAACTAGTCATGGCATAACATATCATACTCTTTAAGCATATCATGCAACATAACAAAATCATAACTAGTCATGGCATATCATCTCTTAAAGCATAGCATGATACATAACATAATCATATCTAATCATGGCATATCATAGCATCATCATAAGGTAGCATGGCATATCAAGCCTAGCATGAAACATAACATACTCATATCCAATCATGGCATATCATAAATCATAGCATCATCACAACATGATCATAAGGTATGCAATATGATTTTGAAAACATGTATCCGAAAAACATGTGTATGTCTCATGATCTTTAAAACCATTTCTTCTTACATATATACTTGAACATATTATCAACTTAAAGGGGATCCCGGCTATGTACCACTTACATATTGCGCGCAACCTATGTAGGTCCAAGGTAGCAAGTCTTGAACCCTACAAGGCAAACATACTAGGCCCGAGTTTTACTCCATCGACCTAGGGGCACTTAGGAGCCCATCCCTAACGAGGCCCGAGTCTTATTCCATCGACCCCGGGGCGCTTATGGAGCCCACCCTTGGTACAAGCCACATAAAGTAAAGTACATGTCATACTTATACATATCATACATCATAAAAGCATGCATCACTTAGGCACACATCATATCATAAAAGTATGCATCACTTAGGCATACATCATGTCATAAAGGTATGCATCACTTAGGCATCCATCATATCATAAAAGTATGCATCACTTAGGCATATATCATGTCATAAAGATATGCATCACTTAGGCATACATCATATCATAATATTATGCATCACTTAGGCATAGATCATAAAAACATGCATATCTTAAGCATAAAGCATATCATCAAGCATGCATAATTTAACCACATAGCATATCATGAAAGCATGCATATTTTAAGCACTTAACATAGCATCATAGCATGCATAATTTAACCACATACCATATCATGAAAGCATGCATTTTTTTTTTAGCACATAGCATATCATCAAAGCATGTATATTTCTATCCACATAGCATATCATGAATGCATGCACATTCTAAGCACATCAAATATCATCAAAGCATGCATATTTCTAAGCACATATCATATCATGGAAAGTATAAATCACAAGCATACATGTTTAAGCATAAGGGTGTATCATGTGATTATACTAACATAAGAAACATGGTAACATAGTTAACTTGGGTTCTAAGCTTCCTAATCCCTTGGGTTCTTATCATGGCCGAACCCCCTTAGATCTCAATTTAGGTAAAAACAACCTCCAAGCATGTGGAACCTAAATTATCATCACATCAATTTCATAGGAAGCATTATAAGCATGATTAACTTGGTTTCTAAGTTCTCCAAGTCCCTAAACTCATGTGGCCAAATCCTATCAGGTGTGAAACAAGGTCTCAAATGTCATGAAAGCATGGAAACCTTAAACCATATTTATAGCATTTTTTTCCAAGTAACATAATAAGCACATTTGAGCTAGTTACTAAGTTCTTCAAGCCCTTAACATATGTCATGGCCAAACTTTTAATAAGTATTCCTTAGGGCTAAAAACAAGTATACAAGCATGTGAACTTGAACTAACATCATGTACAAATTCATAATAAGACATCATACAATAGGTATGGCCGAAACTTACCCTAGCCTCATTTAGGTCACTAAATAACATATAGCATGAGAACTTTGGTTTTCTACTTATCATATTTCATGTAGAGTGACATAAGCATATTTAATTTTTGTTCTAGGGTTTCTAGGGCATCTATCCCTTCATGGCTGAAACATACAATGGTCCATTTAGGTCATGGAAAAATTATACAAACATGTGACACAATCAACATATTATTATATTTCCATAAGAAGCATTTTTAACACCATTGGTTTCAATTCTAAGGCTTCTAGGTCTTTTAAACCCTACTTGGCCGAGACTCATCAGTGAATAAACTTGCTTCAAATAGCCTAAAAGCATAAGAAGTCATACAAGTTTCATAGCATATATAAAGACAAGCATAATAAACATACATGTGAATTGTGTCTTAGGCTTCCTAGGTTTCTTTCCCTTTTTCTTTTATTTTTCCTCATGGCCGAAACCTACCAATCCCTAAACTAGGTTTTAAGTGGCCTAAATCATGGAAAACCTAAGTATGTTTCATGGTAAAAATTACTAAGAACATCATATACAAAGTTGGTTCATAAACAAGCTAGGACCCTTGTGATCTTACATGTCATATATCATGTAACTAAATTTTCTATACACTAATTAAGCATAAGAGCATCAAACAACTTCCATATCATAATATTACAGAGGTCTTGAGCATGTTAAAATTTTGTTTAAGCTTTTCTAAGCTATCCATCTTATCATGGCCGAAAATCTAAAATAAGAGTTCATGAATTTCTAGCAATATTCAACATGCAATTCTTTAAGAGAACTCTATATTCTATCATACAAACATGATTACTTAAATTTAAAGGTCTTCCTAACCCTAAGCCCTTTTCTTGGCCGAAACATATGAGTGGATTTCTTTTGGTTCCAAGTAACTTTCAAGCAAGAAAACCAATAAAAGACCCTTAGTAGTTCATGGGGGAAATCTTGTACTAGTTTGGTTAAACAATGATTTCTCCAACCTTTTGAATATATTTTTGGCCGAAATTCTAGGGTTAGGTACTCCTCTGATCAAGCATCATATAGGTATAAAAACATGAAGGAAAAACCTTCCTACATAGCATAGAAAAATATCATAAAATGAGGACTTGTTTAAACCTTCCTAGATTTGAAAACTCTTCTTTGGCCGAATTTTCTTAAATTCTTTTCTAGGTTTTCTAATCCTCATAAAATCCGAAAATCACATACAAAGCCTTGTACCACAGGTGAGGGGAATCTTACATCCTTTTCGCTTGTGGATCTAAGGTATGGTGATGGAAGAAGTAGCCTCTTCTTCTAGTTCCCTTCCCTTGTTCCTCTTGCTAAGTCCTCCTTGTATCTTAGGCTTTCTTAGGAGAAAACCTTGGCTTGGGGCCGAAGATGGAGGAGAGGGGGCTGGGGTTCTCGGTGATGGAGAGGGGAGAATGAGAGAAATGAGAGAAAAATTAGAATTCTTCTCTTTACTTGCTCCCTTTTATGTTAAGGAGGAAGAAGTAGCAAAATTAGTTTTTTTGCTTTCCTTCTCCCTTAGCCTTTTTTTTCTACTTTATTTTTATTTTTATTTATTTATTTATCCTCATCATTCATGGTGAAATAAGGGGGAATGAATCCCCTTAATTAGCCTCTTTTATTTTCGGCAAGAGAAGAGAGAAAGAGGGAGAGAAGGAAGGAAGGCAAGTTGCCTTTCTCTTGCTCTTTTCTTGTTTTCTTTTGGCTAACTTTTACTCTCACCCTTATCATGAGTTTCCCTCCTTTGCTATCAATATCTTCTCTCTATCCCAATTGGTTTCTACTAATTAATTCTATAAATTATAATATAAGAGGTTCAAGGTTCAATCCTTGACCTCCTCTTCTTTTTATTTCATTTTATTTCTTTTTGCTTCAACCCACTTCCTTTTATTTTTCTAAGGCAAAATCCTACATTCATATGCTTATCTTAAAAGCTTAGTGGGTGTTACATCGAATGCATATTTTAGTGAGGTAGATGGTTTCTTACTAAGTTCTCAAGCTTACAGATACTATTTTCCTTATACTGCAGATAAAGGTAAAGAGAAGATGGACTAGCGGAAGCTGGAGGGCAATGCTACGAAGATGTGTGTGGGCAGGAACTTGGAATAAAGATATTAGGGAATTTCAGCAAGCTTGTTTTAAGCATTAGAACCTTTTAGCATTTTATTATTTGTACCTTAGTATGTTAATTGCTATGAATTAGTTAGTCATGCACCCTATCATGCTTAAAATACTATTTGTGTGATGTTAGAATGTTTTACATTTAGTTTAGAATTGATATGAGTAATTTTGGCACGAACAAGTATTGAAATCAGAGCTTAGCTGCAAAATCAGAAACTCCATTCGATCGGTGGATCGATTGGGGGTTCCCAATTGATCAACTGATCGATTGGGCAATTTGTTCCGCGAACAGTAGACTTCTGGATCGATCAACCGATCGATCTAGTAGTTTCTGTCGCGAACAGAGAGCTCTGGGATCAATCACCGGATCGATTGACCAGTCTGGATCGATCAGCCGATCGATCCAGAATATTGTCCCGAGCACAGTAGTGTGCTAGATCGATCACTAGATCGATCCGACCCAAGTCCCGCATACAGTAGCCGGCTGAGTCGATCACTGGATCGATTCAACCATTCCAATCGATCGGTGGATCGATTGGGAGGTCTGATAACAGCTGGAAAACGTTTATTTCAGTTCCATGACCATAGGGGATGTAGTATATGTTAAGTACACTTTAGTTACACCCCTTAGTACATGTAGAACCAAGAAATGTTGACAGTTTAGCAAAATTTTAATTTGTACAGCTTCCGCACCTAGATTGGATGATGGTATTGGAATAGTTAGCACAAATTAATGTAACGATCAGCCTCACAGCCTAGTCAGTAGAAGGCGGGTCGTTACAGAGTGGTATCAGAGCAGTTCCCATACTTCCTACACACACATCAGCATTGAACCTGCAGCTTCCAAGTAAGAACACCTCTCACCCTATTTATGTTTACTGTTTTCATGTTAGAAGTAAATGAAGCATGTTTATTTATGATAGTACCTAACATGATAACCATAGATATGCAGTTATGATTGTATTAGTTATGTATGTCCTCTATGTCTCTAGAATGGCACGAGAATGCCCAGCTAGAAGGGCACCAGCTACTGAGCCCCAGCATGAGGCAGGCAGTTCAGTGCCTCCCCCAGACCTGACAGCATTGGTGGCTCAGTTACAGCAGCAGTTAGCTGAACAACAGCAGGAGATAGCCACCTTAAAGGCTAATCAGCAGAATACTCCCACAGTCACCCCGGAACCAAACTTGGCAACGCCAGTAGTCTTAGAGGTTCCACCAGTCCAGCCTACAGCACTAGTGGCCCCAGCAGCAGAGGCAAAAAGAGAGGCCTATCTGATCCAGTGGCAGAGAGTTAAGCCCGAGAACTTCTCAGGCACCAGTGAACCATGGGATGCTCAAGCCTGGTTCAAAACACTGGAGAGTACGATGGAGCTCCTGGACTGGCCAGAACATGAGAAGGTGAAGTGCGCCTCCTTCTGCCTGACAGGAGATGCACGCATGTGGTGGGAGAGAATCAGAGCGAAGCGCCCAGTAAACCAGATGACATGGGCAGACTTCGAGAAGGAGTTCTTTGAAGAATTCTTTCACATGCGGGTCACAAACCGCCACTACGACAAGTTCACTGAGTTTCGTCAGGGCAACCTATCAGTTGAGGAAGCCGTGAAGAAATTCAATAGATTGGCTCGTCTATGCCCTGAACTAGTCAGCACAGAGAAAGAAAGAGTCCGGTTGATGCTCAAGATGCTGAGGCCGGAAATAGCAATGAACGTGGCTGGCGGCATTCACAGGCCGCAAACCACCGAAGAACTAGTCAGCAGTGCTCTGACCACCGAGCACTACCAGAACAATATCAAGCAGCAGAAGCAAGTTCTCACGGAATCTAAAGGTCAAGGAGGTTCAGGCACTCAGAAACAACAGGGCCACAGCTCCAACTGGAAAGGGAACTCCAGCAACAAGCGCAAACCAGGGAGTTACCCAAAAGGAGGGCCAGCTAGCAAACAACCCAGTTATCCAAAGTGTGCTACTTGTGGGAAATTCCACCCTGGAGTTTGTCGTAAGGGCACACGAGGATGCTTTGAGTGTGGACAAGAAGGGCACATGGCCAAGCAGTGTCCGAACAAGGCCAGCTTTCCTCCACCACAGCCGATCCAGTACGAAGCCAAGCCAGCACAGTTGCATCAGATGCAGGCCGCTTTAGATGGTCCCCACATCAGCCAGGGCAGACTAGAAGCCCCTCCAGCTACGACAAATGCACGGATCTATTCACTGACCAGAGAGGACGTAGCAAATGCCTCGACAGTTGTTACAGGTCAGATTAGTATTTTACAGCAAAGTTCAACTGTCTTATTCGATACTGGGGCAACCCATTCTTATATATCCAGAGCATTTGCTGAGAAGTTAGCAAGACCTCCAGAAGTACTTAGTAGTCAGTTTCTAACGACTTTACCTTCGGGAGAAATTATGGCATCCACGCATTGGCTCAGAGCAGTGCTAGTCATTATAGCAAATAGAAAGCTCTTTTGTGATCTGATAGTGCTAAATATGACTGACTACGACGTCATATTTGGGATGGACTTCTTGATCAAATACGGTGCCTCAATAGAATGCCGTAAGCAGAAAGTTGTATTCCAACCTGAAGCAGAAGCACAGTTCGAGTTCGTCGGAGAAGTAAAGAAAAAGCCCAAGAAATTTCTCTCAGCTATGAAGGTACAGAGATTAATGGATTCAGGATGTACGAGATTTTTAGCACACGTAGTCAGTACCAGTCAGGACGAAGACCGACAGCTAGCAGAGGTCCGAGTCGTACGTGACTACCCAGCAGTCTTCCCTGAAGAGTTACCAGGCCTAGCACCAGACAGGGAGATCGAATTTGAGATAGAACTCATTCCCGGTACAAATCCTATCTCCAAAGCACCTTACCGCATGGCTCCAGCAGAACTGAAAGAACTTCATGAGCAACTACAGAAGCTGCTTGACAAGGGCTTCATACGTCCGAGTCACTCACCGTGGGGAGCGCCTGTATTCTTCGTGAAGAAGAAGGACGGGAGCATGCGCCTGTGTATAGATTACCGGGCACTAAACCAAGTCATGATCAAGAATAGGTATCCTCTTCCCAGAATCGATGACCTGTTCGATCAGCTAAAGGGAGTAGCAGTGTTCTCTAAGATAGACCTCAGGTCAGGTTATCATCAGGTGAAAGTTAAAGAAGGGGATATACCCAAGACAACATTCAGGACTAGATACGGACATTATGAGTTCGTAGTCATGCCCTTTGGTGTGACAAATGCCCCAGCTACTTTCATGGACCTCATGAACAGGGTATTCAGAGAATACTTAGATAAGTTCGTTATCGTATTCATTGATGACATCCTTATCTATTCAGGAACTCAGGAAGAACATGCAGAGCACCTGAGAATAGTACTGCAGACCCTCCAGCAGAACCAGTTGTATGCCAAGTTCACGAAATGTGAATTTTGGTTAGATCAGGTGTCCTTCCTGGGTCACATCATCTCAAAGGATGGTATCATGGTAGACCCCAGTAAAATAGAAGCTGTGCGTAATTGGAAAAGATCAAAGAATGGCAGTGAGATCAGGAGCTTTCTGGGATTAGTAGGTTATTACAGAAAATTCGTAGAGGACTTCTCCAGGATAGCGTCCCCACTGACAGCTCTTACCAGAAAGAACAGAAAATTTCAGTGGACAGAGGACTGTGAGAACAACTTTAGCGAGCTAAAGAAGAGATTGACCAGAGCACCTATTCTGACTCTACCAGAGAACACAGATAGCTTTGATATGTATAGTGATGCCTCTAAGTTGGGACTAGGAGCAGTGCTGATGCAAGACGGCAAGGTGATCGCCTACGCCTCCAGACAACTCAAGGATTATGAGAAGAACTATCCTACCCATGACCTTGAGCTTGCAGCAGTGGTGTTCGCTCTCAAAATTTGGAGACATTACTTGTATGGAGCTCAGTGCAGAGTGTATACAGATCATCAGAGTCTGAAGTACTTCTTCACTCAGAAGGATCTGAATATGCGACAGCGCAGATGGCTAGAACTGGTCAAGGACTACGATATAGACATCCTCTACCATCCAGGAACGGCAAATAGGGTAGCAGATGCACTTAGCAGAAAGTCCAGTGCTGCTCTATTATCTCTAGCAGCCATGTCACCGCCCCTACAGAAGGAGATCACAGACTTCGGTCTTGAACTCATAGTTGGACAGCTCTCTACTATGACATTAGAGTCTACCTTGCTTGGTGACATTCAGACAGCTTAGGCACAGGATCCTGAAATTCAGAAAATTAAGCAAGGGATAGCAGAATCAGAAGGTGGAGAGTTCAGAATATCAGATAGCGGGGTATTATACTTTGGTGACAGATTATGCGTTCCAGATCAGGAGGAACTACGAAGCAAGATTTTAGAGGAGGCTCACAAGACTCCCTATGCGATGCATCTTGGCTCCACCAAAATGTACCAGGACTTGAAAAAACGTTTTTGGTGGCCTGAGATGAAGAGAGACATCGCTCGATATGTCAGCATCTGCCTAACCTGTCAAAGGGTTAAGGCAGAACATCAGAGACCAGGAGGAGTTTTGCAGCCCATTCAGATACCCGAATGGAAGTGGGAAGACATTTCTATGGATTTCATAGTGGGATTACCCAGAACCACGAATGATTTTGATACCATCTGGGTAATAGTCGACAGGTTGACTAAATCAGCCCACTTCTTAGCTATCAGGATATCCTCACTACAACAAAAACCCTCATAGACATCGGTTTTCCACCGGTGTCTATTACATTTTCGACCGATGTCTATGAAGGAGATGTAAAAGGTTTGTCATTTTAGACATCGGGTTAAAACCGGTGTAGTATCACTTAACGACACCGGTGTTCAAATCGGTTATTAACCGGTGTAGTATCACTTAACGACACCGTTTCATCAACGATGTAAAACTGATGTAATATTATAGGTTAATAATACCAGTTTTGGCAGCGGTATATGACCGATGTAATATTAATTAATGACACCGGTTTTACAGCGATGGAAAACCGATGTAATATCAATATTGTTTAACAAAACAAATTTGATTTCCGAAACAGTGATAAACCGACCGTAACCAAAAAAATACACAAATATTCACAAATTACACAAATATTCTTCATTCAATAGTATCTATAAAATACACAAATATTCATAAATTACATAAATATTCTTCTTACAACAGTATCCATAAAATATACAAACATTCTTTTTACATCAAAAGCTAATAGATATTGTACACATCAAGGTAGAACATCGTGAGTCAAAAATCAAGCTGAGGCTACATTAAATTATGAGAATCAGAATCTGTTCAACTTGCTATACTGCTCCATTCTTCTTGCGCCTTTCATTTCCCTAATCTCACCACTTTTCACCTTCAAATGCCTAGTTTTCTGAGTTAAAACATCCACTGTTCTAATCTGTCAAACAAAAGTATCATTTGGTCTACTTAACTACAGCAAAGAACAAAAATAGAAGAAATATACATGCTGTAGAAGTCCTAGAATATCACCATCAGAAAGAAAAAATCACACTTGGTGGACATAAAACCTCAAACATATCCAGCAAACTACCTCTTGCAGTTCCCTCTTGACATTTTCCAGCCCATGCACCAATATCATCCCAGCTGACATTTGGTACTTCAACAACCTAATCAAAACCCAACAAACTATCAGCATATCTCAAGGTAGAAATAGAAGTGGTTTTTAGGCCATTCATCAACATATGACAGTAAACACAAGTTACCAACCAGACACATGAGGCTATAGAATTTCTTGAGTTGAAAAAGGTAAGTTTAATTTAGAAAGGACACCAATGTCAAATTTCTCATTTTCAATTCTTGCAGCAACAATTTATTTTAAAAATTCATGTAGATAATCATATTTAGAAGGAAAAAAAATAACTGAAAATGATTACAATTACCCAAGCAAAGACTTACAGTTTCACGGAGGGCAGATGGGTTACTAGATCCCAAAGCAGTCTGAAAGTGTTCATTTGTAACAGACATAGAATTGAGAATCTCAGCATCAATTGATTCATCTTCTAGATCAATTATGTCCATCTTTTCACGGATACACTGGAGAGCAGCTTTAGTGCATAAAGCAGCAAGGTCAGCCCCAACATAGCCATGAGTATCCTTATCAATCCTTTTCAAATCAACCTGCATTGAATAAATCAAATTTCATAACTTGGACATTCATTGCAAGATATCTATTAACAAGGTAACATCAATTGGTAATGTTCACATACATCATCAGATAGCTTCATGTTCTTAGTATGGGACTAATCTATGCAAGATTAAGGCGGCCAATTTGAGTTTTGAATTTTCTAAGATTCTCTTGCAGTCAATAATAGGCCTCAGATGAAGAACCTCCTCAGCAAAGGGGGAAGAATCATGCAATAACAGCTGTATTTAACTTTGAATTTATTGGCACATATAGAATCATCCTTTGAAACAGTTTTCTACAAGAAGCAAGATAAGCAAAACTAAAGCACGGGATCAACAGCTAATTTTTAACAATGTGTAGGGGATAGTAGAACTAGAACATAGTTTAGGAATACCCTAACTCTCATGGTTGATATGTTCTTTCAGTCTTTACCAAAAAAAGCTCTATACGGTCCAAATTACTCAACCACAGCATGAGAGAAAATGAGCAACTCCAATAAAGAAATTAGTTTATCGAAGTTTGTGAGTTTTCATGTTGAAGTTTCCAGCTTTTATCACTATGATTTCCTATTGAACAGGTGAAAAACAGATTTACGGCTAGCCGTCTAAACAATTTGTATGTTTTGTGCATATTTTAAGCATTAGGGAAAAAAGCATATTACACAATTAAAAAAATCACTTGCATGAAATACCCTCTGTATATTCTGTTATTAACAACACAATCAAAATCAAGTGTAAATGGTTGCTTCCATAAAAGAGGATCCCTGTGATCTTATTTGCTTCAAATTAGCTCATGAATGCACCAACTTGCTCTTGAAGAAAAATAAACTAATAGCAGAAATTCTTATCAAACAAAGTAATACAGATGTATATTTATGAAAATTGACCAGTGAGTTGGATTGGAAAAACCAGAAACTAAATGCTCCATTAATCACATATTGGAATTACATAAAATTTAGATTAAACCAGTCGAACAATTCAATTGCATGGAAAAAAAATGACCTAACCGGGTGGCAAAATGTCAGGCCATTTTTGTTAAAAATTGGCCAAAGTGCAAAATGCACTTCGGTGTAAGGAATAATGCAAGGAAAATGTAGATGGCAAACTTGTCTTTATCTTTCATTCTTTTGCTTGACAAATTCATGATGTTGTGTACTTTGGTCAGGTTTATAGTGATAATGTTAAGGTGCTATATTTATTCATATCTAATACTTATTCTTTTAGATTTTCATTTGCTGGGTTCTAGTTGGATTGTTAACTTAACATCACGTCATGTGCTAATTCTATTGGTTTTGGTTTTATGAAATGTATCTTGTTGTGTTTACTATTTAAATTTCGGTTTACATGAGGGCATTAATTTACTAACAAAATATTTCTTTCAAATATTTAGCAGATATTTTTTTAATAAATATACAACTCAACTAACTCATTAAAGTCGGTTCAATTAGTGATTTCAGCTGAGCCAATGCATGGGTCAACATGAAGATTAACCCATGATCCACTGGTACAACAAATGAAAGTGACCAGAAGTTCAGTTGGATTAATCCAACTGATTTTTAACTATGGAGGAAGCAACTTACTCTCCATTAAGTTGTGCAATCATAGCATTAAATGTTGCACATCTTCGTGGATCTTTCCTTGCATGACGACCAGCAATGGCATCAATCTCATCCACAAACACAAAAGATGGAGTCTAAAAGAAAAGAAGAAAAAATAAGAAACAAAGATCAATAATCAGAATGATACTGCATCTCTATCAAGAGAATGATTAATTCTGAAACAAGTACAAAAGCTTAAATCAGTGTATGTTTGTAAAGAACTCCACAAGAATGTTAATCTATAAGATATTTATCATGGATATTATTTCAAACATTGAATAGACCAGCAACCAAAGGTTTGTGTGACACTAGATTATGTTCTTACTTGTATGAATATTTGGGCACTCTAGAAACAGACACAAGATGCTTCCTCTTGGTTCCTTCAGTCCATAAGGAAGGACGATCTTCTTCAAAGTCATTGTGCTTCGGTGACTCTTGATCCATGGTAGAGTCTGATTGTATTGAAGAAGCATCAACTCCATTGGCACCCATGGGGACAGTTGATGCTCTCCTTGAGCTGGTGATCCTTATCTGAGCACGCTTCTTCTGGAATCTGATACAAAGCAGAGCACCTATAGCTAGGAAGATTCCAATCAGTACTCTTGCTGTCACTCCTAAAATCAGTACCCATGATGGCACATCATTCATCTCCCCAATACACCGCTAATAGTAGCTGTCGGAGGTCCACTCCATAATATCTCCTGCAAGAAAACCCCGTTAATCTCATCGAATAGAACCAATTGAAAATCTTTTAAGCATGAAAAACAAAACTATGTCGTGTCACGGACACGACTATTCTAATCAGAATCACCGGTGCATAAAGGTCAATATCAGTTGGCTAAAGACAAGAAGCAGAAGTAGATTGTTGTGACACGGATGCCAAATGGATGTTCAAACAAAATGATCTTGGCCACTGAAATATATAAAAGTTAAACCCCAATCAGGATCATCCATAGAAAAACGTGATAACTGGACCAGCAAAGAATCTTTGAATCTTCATTCAACCTTGAGATAGAAAAATAACTGCAGCCTTACAAACGAAACCTACGATTAGAGTACACAAAGTTTCAGCGAAATTCAGTGACAAATGACAAGAAGGAATAAAGGAAAATGTGATCAGAAAGAGGGAATTTATACCTGTTGTATAGGGCCAGGTCCTAATTGAGGGAAACAGTGTAGGATTCCTCATTCCTCCACCAATTCAAATATAGCAATGGTTAAGGGCAGCGTACCAAATATATGACTCTGCACGCTTTTGGAGTTAACATATTTAAATCAGTTCAATGTAAAATCCATTCTATCGACCAAGCTTTTGCTCAATCCAGAATTTATTAAAGGGAAAGTACCATAACTAATAACGAGGCTAATCCCTGAAATTTAGATGTTGAGCTACATCAGAAAGAAATTATAAAAGATGTGAAGAGATAACAATGAACAAGAACTATCAGAACCTGATCTGTTTATGTCCATTAAAAACACAACATATCAGATTGAACAAAGAGCAGGTCCTTACCATTCAGAAGCTTCAAAGAAGTGACGCAGGCTCCAAAGAGATAAATCTCTGCGGCATTGCACAGTAACCATGCGATATATAAGCTCGTCGACATACATAATTCACCCATAGACGACAATTTTAATTTTCAATAAACTGAGGAGGAACAAATTACAAAAGCAATGATCAATTCATAACTGGATATATAGTAGGATACATATAACCGGTGAATCTCCCTATCCATTGCTTTAAAAAAAAATTGTGATCATTAAGCCTCGTGTGATATTGTGATATATATACAACATAAAATTTAAATCTTAAAAAATCGAAAATAATTCATTAAACCTTTTACACAGAAATTATGGAACAAGTAGAAGAGAAAGGGGCAGATTGATAAACCTGCCATGAGGAGAATTGGAGAAACCAAAGGAACTTTGGGAAACCCTCCGTTCCCTTCCTTGATTCTGATGCCTTTCGCATATGCAGTTCGATCTACACTGCCAAGCACGAATATTCTGCTCGATCTGTCCATAAAGATTCAAAAGAGAGAAACCAGAAACACAAAAGGGGTAGCTAGAAGCCCGATTAGAGAAGTAGACAAAAGATCAAACAGAAAGGAACAAAGCAGGGGAGTAGAAAAGGAGCTTCATTTAGCAGGGGAGTAGGAAAGCAGTAATTTTTCCTACGAAAAACAAAATGAACCGGCAACGCCATCTTCCATAGAGGGCACAAGAATGGACCAGCAAAAAAAAAAAATGTTTTGCCCAATAATCACAAAACCAAAGATTGAGCTTCAAGAAACCCTCGAATCCTTGCGTGGATTGAGACAAAAGCAACCTCGAGACAAAGGTGAAATGACTAATTCATAAAGAAGATCCACCGAAGGGAAGCGATCTAACCTGTCTGGGCGAAACGAGCACGCCGCAATGACGGATCGAGCAGAGGAATCGTAGAGCTATGCCACATATCTCATCTAAGGTTCTCTCCGTTCCCTCATTTGCTTTCCCCTTCGTCGACGCGGGCGAGGTCTTCTCCAGATGGGATGATGGTGGGCACCTACCCGTCGTTCGGCCTATCCCATCGAATGAGAGGGTCAACGTTGCTCCAGTGTCTTCGTGACCGGCGAAGGGGAGGTTGGTGCAACGCAGATGGCGCTGGTTGCCCCGGCTACAAGTGGGGAAAATAAAGTTATGCAGCTTCCAGGATGACGGCGGTGTGGTTGGATGAATGAGCAAGGGCTCCGTGTGTTGATCCTGATTGGGAGAGGAAGGGGCAATCTAGGAAGGGGAAGAGGGAGATGAGGCTGATAGCAACGGCGAGGAGGAAAGTGGTGGTGACGGCGCGATATAGGTTTAGGTTTGGAGGAAAGAGTGAATTGTTGTAAATTTTGGTTAAGTATTGGTGGAAAAATTATATTAATTTATTTTGGTTTATAGACATCGGGTTTTAAAAACCGTTGTTAAAATCGTGTGTCTATTAACAAAAAAAAAGGCACTCATAGACATCGGCTAAAAAAACCGATGTCTATGAGCGAAAATTTGTGCTCATAGACATCGGTTTTTGGAAAAACCGGTGTAAAATACTCAAAGACATCGGTTTTTGCTTAAAACCGTTGTTGTTCCACCGATGTCTATGAGGATTTTTCTTGTAGTGCCTACTCCATGGAACAGCTAGCACAGTTGTATCTCAAGGAGATCGTTAGACTACATGGAGTCCCACGAACCATTATATCAGACAAAGACAGCAGATTCACATCACACTTCTGGGAGTGTGTACAGTCAGCGTTGGGCGCGAAGTTAAAGTTCAGCACAGCCTTCCATCCTCAGACAGATGGATTGACGGAGCGAGTAAATCAGGTACTCGAAGATATGCTCCGAGCATGTGCCCTAGACTTCAAAGGAAGTTGGTGCAAATATCTGAGTTTAGCAGAATTTGCATACAACAACAACTATCAGGCCATCATCGGCATGGCACCTTACGAGGCTCTCTATGGGCGGAGGTGTAGATCTCTAATCTGCTGGTATGTGAGTGGTGAACAGAAAGAACTAGAGCTTCAGACAGATCTAGTAGCAGATACCACAACAGCTATACAGCAGATCCGCTAGAGGATAGAGACAGCTCAGAGTCGCCAGAAAAGCTATGCTGATACACGGCGCAGACCCTTAGAGTTCTCAGTTGGAGATTCTGTGTTCCTCATAGTAGCTCCCATGAAGGGAGTGATGCGTTTTGGGAAGAAGGGAAAACTAAGTCCCAGATATGTGGGACCATACCTTATCAGAAGAGTGGCCAAGGTAGCATATGAGTTAGAGCTACCCCAGGAAATGTCAGCTGTCCACAACGTATTTCATGTCTCTATGCTGAAGAAGCATACCCCAGATGTCACCCAGGTGATTGAGCCTCAGTCAGTACAGATCCGCGAAGACCTCAGCTATGATAGTCGGCCTATTCAGATAATAGACCGGGCAGTTAAGAAATTGCGGAACAAGGAAGTACCATTAGTCAAAGTTATTTGGCACAGTCACACAGCAGAAGAGGCAACCTGGGAGACAGAAGCCAGTATGAGACAGAAATACCCAGAGTTATTCTAAGTTCGAGGACGAACTTTTTATAAGGTATGGGGGATTGTAATGCCCGAAAATTCTCAAAATTATTTTAGAAATATTCTATGATTTTTTCTGGAATTTTAGGATATTTTTATAGAATTTTTAGAGCAGCGAAGGTAGCAAAAACAAATAGAACCGTAAAATAGCCTACGCGGGAATTGAACCCGAGACATATTGGGTTATATGACTTATAGTGAACCTTAGTAACCAGGTGAACCCAGAAGGGCCGTGCTGAAAGGAAAGGGAAACAATTATATTTATATTCAAGTTGGGCCGGAATTACCACTTAATATAAATAAGAAATTATTAAGTGAGGGTTTTATTTTAATCGTGATTCTCTTCTCCTCAACCATCACCGCCGCCCACTCCTCCTTCCCCTCCCTCTCTCGGCGCACTAAGCCAAGGGTTCTAGGAGCACCTCCCGGCAACATCAAGGGCACGAGGACGCTCCCCTCCGCGAGAGGAACGCATAGACGCGAGAAGATCGTTGAAGAGATCTCTCCTCCGTGAAACCTAGCGATTAGAATCGTAAGAAATTACGAACAGGAGGTAAGAAACCCCTCACCTGCAGTATAAGTAGCTCTCGTGTGAATTTCATGTATTAGTTTAGTAATATGTAGACTACCGATACAAAGGATGCGAATTAGCGCATACCAAGTGTTCGATTTAAATTGTTTAGCACAGAAAAATGCAACTTAGGTATTTTAGTGGCTTAGATAAATGCAATAGAAGCATTTCATAGCTTATTGACTCTTGCTCCAGTTTTTACAGGACTAGATGTCCAATGGGTGGACTCCCACAGTCGCCTCTAGGTTTAGATAACCTAGTTCTAGGTTTATACAACCTAGTGAAAGCAAGACGAGAATTTATTAGCCTATGTTCAGTATTTTACTTTCTCAGTGGCACTGTACTGGATTAGATATCCATTGGGTTGGGCTCCCATAGTCGTCCCTAGATTCAGCTAACCTAGTAACCCTACTAAATTCGGGACTTGCAAACCCGGGTCAAGTAAGGGATGTGCGCACAGCAAAGTACAGTTGCCGGGCCCAAACAGCAGTATGATTATGTATTTTCACTTACTATGTAAATAGTTTTCAGAACCTCACAAAATAGCTATGTGAAAGTAGTATAATTCTAGCAATATTTTAGCATCAGCTTAGTTCAGTCCATGCTCTGTTTAGTTTTCTTATGAAGGCATTTCATAGTCTTATGATCAGTTTTCATTTCCATATCTTATGAACCTGTATGCCATGTTTTAGTATTCTTGTGTAATGATTTCAGTATGCCATGTTTCTCAAGTTCAACATATGATTTTAATAGCATTCTTTCAAAAGCATATTGCATCGAATGCATATTTTAGTGAGGTAGATGGTTTCTTACTAAGCTCTCAAGCTTACAGATACTATTTTCCTTATACTGCAGATAAAGGTAAAGGGAAGATGGACTAGCGGAGGCTGGAGGGCAATGCTACGAAGATGTGTGTGGGCAGGAACTTGGAATAAAGATCTTAGGGAATTTCAGCAAGCTTGTTTTAAGCATTAGAACCTTTTAGCATTTTATTACTTGCACCTTAGTATGTTAATTGCTATGAATTAGTTAGTCATGCACCCTATCATGCTTAAAATACTATTTGTGTGATGTTAGAATGTTTTACATTTAGTTTAGAATTGATATGAGTAATTTTGGCATGAACAAGTGCTGAAATCAGAGCTTAGCTGCAAAATCAGAAACTCCAATCGATCGGTAGATCGATTGGGGGTTCCCAATCGATCAGATGATCGATTGGGCAATTTGTTCCGCGAACAGTAGACTTCTGGATCGATCAACCGATCGATCTAGCAGTTTTTGTCGTGAACAGAGAGCTCTGGGATCGATCACCGGATCGATTGACCAGTCTGGATCGATCAGCCGATCGATCCAGAATATTGTCCCGAGCACAGTAGCGTGCTGGATCGATCACTGGATCGATCCGACCCAAGTCCCGCATACAGTAGCCGGCTGAGTCGATCACTAGATCGATTCAAGCATTCCAATCGATCGGTGGATCGATTGGGAGGTCTGATAATAGCTGGAAAACATTTATTTCAGTTCCATGACCATAGGGGATGTAGTATATGTTAAGTACACTTTGGTTACACCCCTTAGTACATGTAGAACCAAGAAATGTTGACAGTTTAGCAAAATTTTAATTAGTACAGCTTCCGCACCTAGATTGGATGATGGTCTTGGAATAGTTAGCACAGATTAATGTAACGATTGGCCTCACAGCCTAGTCAGTAGAAGGCGGGTCGTTACAGATATGTCCCCATTCATTCCCTCAACTCCTCTTTTCCCTCACTCCTTTAATTCCCACGAAAATAGAGAGAGGGAGGGGAGTAGACAATCCCTCTTTTGCTTGCTCCCTTGTCTTAACTAAGAGGCAAAAGAAGGTAAGCAACTTGGTTTTCTCTTGTTCTTTTTGCTTAGTTTTATTTTCTCCTTTAACTAAATTTTTCATTCCTTCTTATCCAATCATTTCTCCTTATCCTAATGGTTATCATTCATAAATTTATCTCCATTTATTGTGGGAGGTTCAAGGTTCAATCCTTGACTTCACCTCTTCTTATTCTATATTTTCTTTTGTTTTTATTTTCCTTTTTTTCTCCTATTCTTTTCATTTCTATGCTTTAAGGAAAATAATATTCCTACACCTATAATTTCGTTGGTGTTTCACTTTTTGTCGCCACATGTTTGACGTGACAGGTGGATATCCGCTGGTGTCTACGATAGGATCTTCTCCTAGATTTTCGCAACCTTCGATCACACGGCTCAGGCCAATCGGTCGTGAGGTTTATAAACCTCGCGTACGTCGTCATCTTCCTCACTTCGTGTACCATCATCTTCGAGCTTGACGCTTCACCTCCTCTTCTTCTTCGACGATCTTTTCTGTAAGCTCCTCCACCTTTTTCTTGTTTGAATATGTTCATTGTTCTTCCTCGACGCCCCCTTTTTCGATGGCAAGCTCCTCACAAATCCCCGTCCCCATCCCCGAGCTCTGGTATACTTCTACCGAATCCAGGTTTGATGGGGATGACGTCAAAATTCTGAAATCCGCCTACGAATTTCTCTTCGACTATCAAGTTGCTATCCCTTCGGCCTACAACCGGCCACACGATCCCCAACAGGTTTGTTATGTTTCTTTAAGGATTAATTTATGGTCGGTTTGTAGTTCCCTGTTCATCCATTCTTCTCCGTAGTTTGCAAGTATTTCCATATTTCTCTTAATCAGTTAGTCCCGAATTCCATAAGGCTGCTATACGGGGTTATAGTTTTATTCCGTCTGCACGACATTCCTTTGACTTCTTGACTCTTCCACTATTTTTATTTCCCTAAATTGTCCAAGCCGTGGACTTTCTTGTTCCAAGCCTTAGTTGGCTTAGTCTTTTTTGATAAAATGTTATCCTCCAACAAGCATTGGAAGGAGCATATTATTTCTTTGTTCGCTTTTCCGAATGACCAGACTTTCTGACCACCTGGTAGCTAGAGGTAATGAATCCACCCTCACTCAAGAAGTATAGAAGCCGATCAGACTTCCTGTAGGCATCTTCGAGTTTGGTCGGTCTGAAATACCATAACCACAAGCTGCTTGTAGAGGGTGTCTTTACGTGTTCCGCTTGAGCCTGATCTGCACTCGCTTTCCGTCCAGCCTAGGTATGATCTTTCTTCTCTTAGTCTTTGAATCTAACTAATTTTTCTTTCTTTTTTGCAATTTGAATCATGTTGTGTGCATGCCTACCCGGCAAGAGCAAACTTGCGAATGCATAAATTAATGCTACGCCCGTAGCTGAACTGGAGAGTCGCGGCCTGTAGCCGGTTGGCTTCCACGAGGATCTGCTCGACGATGCCAAGGGAACACAAGCACTGGGGAATGAAGGGGGAGCAAGCCAAATGGCTTCTAGTGGAGTGGCTAGCACAACAGACCTTCCTCCCGAACGATCCTCACTTCTTCCAATCACTGTGGCCTCAGATTTGGGTACTTCCGGTGAGCCCCTTGTTCAATGCAAGAGGTGACGCACAGAGGCGTCCTCCAGCTCTGCCACTTCCACCAGGTAGCCTCTATACCTAGTCGGTTCACGCCCCTCCTCTGAACGGGGAAAAACATCCAAACCTTCTCCTCCTAAGCAAGAAGCTGCAGCACTCCGCATCTCCATGTCATCCGTCCGGACGCCATCACTCTCCGGGTTACCACAAGGGACAATCTGCGCGCCTTCGTTCGCCTTCATGCCACCTCAATCCCTGCCGGTGGCTCGAGTGTCTTCGATCCGACCAGCCTCCCTGTCCAAATCCAAGGGGAAGGTGACTTCTGAGCCTTCTGGGCCGAGCGGCCAAAGGCAGATAATGGACATCATCTATTTACCAACTGAAGAATGGAGCCGCTCGGATGACACCGAGCTTCGCACACCCGAGCATCATATGAAGATTTAAGGGTCGTTAGCGTAGGTATGGGACGATGCTCATGCCCTTATGACGGTCATCTCTCCTAGGGAGCTTGCTAATAGCTACACCCAGATGTCCACTGGCGTATATACGCTGCTCTTATACTTATTTCTTTTTATCCACTTGGCTCTTGCAATTACTTGTTCATTGCAGTATTAGGTAGAGAGCCTGGCCATGTGCCAAAGGCTCATCTTTTTAAAGCATGAAGTCTAGCAACTACTCACCCCGAGCGGTCAACCAACGGCTTCGCAGGCATGCTTGGAATAAATGGGCGCGGAGATGACCTAATTAATGATCGATATGCATAAGACCCCCATGCTGCTAGAGGCAGAAAGGGGAAAAAGTGCCAAGTAGGCTATACAGCTGGCACGGCTTAATAAACATGCCAGCTCTTTTGAGTCTAAGATCCACTCAGCCAACACAAGGAACCTCCAGGCCATTGAGAGATCAAAAACAAAGAGGCTCAGCTCCTGGCTCAAAATTTGAAGGCCGCAGAGGCCGCCCTGAATGTCAAGCAGGAGGGTCGATCGGTCGAGCGCTCTACCATGGAGACCCAGCTCGCCGTAAAGAATGAGGAGCTGGCCAAGTTGAAGGCCGACTTGGAAGCATCCTGAGTAGCTCTGAAGGTTCATCAAGATGCAGAGCTGAGTTGGTTCGAAGCTTTGAAATGAGATTACTTTTGCTCGGACGCGTTCAATGATTGGTTCTCCGATCGGGTTCTCCGTCTCTTTAACCTCACCATCGATGGGATGCTCAACCAGCTGAAAAACAGTAGTTATATCCTAATTACATTGACCAACAAAGTCATCAGTCAGGACAAGCTGACCGAGTCGCTGCTCGACAATGTGCTGGACTACCTAGAGTGAGCCCACCTTCGCGCATCTTTTTGTACTTCCCTTCTTTATCTTATAAAAGCTTTCTAAGTATCAATTAAAGATCTCTCGTTGAACATGACCAAGTAGTAGAAAATTTAATGGTCTAAATTGGTATTTTTATTACCACAAAGGACAAATTAGAAAAATTTCTCAAAAATATATACCAAAGAAATTTCTAGTTAACCCAGTTGGAAGGAACCGATATTGGGTTCCAAAGACTTGTCTAAATTAAAGTTTAATTATAATTAGGGCTTTCAGAGAGTACATTAAATATTTGATTTCATTATAAGCCTTGTCTAAAAGTGGTTGATGATCCAATAACTAAGAAGGCCTAGTACCTCATCACAGCCTGGAAGCTAATTAACGAAATAAAATATTTAATTAACTAACTGATAAAACATTTAATTATAATTAAAAATACTTTAAATAGTTACTCATTTTTTTAACTTAGAAATTTTAACTTAAAAGTTTTTTTAAGTATCAACTTTACTTTTTTCAAAATTATTTCTACAAAATAGTTTTTGCAAACTTAGAAAAATATTGATATTTTTTTATATCAAAAATTTTTTTTACTTAGATTTTTTTTAAAAAAATTATTTTAAGTGCTATCAAAATAATTTTCAAAAGTTTTAGAGTTTTTCAAAATGTTGAAAATTAGTTTTTTTACTAAAAACTTTATTTTTTTTTAATTTAATCCTTAATTATTTTTTGGTACCTCAATTTTTTATGTGATCAAAGGAGGAGAATGGAAGATTAAGTCTAGGGGTAGGTAGTAATTTCAAATTTCACTTTTCCATTTTAATTACAAAATTATTACTTCTTTTTTATATTGGTTTACCCTAACTTAACTTGGGTTGCTCACATCAAAAAGGAGGAGATTATTAGTACCCTAAGGTTGTTTTAATGTGATCAAAGAAGTTAAGTTAGGTCCTGTTGTGTTTAGCCCTGTGTCTAAGTATGCAGGAACTTAAAGTACAAAAAGTTGAGCAAAAAATGCAGCTAGTGAGAAGGACAGCACGGGAGAGAGCCGATGGGCTCGATGCGTCTGAGGGACGAGGTGCTATGGAAGAGTACGTGGGTGGATGAGAAGGAGGCGTGCGGCGTCTCCGAAAGCAAGAAGACGGAGCGGAATGTTTCTTCCTGAGAAGACCGGAAGTTGGGTTCAGTTGACCCCAATTCCAGATGACTGAAATCACCCAAGCTAGCGGAGCTGGAGCGGAAGACCCGGACTGAAGCAAGCGGAACCGGAACGAAAGTCCCGGACTGGAAAAAGTCAATGTGGTTGACTTTCTAGTCTGGGCGCCCGGAATGGAGTTTTATCCGGATCACATTTGACCGCTATTCATTGTGAAGGGGATAAAATTTTATCCCCCTCCAGGTGCCTCGAACCCTTCCAGATGCCCTGACCAAGGCTATAAATACAACCTTGGTCCAAGAAGCTACACACAACAAGCATTCTTGCAACAACACTTGTACACATCTCAGTTTTTGTTTAGCTTCTTATTTTCTGTGCTTTCGCTGTTGTAAAAAGGCTTCTCCACCTAAAGGTGAAACTAGTGCTACTCTATTCCTTGGATTAACAACCTTCTCGGTTGTAACCAAGTAAAACCTCTAAGTCTCTGCTTTTCAGTTTATTTATTATTTAATGCAAGTTTTTGTTTAAGTTATAAGTTGAGGAAGGTATTTTTATTTTATTTTGTGCAAGGGCCATTCACCCCTCTCTAGTCGGCCGCCAAGGGTTATAATAGTGCAAAGGGCCCATAGAACGCTGGGAGCTTATTGACCCAGCTGCCTCCTACGTGGTCGAGCTGAGCTCATAGACCTCTAAGGATCTCCCGGTTGGTGTTTTCTGCTTGAACGTTTCTCTAGGGCTATGCCACTGAGGTGAAGGATTGTTGAAGGCCATAGCCTTCACACCACTCACTAGCCTCCATCCAATGAACTTCCTCTCATTGTTCGAGATGAGCCAACATAGGATCCCGAACCGGCACAAGATGTTCTTCCAGATAAACTTGATGACCATCTGTTCGCTTATTTTTGCCAGTTGCTCGACCTCAACCCAATTTGAGAAGTAGTCCACCGCGACGAGCAAGAATCTTCGCTGATCGGTCACCATTAGAAAAGGTCCCACGATGTCCATGCCCCACTAGTCGAAAGGACAAGACGCCGTGGATGCCTTCAACTCCTTGGTCGATCTATACGGAATATTGTAATATCTTTGGCAAGACAAGTAGATAGCTACTATCCGGGCAACATCCTCCTAGAGAGTGGGCCAAAAATATTCGGCTAGGAGAATCTTGCGAGCCAGCAATCGGCCGCCCGGATGACTTTCGCAAGAGCCTTGATGTACTTCTCAGAGGATGTACTCCATGTCCTCTGACCCAACGCATTTGAGTAGAGGCCTTGAGAAAGATCTCTTATATAGCTGATCCCTGATCAAAGTGAACCGTCTAACCCTTTTTTTTAACAGGTGAGGTTCTTCCTGATCAGCAGGAGTACTACCCGATCGGAGGAATTCAACCAACGCGGTCCTCCAATCGCTTGGAAAGGTTATTCCGTCCATTCGATCAATGTGCGCTACTAGTGAGACCTGCTTGATCGGTTAGCATATCACGACCAGTGATAATGAACTAGCCAATTTAGCTAATTCGTCTGTGACTTGGTTCTCTCATCGGGGGATCTTCTGTATAATGACTTCTTGGAAATTTGCCTTCAACCTCTCGAAAGCTTCTGCATATAGCTTGAGTCGAGAGCTACTTATTTCGAATGTTCCCACTAGCTGCTGAGCGGCCAATTGAGAGTCTGAGTGGATGAGGACTTTTGCGGCTCCGACATGCTGAGCTACCTGTAATCCGGCTATCAGAGCTTCATATTCGGCTTCATTATTAATGGCCCAAAATTCCAACCGAACGGACAACTACATCCTGTCCTCCCGCGGTGAAATTAATAGAATTTCGATCCTGTTGTCTTGCCAAGTGGATGAGCCATCGACGTATATCTTCCAAATTTCATCCGGCTCGGCATTCTGGATTTCAATGATGAAATCAGCCAATGCTTGAGCTTTAATCACCGTTTGGGGCTGATATTATATGTCAAACTCACTCAACTCGGTTGTCCACTTGATCAGCCACCCGAATGCCTCTAAGTTAAGAAGGACTCTTCCTAGGGCGTTGTTAGTTATCATGATGATCAGATGTGTAAGGAAGGGTGGGCGGAGTCTTTGAGCGGTTAGCGCTAATACATATGCTATTTTTTCAAGACAGTTGTAGCGGAACTCTGCATCTTTTAATATATGACTCAAAAAATACACGAGTTGTTTTTCGTGGTTGTTCTGTCTTACTAATGCCAAGCCAACCGCATGCTCGGTGGACAATAGGTAGAACCAGAGTGGCTCGCCAGTGCTCTTCTTGGCCAATATAGGCAGGGAATTGAGGTATTCCTTGAGCTCCTCCAGAGCCTTGTCGCAACCCATATCCCATTGAAATTTTATCGCTCGGCACAACACCTTAAAGAATGGATGACACCGGTTGGATGATTTGGATATAAACCTTGACAACACGGTGATCAGTCCAATCAGCCATTGGACTTCCCTCAAGCTGTGTAGGAGGGGCATGTCTTGCAGAGCCTTCACCTTGCTAGGATTCCCCTCAATCCCCCTCTCGGTGACAATGTACCCAAGGAAGCGACCGCTCTTGGTGCTGAACATGCACTTGTTCGGGTTCAGCTTTATTCCGTAGGCCCTCAAGATTTTGCAAGTTTCCTCGACGCCTGCACAAAGGTCAACAGCTCAAAGGGATTTTATTAATATTTCATCGACATATGCCTCCATATTACGATCGATCTTCCATTAGAACACCTTATTGATCTGCCTCTGGTAGGTGGCGCCGACGTTCTTTAATCTGAATGGCATGATGTTGTAACAATACTTTCCAACGGCCATCATGAAGTTGATCTTCTCTCGATCCTCTCGGGCGAGCGGTACTTGGTGGTATCATTGGTACACGTCGAGTATGTAGATCAACTCGCAGCCCATCTTAGAGCCCACCATCTATTTTATCCTGGGTAGTGGATAGAAGTCCTTCAGGCACGCTTTATTAAGATCGCGGAAGTCGATGTAGACCCACCACTTATTATCAGGCTTGGTGACCAACACGACATTAGCGAGCCAGCTCGGGAATTGAACTTCATAAATGTGGTAAACCTCTAACAATTTCATAGAGACTAGTTATAAGTATAAGAGATGTCTCACGTAGAATTTGCTAAACAATCAACAAGGTAAGGAATAAACTAAGTAACAACTAGAAATGGATCTAGAAAAGTAAATGAAGTATATGGTTTGGTGAGTGTTCTAGGAATTTGGTTTCATTGTGATATTCATTGATATAGCATGGTTCTCCAATTTATATGCTCAATTGACATGCATTTGTAAGAAGTTGTCGGTTTTCTCTTGTAGAAGACAACTAGCAAGGGACTTTGATCTACACCTCTTGCGATTAAATGGTTATGATCCCTATGAAGTTTGTTGGTGGTGCAACCTATCACCAACACCCCTCGGTCATACAAAACAGAAACACAACACCACTTAATTCACATAAAAGTGCAAGAACTAAATGCATTCAACTATCCCACCTCCTTGTAGAGACTAGCTTCACCTTTCAAGGTGATCCCCTAGACGTCCGTTAGCAGGGCAGCCTATCACAAATGTCCTTTGGTCATACGATCTAGGGTATCCCTCTATGAGATCCAAAAGCCTCACAAACATTCAATCAAATGGTAATTAGATCCCAACACAAGCATCCACACAAGATCAAATAGATACAAAACACATCAACATCACCTAAATAGGAACTTGGCATATCCATGAGATTCATACATCAAATCACAGCACAAATACTCCCTTAATCCTAGAACAATGAATCTACTCCATAGTACAAAGATAGAGATCTGAAGACAAAGAGATTACAAACATTCCAATCCCCATCAAGAAGAGAGAATAGAAATGTTTATCTAGAAATGATGAGTGATGTTCGGAACCAATCCTTAGCTTTTGGAGTTGATACAGAGGTAGAGATGGCTTAGGATTGCTGGAACAAAGCTGGAGAGGATGAAGAATACTCCCAAATTGAATCTTCCCAAAAGGAAGAGCCTCCTCCCCTTTCAAGAGGAAGAAAGCCCCTTATATAGAGCAGGGCACGGGCACCACACGACCCGTGCCACGACCGTGTGACTATCACACAGCCTCACAAGTTTTGTTCTTGGCCAAGGTGACACTACTGTGTAGATCTACACAGTTGTGTGTCTCACATGGCCAGGCCATTCTTGGCTTCTGGATACCTTGCATGGCCGTATGGCACACACAGCCTAATCTTTTCATCATTCTAGAATCATTGCATGGTCGTGTAAATCTACACGGCCATGTGCTGGAAAAGCTGCTGGGATGACACGATCGTGTAGATCAACACTGCCATGTCATGCTCCTCCTCTAGTAAAGTTACACAACCCACCTGTACCATACGACCAAGGTCATTTCCCTCCTTGCTTCTTTGGCATGGCCGTGTGGCTCACATAGTCAGTGTTGTCTTCCTTCCTTTGTTGACAGGATTGACTACGAACATTGTTTCCTCTCCACATTTGACTCTTGTAAGCAGAAAATACACAAGAGCAGATCTACGAACAAAAAAGAGTAATTATGCTGAAAGTAAGGCTAAGAGTATGAAAGTGCATAGACAAAGCATGCATAAAATATATATATGTGCATCAAAACACGCTAAGTAAGTGTATATAATCTACGCACATCACACCCCAAACTTAAACCTTTGCTTGTCCTCAAGCAAAATGCCGAAATCTAAACTCATGTACTATATAATGCATCATAATCCCGGGTGCACTTTCCTAACTCTATCTACAAGTTTCATTGATAAGCATGATCATGGAAATAACTCAAGTATAGCCTAAACATAAGTTTCTTGTGCACAGTGCAATAAGTGACCTAAACTCTTCAAGTTTCAATTTTTGTCCTAATCAAGTCGTCATCCAATCGAGTTCCTAATATTATTGGTGATAGGTGTAAGAGAATAGGTTGCTAAACACGCAAATGCGCAGCAGAAAAACCTATTTCCTCCAGAAGATCCATGCGAAGGGAAACATAATCTTATACTAAGTTAGATCTAAAGACATGATAAAGTTATACCTTTGAAGCGTGCTCACGATCTTCCGATAGCTCAGATCATAGAACGATCAAGCGTTCACACCTCTACGGTATCCACATGAACAAGCTTTGCCTTCATTTGTCTCTCAAACTCAACAAGATGGAGATCAAAACACCTAAGGTTGTGCTAGCAACCTCAACTAGGAGTTTCGGCCAAGAAGAGGGAAGGAGGAAGAAGAAGATCAAGGAGACCTTTCACCTTCTTAAGTGATGAAAATCTTATGAAAAATATCATCCAAATGATATTTATAGTCATCCCATGGAATACCAAGAGTCTCCACCCTTTCATCTTCTAATCCAATGGCTCAAAATCAACCATTCAATCCAATGGTTGAATTTTGACCATTCAACTTCCTTGATGAACTCAAGTTCACCCAATGAGTCTAACCCATTGATTCCCATGCAATTTGACTCAATCCAACAATTGGATCTATTTGAGTCTAACTCAATGAGTCTAATTCGGATTACACTTAATCCAATGAGTGGGTTCATTTTAGTCTAACTCAATGATTAATCCAAAAAACCAAATCATCTCATGATTGGCTCTTAGGGCTAATTACTGGCAATAGATACTTACCTGCCACACACTTGGTTCATATTCCTCAATCAACCCAAGGTCTCAAAGATGTGCTCGATATCAAGAGAAACATAGCAGTTATTTCCTCAGTAACCTAAATCGGTCTCAAAGGGGTAACTTACTAGTTTCTACCCATGACAATTATTTTTTATATCCCTTATTCATTTTTTTTTTATTTGTTCATCATTTTTTTTATTGATTGCAAGATGCAATACTTGAACACGAATGCATTTAAGTACAAATGTCGGGATATTTTGATTTTTCCAAATGAGCATACAAGACTCAAGCATCAACCAGTAGCCAAGATGTAGTTTGAGAAATCACTAAAAGAACTAAGTACTAAACAAATAGGATGAATCATAATTATTCCAATGATATCAACTATTTAAGCTCAAGTAAAGTGATAATAGAGAAAAGATAGAGAAAAGAGGTACAATACTCGAATTTGTTCCAATGATATCAACTATTTAAGCCAAAACTCGAATTTGTTTCCGTACAATACTTAGCTCATATCATGCTACTTCAGATAGAGAAAAAAGGTACACTAAACATACTAGCATTATATCCAAAACATCATGAATCAAGATATAAACATGCAAACAATTTTACTTGTAAACAAGTCAACAGAAGTGAGGAATGATGTTCTCAATATGCTACATGTTTCAAAAGACAATCAAGTGACAGTCAAAACCAAATCTAGCAAACAAAGCAAGGAAAAATGCAAGGCATAAAAAAAAACTAAATGCGAGCAAAGCAAAACAAAATGCAGAACAACTGAAAATGTAAAATAAAATACAGAAATTTTAGTTTGGAAACACCCCTCCCCCAGACTTAAACTTTTCATTGTCCCGATGAAATCAATATGGTGGTGGTGGAGGGGGAGGGCGGGGAAATGGAGGTTTACACAGTCGGTCAGCAGGAAAACTAGGAAAACCAGAAGTCTCACTCAGGATCCTATAATATTCATAAAGGGCGTCAACTTGTTGACGCATAACGTTCATGCCCTCCATGAACTCTCTCATTCTACCTGAATCCGTATCATAATCCTGGACAATTCAGTCACCTGACTCTGAAAGTTTTTCATGAATTGAAAATGATCTTTCACCTCTCTATACTGGTCATCAGACATGGTGAAGCAACCCTTCAACATTACTCGTTGGGCCTCTTGCTTCTCGTGAAGTGAGTCTAGTGAGGCACGAAAATTAGAAAAATCAAATCTGGAGTGACCCATACCATAGGGAAAAGTGTGCCTAGTAGGTTTCGGATGTCCGGACAACTACGGGTGTCTAGATGAGAGGGCTCAAGGTGGGGCTCAGTGTCTTCGGACAAGGAAGGGACATTCTCGAGATCTAAATCAGTGATTACCCAATTAGCGGGATTACGAACAGAGATTCGCTCGGGATAAGGAAGGGGTAATGGAAACCCATCTTTTTTAGGAAAGACAAAACTATTCTCATCCCGACAATTAATCTTCATGGCAAGGCATGCATCGATATCGATCATGTCATTGCCATGAATGATTTCTAACTCATCTAGATCACAACCTAGATTTATAGATATTTGGGGTAATCAATCCACTAAAGACAATCAAACCCAAGGATGCTTTCCCGGCTCTCACTAGGTTTTGCAAAAAATGGAAACGAAAATCAAAGTCAACCTTATGTAACATAGCCCATAGAGCATAAAGTTTCACTTTCGTTAAGACTCCATCGCTTTCCCCTCTACCAAAAATAGTTTTAATCATAACTCAGTGTAAGTATCTAAAGATGGGGTTTTGCATATAGGAAGCTTTAGCTTTAGAAGGCTCATAAGGTTGATCCAATCCGGTGGTTGAATTCCAAACATTATTCCAATTAAATCTAGGGTCAAACCTGTGAGAGCCACCAGTAGACAAACCAAAACAACTGTTGAAGTCACTAAATGTCCATTGAAATTCTTGATCAATTAATCTAAAAGTATTTTTTCCAATATAATCATCTACATTCGAATAGTGGACATCTAATAAGCTCAAGAATTCAAGTATAATTCGGGTGATATGGGTTATGATAAGTGGACCCTTGGTAGGAGAAGGAAAGGGGATAACAAGGATGAGGAAGGCTGAAAAGGGCAATATAAGGGGCCGCCCAGAGAAAGTCTGACCCGATAAGGTGGGCGCTACACGTATGGCCAATAGAGATCAACCAAACTTAATAAATAGACCGAGCATATAAGCTCGACATGCAAGGGCTGACTGAGGGAGGGTCAGTCGGGAGAGAAGGCTTATATACGCCCGACCGATTAAATTCGACCGATAGGGCATGGTTGGCCGGGCTCCATAGACTGGCTGACTGTAGTGGATCTGCAAAGCATATAAGCTCGGCAGACAGGATTTGACCGAATATAAAAGATTGATCAGATATGAATGGTTGGTCGAGCATAAAAGATCAACCCGGCGTAAGGAAAGTTTAACCTTAGGCAATCTAAGGCATGGTAGGATCACTTAGGCATATGATTTTAGTAAGTTAAGACTGATAGGATATAAGTGCTCAGTTGGGCATGAATGACCAACCGAACATAGAAAATCAGCCGAGTGCATAAGTTCTTAACCTTGTGCAATACAGACAAAGATCAGACGAACATACCAGACCGGCTAAGCATATGAGCTCCGTATGAAAAGATCGGCCGAGTATAGGATACTGATCAGACATAAAAGCATTTAGCATCAAAGCTGTCCTGAAATCCTATATACACCCAACCGATTAGTCTTGATCGATAAAGTAGGACCGGCCGAGCTTAAAAGACCGGTCGAGCACAAAGGTAGTTAGTATCATACGATCAACTGAAGGAGGGGTTAATGGGCAATGGCGCTTTTATATGGCCGACTGGTGAATCTCGGTCGACAAGGTGTGACCGTCTGGGCTCAATAGACTGGCCGAGTATTAGAAGTAGATTGAACATAAAGGGCTTCAACCTTACATGATTTCTGGCATATTATAATAGTAAAGTCCTGGTTGAGTATAAAATACCGGTCGAGACCAGTATAACAAAAGATATTCCTCGTATATACAGATATAGTTTATATGATTAACCAAGTGTATGTAACAGGTGAACCATAACAATATGTGATCATATGATAGCCTAATTAATTTGGCGACAAATAACTTCCAGAAGTCTCTACTGTTAGAGTGTATACTAAAAGCCTAGCTTTTGTAAACATTTATTTTAAAATAAAGAATCACATTGGTCAAAATGTCTACATTTAAATGCTAAGTGTAGTTGTTCAATTAATTTATATTGTAGATAGCATGGTGTGTGGTGTCACACACAGAAGATTATGTTATCGGTTCTTTATAAATTATAAATAGTAGCTCATGACTAAGATGGAAAGGAACAAACCATTAGAATAGCTGTAGTGTAATTAGGTATTAATTTATCTTGACTAATAAATTACACTAGTACACTCTAAGTGTGTTGAGCAGGACCATTTAAGGAAAGTTCTTTTTATACTGACCTAATAAAAGAACTAGACCTTAGTTATTATGGAAGTGTGTGCTCTTAATCCTAATATAATAACAAGCACATATATTTAGTATTTATTTCTTTAACTTATCAAAGGGTGAGATTTAGCTCGATAAATCAAAAGGCCCGATAAGTTGGGAAATAATATTACTTATAGTGTGCGTTGTCGATTATAGAAGAAAACTGTGTCCTAGTAATCTAGGTTGATAATGTCCCCAAGAGAAGCTCATATGGATTGTCATGTTAAACCCTACAGGTGGACATAGTCCGACATGACGATAAGGTTGAGTGGTACTACTCTTGGACTGAGATATTAATTAAAGTGAGTTGTCAGTAACTCAATTAATTAGTTGACATCCGACATCTTAAACATAGGGAGATTAACACACTCATAATAAGGAGTCCAAAATGTAATTTGGGATTGATGCGGTAGTTCAATAATAATTATTTAGTGGTATGAATTATTATTAATGAAATTAAGTTGGGTGTTTGGGGCGAACATGCGAAACTTAATTTCATCGGGAGACCAAAACCAATTTCATCGGGACACCTATACCCACCTTTATACCCATCCTAAGGTGGTCGGCCAAGCCTTGCTTGGAGACCAAGCAAGGGGCCGGCCAAGTTAATCCTTGGATGAACCAAGTGGTGGTCAGCCCTAGCTTGAGTCCAAGCTTAGGTGGTCGACCACAATAAAATGAAAAGGATTTTATTTTTAAAATTTTACTTATGTGGATTACATGGTTTTAAAATAGAGTTTAAAATTTAAATCTTTCCTTTTATAGCTTTCTACAAAAGATTAAGAAAAGATTTGATATCTTTCCTTATTTGTAGATTGAAAGAAAGTTTTTAATAAAACTTTCCTTTTATGTAACCATGTTCATGATTTAAAAGAGAGTTGAAAATTAAATATTCCCTTTTATAAGTTTCTACAAAAGATTAAGAAAAGATTTGATATCTTTCCTTATTTGTAGATTGTAAGGAGATTTTAATTTTAAAGATAACTTTCCTTTTTGGAAATCATCCACATGTTTTAATAGAAAATTTTTAATTTATAAAATTCCTTTTATAACCAACCTTGAAGGGAAAAATTATTAGAGAAATTTTTATTTTAAAATTTTCGGAAATAAATTAGGAAGTTTTAATTTTGTGTTAAAATTTTCCTTGCTTAGGAGCTATGAGGTGGTTGGCCACTTGATTTAAGAAAAGGAAATTGGTTTTAATTAATTAAAATTTTCTTTTCGTGGAAAAGTAATAAGGAATTATTTATTTAAATTTTCCTTATTTGCCAAGACCAAGGATTATAAAAGAGGGGGTAGGGGTGCCTTCATGGCTAACAACTCTATTCTATTTTCCTCCTTCTCTTCTTTGGTGGTAGCCGGCCCTACAGCTTCTTCTTCTCCTCTTCTCTTCTTCTTTAGTGGCCGGTTTCATCCCTCTCTTGGAGCTCTTGTTGGTGGCCGGTTCTAGCTAGGAGAAGGAGAGAAAGGAGGCTTTGTTTCTTGCATCCCTTGGAGCTCGGTGTTGGTGGCCGAACCTCAACATCCTTGGAGGAGTCTTGGTGGCTGAAACTTGGTGAGGAAGAAAAAGGGCTTGGGTGGTTCTCATCTCGGTAGATCATTGCCCGCACAACGTCCGAGATAAGAAGAGGAATATGATAGAAGATCAAGAGGTTATTGCATACAAAGAAAGGTATAACTAGTAATTATTTTCCCCATCATGCTAGTTTTTCTTTGTATCAATTCCAAACACAACAGGCATATGATTTTAGAGTTTCAAATTTGAGATTCGAGTTTGTGCTTTTTTTTTGTTTTTCAAATTTGTGATTCGATTGTTCCTTTTGGTTAAACCTAGAGTTATATAAGGAAATTAAATATTAGATTTCCTTAAAAAGCATTGTCTAGATGGTGGTGGATGATCCCAAACCCAAGAAAGACTAGTGCTTCGCCATGCAGTCCTGGAAGCCAATTTTGGAAATTAATATTTAATTGAGTTTATAACATAGGTGGATTTGGATCAATAATGTTAAGCATCGTTTGCGATCCAAATCTAAACCAATAAGAACAGATAAGTTAAATTTGGAATCAATAATGTTAAGCTCCATTTGTGATTCCTAATTTAATTTCTAAAGAACACAATAGGTAGTTAGGAAAGGTTTGACACTTGTACAAAATTTTTGTACAGTGGAACCGGTACGATCTTCCTTGTACCAACCAACAATTGGTATCAGAGCTAGGGTTTGCCTCTATGTGTTTGGTTTTCAGTTTAATTATGCACATGACATACATAATTTAGGCAGGTTAATAGTTGGATGTTCTAACTTTGTGGTTACAGGCTCCAACTATTATGACTTACAGATATTGTGTGTGATTGCACCCTTGGACATGTCAAGGGTATTTTATTGTGTTATTGGGTTTTTCGGGCCGCGAAAACCGCTTTTCACGTCACGGAAACCCCGAATTACCCAAAGTCGTAGATCCGTGCATGGAAAAACCGAATGAAATACAAGTACGAGTTTCGAAACTTCCAGATCTACTCCTAGATCTATGTGTTAAGAAGTATACCTTGAAGCGTGCCCTTTCGCGTTCCCGCTCGTCCAAGGAATTGCCGGATCTCTAGACCATCAAGCGTCGGTCCTCTAGAAGTATCCACACGGACACGTAGGTGGATAAAACCTCACACAAAGGTGTGCTAGCACCTTGGTAAGATTCGGCCAAGGAAGGAGGGGAGGGAGGGGAGAGCTTGAGAGAAAGAAGGAAGAAGATACAATAATTATCACTTGAATGGAAATGAATCCATTTTCATTCAAATTGTGGCCGGCCACATTTCCCAAATGTAACCCCCTCATTAATGCATTAAGTTGTCATCAAAGAGGGAATGTAACCTCCATGAGGTGGCACTCACTAGTAACTCCCATGAGGTGGCAACCATGATGATGTGGTGCATCATCATTGGTCCACATCAATGCCAACTCATCAATGAGGTGGCATAAAGTCAAGTCAAACTTGACTTTTAATCTTCCTCTCAAGTCAAGTCAAACTTGACCAAATCTCTTCCATGGTTGATCTAATCTAACAATTTGATTCAAGCCAACTTAATATAATGAATCTAATTCATTAAATTAAGTTGATTTAATGAGTCATAATCTAAATTAGACTCATTGAATACATGAATCAACTTGAGTCCAACTCAAGTTAGCCCAATTAGGATTACTCTTAATCCAATTTGATTCATCAAATGAATCTAATCATTTTGGTTCATCATATGAACCTAATCTCCATCTAATTATCCTTAGTGTGTGACCCTATAGGTTCTTGTAACGTTGGCAATGCCCTAAACCCATTTAGGAGCATAAGTAATGAGCAGTATCTAGCAACACATCATTACTACCCAAGTTACAAGAATGTCAAGATCCAACATTACCATGTTACTACTAATTGTGACTTCTCAGAATATGTGACATTGTCCTTCTATCCTAGACATCTAGATTGATCAATATGAGGCATAGACCGTGTCATCCTCTAATCAATCTAAATCTTGAACTCCAAGTAGACTCACTCGATCAAATGAGCTCAACATCTAATGTTGACTCATTTGGGCATGACCATGCACTTAGTGGTCTCACTCTATCAAGAATATTGATCTCGCTCCCGTCATATGGGAGGGATAGATCCCATCTACATCACTCACATCCCTCTGCATAATTTGTTACATACCCGGTAATCGCCTTTATAGTCCACCCAGTTACGGGTGACGTTTGACGAAACCGAAGTACATAACTCCTTATGTAGGGATCCATGGTGACTTCAGGTCTAAGGACTAATAGTCATACTAATAGCCACATGAGAAAGTATATGACACTCATATAACGATCCATGATACTTTCTCATGGCGGGTCATTCAGTATACATTCTCTAATGTATACCCATGTGTCAACTTGATATCTCTATATCCATGACTTGTGAGATCAAGTCATCGAGTTGACCTACATGCTAGTCTTATTGCATTAACATTTTCCCTGAATGTTAATACTCGACTAGGAATGATTAAGAGTAGTGTTCCCTATATCATCTCACTATCGGTTCAACTAACCGATTGATATATGTGAGAACCATCTACTCAAGGACATTATTATACTTAGTTTATTTGGCACCAATACAAGTAAGTATAATAACCAAAATCCAAATGCCTTTATTAATATACAAGAATATGATACAATGAGTCCATACAATCATCAAATGATTGGCTCTAGGGCTCTAACTAACAATCTCCCACTAGCACTAGTGCCAATCAGTATAGGCTCTAAGGCCTAATGACCTAGTGTAACCATCATGCTTTCTCTGTTCCAAAGCCTTGGTCAAGGGCTCTGCGATGTTAGCCTCTGTAGGTACTCTGCAAATCTTCACATCTCCTCTATCGATAATCTCTCGAATGAGATGGAAGCGTCGTAGTATGTGCTTGGTCCGCTGGTGTGAGCGAGGTTCCTTCGCCTGTGTTATAGCTCCATTGTTGTCACAATAGAGCTCAACTGGGTCAGCGATGCTAGGAACCACCCCAAGTTCAGTGATGAACTTGTGGATCCAAACTGCCTCCTTTGCTGCCTCTGATGCAGCAATATACTCGGCTTCTGTTTTAGAATCAGCTACTGTATCCTGCTTCGAACTCTTCCAGCTGACAGCACCACCATTAATGAAAAATACGAACCCCGACTGCGATCTATAGTCATCCTGGTCAGTCTGGAAGCTAGCATCACTGTAACCCTTTACAGCTAGCTCATCATTGCCTCCATATATTAAGAAATATTCTTTAGTCCTTCTTAAGTACTTAAGAATATTCTTGACCGCTATCCAGTGACTTTCACATAGATCTGACTGGTATCTGCTCGTCATGCTCAAAGCATACGAGACATCAGGTCGAGTACATGGCATGGCGTACATGATCGATCCTATGGCTGAGGCATAAGGGATCTGATCCATGCAGTCTCTCTCCTCTCTAGAAGAGGGACCTTGAGTCTTCGAAAGACTCATGCCATATGACATCGGCAGAAATCCCTTCTTGGAGTTCTGCATGGCAAACCGAAGGAGTACCTTGTCAATATATGTACTCTGACTTAGGCCAAGCAATCTCTTAGATCTATCTCTATAGATCTATATCCCTAGAATGCGGGATGCCTCTCCTAAGTCCTTCATTGAGAAGCAACTCCCTAGCCAGGTCTTGACAGACTGAATCATAGGGATGTCCTTCCCAATGAGTAGTATGTGATCCACATACAATATGAGGAAGACAACTATATCCCCTACAAACTTCTTGTAGACACAAGGCTCATCTTCATTCTTGATGAAACCAAACTGTTTGATTGCATCATCGAATCGAAGATTCCAGCTCCGAGAAGCTTGCTTTAGTCCATAAATGGACCTATGCAGCTTGCATACTCTGCTAGTATGTTGTGGATCTACAAAACCCTCAGGTTATGTCATGTACACATCCTCGAGCAGGTTTCTATTCATAAACGCAGTTTTGACATCCATCTGCCATATCTCATAGTCATGGTAGGTTGCAATAGCAAGCATGATCCGAATGGACTTAAACATCGCTACTGGAGAAAAGGTTTCATCATAGTCAATACCATGAATCTGTTTGAAACCTTTAGCTACCAAGCGACCCTTATAGATAAGTCCATCCATGTCAGTCTTACTCTTAACGACCCACTTACACCCAATGGGTTTTACCCCTTCAGGTGGATCAACCAAAGTCCATACTTGGTTGGTGTACATGGATTCCATTTCGGATCTCATGGCCTCTAGCCATTTCTCGGAGTCTGGTCTCATCACAGCTTCCTGATAGGTGGTAGGCTCATCCTCTATGAGCACAACATCATCATGGTTAGACAAGAGAAATGAGTATCTCTCAGGCTGACGACGTACCCTATCAGACCTGCGAAGAGGAATGTCTACTTGAACTGGTTGTTGTTCCTCAACTCCTTGTGGAACATCATCCACAACACTTTGTGGTTCCAGTTCAATTTCCATCGAGGCATCAGTGCTATTGTTCGCATCTTGAACTTCTTCAAGATCGAACGCGCTCCCACTAGTCTTTCTAGAAACAAAGTCCCTTTCTAGAAAGACCCCAATCTTTGCCACAACTACCTTGTGCTGACTGGGAATGTAGAAGTAATATCCTTTAGTTTCCTTGGGATATCCAATGAAATAGCACATGTCAGATTTGGGTCCTAATTTTTCTGAGACTTGACGTCGTACGTAAGCCTCACAACACCAAATCCTCATGAAAGACACCTGGGCATCTCTCCCAGTCCATATCCTATATGGTGTCTTTATCACGACCTTTGATGGAACTCGGTTGAGTATAAAAGCTGTCGTGTTTAGAGCATAGCCCCAAAGGTATGCCAGAAGATCTGTGTGACTCATCATAGATCGTACCATATCTAATAAGGTACGATTCCTCCTTTCGGATACACCATTCCACTGTGGTGTTCCAGGAGGAGTGAGTTGGGATAGAACCCCACACTCAGCTAGGTAGTCACGAAACTCATGGCTAAGGTATTCTCCACCTCGATCTGATCGAAGTATCTTAATACTCTTGCCAAGCTGGTTCTGTACTTCATTCTTGAATTCTTTGAACTTTTCAAAGGACTCTGACTTATGTGTCATCAAGTACACATAGCCATATCTACTGAAGTCATCAGTAAACGTGATGAAGTACCTATAACCGCCTCTAGCAGCGACATTGAAAGGGCCACATACATCACTATGTATGAGTCCTAACAAATCAGTCGCTCTTTCGCTGTGCCCACTAAAGGGAGTCTTGGTCATCTTGCCTCGTAAGCATGACTCACATATCTCATATGATTCAAAATCAAATGAGTCCAGCAAACCATCCTTATGGAGCTGGGATAAGCGCTTGTCATTTATATGACCTAAGCGACTGTGCCAGAGATAGGTGTGGTTCATATCGTTCGATTTGAACCTCTTGGTACTAACGTTATAGATAGAGCTCTCAAGGTCTAGAATATAGAGTCCGTTCATCAGAGGTGCACTACAATAGAACATATCGTTTAAATAGACAAAACAACATTTGTTCTTTATTATAAACGAGAATCCTTTCTTGTCCAAACAAGAAACTGATATAATGTTCTTAGTCAATGCAGGCACATAATAACAATCGTCTAACTCTAGTATAAGCCCAGAGGGCAGAGATAGAAAATAAGTCCCTACAGCAACAGCAGCAACCCGTGCTCCATTGCCTACTCGTAGGTCTATCTCGCCCTTTGTCAATGCTCTGCTATTTCTCAGTGCTTGTACATTAGTACAAATGTGCGAAGCACATCTGGTATCTAATACCCACGACGAATAAATTGAGAGGTTGACTTCTATAACATTTATACCTGAAGTAGAAATCTTATTTCTCTTCTTGTTAAGATCTTCCAGGTATCCTGTGAAGTTCCTCTTCCAGTGCCCTGCTTGTCCTTGATATAGTTGACGAAGATGTTCAACCATATCGTAAGCACCCATCAACTCATGTTGCATCTGAAGCTCAGAGTTCATCGTTGCAAGCATTAGACAGGACACATCTAATGCGTCATCTTGATGCTTCTTGTAAGCATACCGGTCAGCTCGCGTGGCAGTGGCAGGAGGAGCCTCCGGAATGGGCTGCTCCAGAACGTACAGTTCACGTTCCTGAGTGAGAACTATTCTCAGGTTCCTGTACCAGTCCAGGAAATTTGCTCCGTTGATCTTGTCCTTCTTAAGGACAGAACGCAGGGAGAAAGAGTTCGTATTCAACGTCATGGTTATCTACAACAGAAAATTTGCAGAAATAAATATCATATTCTTTTAAAATCATTTAATTAGGCCTTTAATTAAATGATGCTCCCACTGAATTCTATAATTCTTGTGGGACAAGATCCACATCATACTAACCCTTGAGTTAGCTTTGGCTAAAACGCCCAAGGCTTAGTATGATTGGTAGGTAACGATTACCAATTACATCTCTATACAACTCTTGTTTATAAAATCAATATCCGCATTTATATTAAAACTCGAGTTAGCTTTGGCTAATACGCCCGAGAGTTAATATAGATGTGATTTTGACCTATCTTTTCCAACCGTTGGAAGAATGCCTATAGTTGACTCGATCTAACCGAGCAACTAGGAATACTCACTCTAATTGAGTTTGTATTCACCCATGCGTTGATAGGCGGGACCAAGATTGTCCCTCCGTACCCTACCAAGATAATATGTATTGCTCTGCTTTGGCAGATTCAACAATACATGTGATCGAGGTAGTGATAGGTATCACGGCACGGTTAGGCATTTAGAGTTGGTTTGATCGAGATCTAATCTAATCGAAAAGGATGCATCTTGTGCACGACTTAGATCTAATCTAATCGCAAGGGTGCATCATGTGCACGACTTAGATCTAATCTAATCGTAAGGCACTAATTAATTAATTACTTATTAAACATGCATCATATACATAAGTAATTAACTAATTAATCTATTTGTGATTTAGTCATGGCACTACTACGATCTTCCCAAGCCAATGAGAAGATCGAATGGTCAACCTAGGGTCAACAACTTCTCCAAGCTCCTCCCTTTGACCACCTTGTGTTGCTCGTGCCCGCCTCGGAACTCCGTCTCGTGTGGACCCTCCACCGCTCCAATTTGTACATTACAATTTGAAACTCGAGTTACATTCGAGTCTAAATCTAATTTACAACCAGAATATATGAGGAAGGCACGACGCGCAGGTCGCGGAAAAATAAAAACATACAACACGCGCAAACACATAACGGCACGCAGGCCGTATTATGAATTACAACGCAATCCAATCATATTGGGTTTTTGGGCCATGACTATCAAAAAATTAATATATAATTCAAAATTATATATTTTCATAATTTTCTATAATTTTAAAATTAATTTTTACATTTTTTACGAGTAAAATTTCCCAGCGGTCCCGTTTAGCGGTTTCGGGCGCAATCGCGGAACGGATCCCCTTGCGGGGTCAGGGGCAGCGCCCCTACCCGCGATCTAACCATCGTGAGGGTTCCTTTGCGATCCAACAGCGCCTAAACTCGCTGTCTCAAAACGATTTGAGTCAAGACATTGCCGTTTCGGAAAAATCTTCCCGGCAGGTTCGTTTTTAGCGATTTCGGGTGCAATCGCGGAGCAAATCCCCTTGCTGGGTTAGGGGAAGTACCCCTACCCACGATCTAACCATCGTGAGTTGCTCCTTTGCGATCTAATGGCACCCAAGCCCGCTGTCCCAAACGGATTTGGGGCAAAACGAAGCCATTTAAGGAAAAACTTCCCGGTAGCCGAAGCCTACATGTGCCGAGATACTTGTGCTTCGCTTCTACGGAAAAATTACCCATAAAAACATAAAAAAACTAAATTTTACAGAAAATCACAGAAGGTTTAGTTTTCATAAAACCAAAAATTAAACTCGTACAAGCCTTGCACGTGGCTCTGATACCACTGTTGGATTTTTCGGGCTGCGAAAACCGCTTTTCGCGTAGCGAAAACCCCGAATTACCCAAAGCCGTATATCCGTGCAAGGAAAAATCGAATGAAATACAAGTACGAGTTTCGAAACTTCTAGATCTACTCCTAGATCTATGTGTTAAGAAGTATACCTTGAAGCGTGCCCTTTCGCGTTCCCGCTCGTCCAAGGAATTGCCGGATCTCTAGACCGTCAAGCGTCGGTCCTCTAGAAGTATCCACACGGGCACGTAGGTGGATAAAACCTCACACAAAGGTGTGCTAGCACCTTGGTAAGATTCGGCCAAGCATGGAGGAGAGGGAGAGGGAGAGCTTGAGAGAAAGAAGGAAGAAGATACAATAATTATCACTTGAATGAAAATGAATCCATTTTCATTCAAATTGTGGCCGGCCACATTTCCCAAATGTAACCCCCTCATTAATGCATTAAGTTGTCATCAAAGTGGGAATGTAACCTCCATGAGGTGGCACTCACTAGTAACTCCCATGAGGTGGCAACCATGATGATGTGGTGCATCATCATTGGTCAACATCAATGCCAACTCATCAATGAGGTGGCATAAAGTCAAGTCAAACTTGACTTTTAATCTTCCTCTCAAGTCAAGTCAAACTTGACCAAATCTCTTCCATGGTTGATCTAATCTAACCATTTGATTCAAGCCAACTTAATATAATGAATCTAATTCATTAAATTAAGTTGATTTAATGAGTCATAATCTAAATTAGACTCATTGAATACATGAATCAACTTGAGTCCAACTCAAGTTAGCCCAATTAGGATTACTCTTAATCTAATTTGATTCATCAAATGAATCTAATTCTTTTGGTTCATCATATGAACCTAATCTCCATCTAATTGTCCTTAGTGTGTGACCCTATAGGTTCTTGTAACGTTGGCAATGCCCTAAACCCATTTAGGAGCATAAGTAATGAGAGGTATCTAGCAACACATCATTACTATCCAAGTTACAAGAATGTCGAGATCCAACATCACCTTGTGACTACTAATTGTGACTCCTCACATTATGTGACATTGTCCTTCTATCCTAGATATCTAGATTGATCAATATGAGGCATAGACCGTGTCATCCTCTAATCAATCTAAATCTTGAACTCCAAGTAGACTCACTCGATCAAATGAGCTCAACATCTAATGTTGACTCATTTGGGCATGGCCATGCACTTAGTGGTCTCACTCTATCAAGAATATTGATGTCGCTCCCGTCATATGGGAGGGATATGTTGGTTGCTACTCGGAAAACCTATAGGTTCCACTGTACAAAAATTTTGTACAAAGGTATGAACCTTTTCCTAGCTACCATGTGTTCTTTTAAATTAAATTTTGGATCGCCTGCGGAACTTAACACGTTTGATCCAAAACTTAATCTATTTGTTCTTTTAGGTTTTGACTTGGATCTCATGCGGAACTTAACACGTTCGACCCAAGTCTCCTTAAGTTATTAATTCCATTAAATATTAATTTCCATAATTGGTTCCCAGTACTGACGTGGCGAGGCACATGGCCTTCTTGGATATGGGAGCAACCACCACCGACTAGACAAAACCTTTTATAGAAAGATAATATTTAATTTCCTAAAATAACTTTAGGTTAACCAAAGAGAACAATCAAATCACAAGGAAAAGAAAAAACAAAAGAACACAACTTCGAAAAACATATTCGAAATTCTAGAACGTAAGCCTCTTGTATTTGGTATTATTTCCATAAATAACTAGCATGATGCGGAAAGAAAAATTACTAGTTATACCTTGCAGAAAAACCTCTTGATCTTGTACCGTATTCCTCTTCTATCCTCGGACGTTGTGTGGGCAACGATCTACCGAGATGAGAAACCACCAACCACCTTCTTCTCCTCCAAGCAAGGTTCGGCCACAAAGGAAAACTTCACCAAGGAGAAAAACCAAAATACTAACCAAGCTCCAAGAGATGCTAGCTTTCTCTCCTTCTTCTTCTTCTTCTTCTCCAAGTAGTATCCGGCCACCACAAGAGCTCCAATGGAAGAGAAGGGTTCGGCCACCACAAGAGGAAGAGAGGGAGAGGATGGCCGGCCACACCAAGGAACAAAAGAGGGAGAGAAATAATAGATGTTGTATCTTGTGAAGGCACCTTCACCCCTTCTTTTATATTCCTTGGCCTAGGCAAATTAGGAAATTTAATTACAATAAAATTTCCTTAATTCCCTTGACATGATTTAATTGAGAAAAATAAAATAATATTTCCCCAATTAATCAATGGCCGGCCACATCAATGAAGGAAAAAATTAGACAAGTTTTAATCAACAATTAAAACTTCCTAATTTGTTTCCGGAAATTTTAAAAATAAAATTTCTCTTTAAAAATCTCTTCATGGTTGATAAAAGGAAATTTCTATAATTTTAATTTTATCAACATGTAAATAATTTTAAAGAGAAAATAAAATATCTCACCAATCTACAAATAAGGAAAAAGATCTAATCTCTTTCTTTAATCTTTTGTAGATCTTTTACAAGAGAGATATTTTAATTTTAATTCTCTTTAATTATTTCTTCCACATAATAAAAATTAAAATTAAAATCCATTTTAAATCTAATTTGGCCGGCCCCCACTAGCTTGGGTTCAAGCTAGGGCCGGCCACCCAATATTATACCTAGGCCGGCCCTAGCTTGTTCCCAAGCTAGCTTGGCCGGCCCCTATTGGATGGGTATAGAAGGTGGGTATAGGTGGGTATAGGTGGGTATAGAACTCTATAAATAAGAGGCTACGATAGGGACGGAGAGGAGGAATTGGTTTTGGTCTCCCGATAAAATTAAGCATCCCGTGTTCGCCCCGAACACACAACTTAATTTTATCAATGATAATTCATTCCAATAGAGAACTATCATTGAACTACCGCACCAATCCCAAATTACATATTTGGGCTCCTTCTTATTATGAGTGTGTTAGTCTCCCTGTGTTTAAGATATCGAATGTCCACTAATTAAGTGAGTTACTGACAACTCATTTAATTAATATCTAAGTCCAAGAGTAGTACCACTCAACCTTATTATCATATCGGACTAAGTCCACCTGCAGGGTTTAACATGACAATCTTTATGAGCTCCTCTTGAGGACATTATCAACCTAGTATCTCTAGGACACAGTTTCCTTCTATAATCAACAACACACACTATAAGTGATACCATTTCCCAACTTATCGGGTTTATTGATTCATCGAACTAAATCTCACCCATTGATAAATTAAAGAAATAAATATCAAACATATGTGCTTGTTATTATATTAGGATTAAGAGCACACACTTCCATAATAACTGAGGTCTTTGTTCCTTTACAAAGTCAGTATAAAAGAAACGACCTCTAATGGTCCTACTCAATACACTCTGAGTGTACTAGTGTAATTATATAGTCAAGATAAACTAATATCTAATTACACTACGACCTTCTAATGGTTTGTGCCTTTCCATTTTAGTCGTGATCTACTGTTTATAATTTATAAGGTACTGATAACATCATCTTCTGCTTGTGACACCACATACTATGTTATCTACAATATAAATTATATGAACAACTACAAACAAATGTAGACAATTTGACCAAATGTGATTCTTTATTCATAATGAATGTTTACAAAGCTTAGGCTTTCAGTATACACTCCAACAATCTCCCACTTATACTAATGACTAAGCTGCCATATCTTCTACCATACATCTGATTCCCATTCCCTCCACATGCCGATCGAAAGCTTTCGCCGGAAGGGCCTTAGTGAAAGGATCTGCCAGGTTATCCGCTGATGCAATCTTGGCGATGACAACTTCTCCTTGCTTCACGATATCTCGTATCAGGTGGTACTTGCGCTCTATATGTTTACTTGCCTTATGAGCTCGTGGTTCCTTCGAGTTTGCAACTGCACCGCTATTATCACAATAAATTGTGATGATTTTGGGCAAACCAGGAATCACATCTAAGTCCATTAGAAAGTTCCTGAGCCATACTGCTTCTTTAGCTGCCTCAGAGGCTGCTACATACTCAGCTTCCATGGTTGAGTCCGAAACGCATTTCTGCTTAACACTCCTCCATGAAATGGCTCCACCTCCTAAAGTAAACACATAGCCTGATGTAGACTTACTGTTATCCCTATCTGATTGGAAATCTGAATCCGTGTAACCCACAGGGAGCAGATCGTCTGCTTGGTAAACTAGCATATAATCTCTAGTCCTTCTCAGGTACTTTAATATATGCTTTACCGCAGTCCAATGTCCTTGTCCAGGGTTACTCTGATATCTGCTGACCATGCCCATGGCAAAACAGATATTAGGTCTCGTACATAGCATTGCATACATTAGGCTTCCTATAGCTGAAGCATAAGGAACTGCTTTCATGTCATCTATCTCTTTCGATGTCTTTGGAGACATCTCTTTAGATAGAGCTACTCCATGTCTAAAAGGTAAGAAACCTTTCTTGGAATCCTGCATGCTAAAACGAGCAAGGATTGTATCTATATATGAAGCTTGGGACAGACACAACATTCTTTTCTTACGATCCCTTATAACTTTGATCCCGAGAATGTGTGCACAATCTCCTAAGTCCTTCATATCAAATTGTTTGGACAACCATACCCTTACGTCTGATAATACCTTGACATTGTTGCCAATTAACAAAATATCATCTACGTATAGTACAAGAAATACCACCACGTTTCCGTTACACTTCTTATATACACAAGACTCATCCGGACTTTGAATAAATCCATATGACTGGATTACTTCATTAAACCGGATGTTCCAAGATCTTGAAGTTTGCTTTAGTCCATAAATGGACCGATTGAGCTTGCACACTAGATGCTCTTTGCCTTTTTCAATGAACCCTTCTGGTTGCTTCATATGGATGTTCTCTTCAAGACTTCCATTAAGGAAAGCTGTCTTGACATCCATTTGCCAAATCTCATAATCCATATGAGCAGCAATGGATAAGAGTATCCGAATAGACTTAAGCATGGCTACCGGTGAAAAGGTTTCCTCATAATCGATTCCCTCTTTTTGAGTGTACCCTTTCACAACAAGCCTAGCTTTGAAGGTTTCTACCTTCCCGTCTGTCCCTCTTTTCCTTTTGTAGATCCACTTGCATCCAACGACTTTTATACCATCAGGTGGTTCTACAAGCTCCCAGACCTTATTAGAGTACATAGACTCTATTTCAGAATTCATTGCCTTTTGCCAAGATGCTGCATCTATATCTTGGAGTGCTTCGTCATATGTTCGTGGATCAGGTTCATGTTTACCTGGGATCAAGTCCGAAGACTCTCCCAAAAACATGAATCTTTCAGGCTGCCTTACAACCCTCCCACTACGACGAGGCACTGTCTGTGGTTGTGTATCATGTGTGACACGTGTTGCAGTCTCTTGTGGTACTTCATCTTGTACTGTTGGTACTGAAGTAGACATGTCTTCTCTAAGTTCTTCTAAAACAACTTTACTACTGGGCTTGTGATCCATTATATAGTCTTCTTCTAAAAACTGGGCATTGGTGCTAACAATGACCTTCTGGTCTTTAGGACTATAAAATAAACCTCCTTTCGTTCCTTTGGGATATCCTACAAACACGCGAACTTCTGTACGAGATTCTAACTTATCAGCATCTGGTTTTAGCACATGTGTTAGACTACCCCAAATCCGAATATGTCTTAGACTGGGTTTTCGCCCATTCTACAATTCTATGGGAATAGAAGAAACTGATTTAGAAGGTACTAAGTTCAGAACGTATACTGCTGTTTCCAGAGCATATCCCCAAAACGAATTTGGTAATTCTGAATAACTCATCATCGATCTAACCATCTCCATAAGAGTCCTATTCCTTCGTTCTGCTACACCATTCTGTTGGGGTGTTCCAGGTGCAGATAATTAGGATTGAATCCCGGCCTCTGATAAGTAATTCCTAAACTCTCCTAAGAGGTATTCGCCACCACGATCAGACCGTAGTGTCTTGATACTTTTACCTAATCGTTTCTCCACATCAGCCTTGTATTCTTTGAACTTATCAAAGCACTCGGACTTGCGGCGCATTAGGTAAATGTATCCGTATCTTGAATAATCATCTATGAAAGAGACAAAATATTCAAAACCTCCTCTTGCCTGGACAGACATAGGACCACACAAATCAGAGTGAACCAATTCTAACACTTCTTTGGCTCTATACCCCTTGGCCTTGAATGGCCTTTTGGTCATTTTACCTTCTAAGCAGGATTCACAAGTTGGAAAATTTTCCAACTCTAATGAACTCAAAAGTCCATCGGCTATAAGCCTCTGAATCCTACTTAAGTTAATATGACCAAGCCTTAGATGCCAAAGATATGCTTGGTTCATTTCCGAAGGTTCTTTTCTCTTTTTAGAATTAGAAGATGAGTTATAAATTTCCATGTCTTGCTTTGTGGAAGAAATTGGATTTAATGTATACAAATTGCCAACTAATGCACCAGAACAGATAATCACTTTATTTCTTTTAATAACTACATCGTTACTGAAAGAAACTGAATATCCATCTAAAAACAGTTTAGAAACTGAAATTAAATTCTTTCTAAAACTGGGTACATAAAGACAATTTCTTAAAACCAAATTTTTATTTCTACTAAAAGATAAGTAGACGTCTCCCACTGCAACAGCTGCCACCTTAGTAGCATTGCCCATGTAGACGGTAATCTCCCCTTCAGATAGTCGTTGGGTTTCCTGGAACCCCTGCAAGGAATTGCAGACATGATCAGTGGCTCCCGTATCTACACACCAGGTGCTGGTAGATAACACCGCTAAACATGTTTCAACAAATAGAGCATGAGATATACCTTTGTTTTGGTTCTTACGAGGACAGTCCGCCTTCCAATGTCCTGACTGTTTGCAGATGAAGTACTTTCCCTTCGACTTCTAAATCCCGTACTCTGAGATTTATTCACTTTCTTTGCTGAGCCAGCTTGTTTCTTCTTCTTCTTTCCTTTCGGTTTAGAAGTAGAACCATTTTCAGCAAAGTGAATTTGAGAATTGTGACGAAATAATCCTTCTGCTACTTGAAGTTCTGTCAGTAGTTCCCCTAATGAATAAATCCTTTTATTCATATTATAGTTCAGGCGGAAATGCTCAAAACTTCTAGGTAGCGTTTGGAGGATCATATCGATCTGGGTTTCCCCATCAATTTCTCCTCCAAGGATCTGTATCTCGTTCATATAAGCCATCATCTTTAGGATATGATCCCTTACAGAGTACCCTCTTGCATGGTGGCTGTCATTATCTTTCTCATAGCTTCTTGTCTAGAAGCCCTATCCTGATGACCAAAGAGCTCCTTGAGATTGTTCATAATATCATAAGCTGTTGGTAAATCTTTATGCTGATGTTGCAATACATTTGACATTGAAGCCAAAATGTAACACCGCGCCATCTCATCTGCCTTTACCCATCTCTTATGATATTCAATCTCCTCTTGGGTAGATTCACCAGTGGGTGCATCAGGACAAGGTTCAGTCAGTACAAATTTATAGCTTTCAGCAGTCAGAACAATGTCCAGGTTCCTTTTCCAATCTATGTAATTAGGTCCAGTAAGTCTATTTTGTTGAAGTATGATGGATAGTGGGTTGAAAGTCATCCTAAGAATCACAAATAACTTTTGGTCAGAACTCTAAATTTAGAATAATATTGATTCCTCAAACAATACTATTTTAAATTAACCAACACCTCATAACACCGTGAATTTTGTATGCCACGTTAGTGTGGACGTATACAAATTCAACATTTGTAAAAGGAGGGTTTTAACCCATTAATTTTATTATCTTGTCAACCTAACTTTTTGACAAATAAAATTAATAGTTGGTATTATTTGGTCACACAAATAATAGTAGTGACTCCGTTGGGGAGGATACTATTAGATGTGTCTAAGTGTATACCATTACTTGACACTAAGTCCATTAATAAGATTATGCCCCTTCCGTTGGGGAAGATCACACGCTCTTAATTAATTTCCTATAGTCATCCAAAAATGGAAGTCTGTTCTAGTGATCCACAAACAAGCTCATCCGTTATGGAGGAAGGCACTCAGAGCCAACGCGCAAGCTTGTTTGTATCACTTACAAACCAGTAATGGAGACCATGAGATTTATTTAAAATCCCTCTCCCACTTAGTTATTTATAAATGAGGAATTTTAACTATGCTAGCCTACTAAACTTGTAAACTAACATGCACACACAGCACAATATAAAAGCAATAAATAGAAAATTTAATTTTCAACTATTATGGCTTTTATCTCTAGTTGTTCTCCGTGTGTTGTCATCCCAAGCTGCTGCCATATTTGGCCACCGCCACCGGGTCTAGCTGTCGCATCCATCTTGCCCTTAGTTCCACTGCGCCTCTGGTTCCTAGAAGGTTCCACGCTTTGTAAGATTCGATCTGCGACATAAATAGAATTTTACATTTTTGATCCTATATTCCATAAAAGGAATGTACATGTATCTAGATCAAAAATAAAATCCTAATAAAACTAAATACAGCTCCTGCTGTATTTTAATACAATCATGCACACACATATAAATGCCCTTGACATGTCCAAGGGTCCAATCACACACATAATAACTAAAAGCCATAATAGTTGGATCCTGCATCCACAAAGTTAGCACATCCTACTATTAACCTGCCTAAATTATGTATGACATGTGCATAATTAAACTCAATACCAAATACACAGAGGCAAAACCCTAGCTCTGATACCAATTGTTGGTTGCTACTCGGAAAACCTATAGGTTCCACTGTACAAAAATTTTGTACAAAGGTATGAACCTTTTCCTAGCTACCATGTGTTCTTTTAAATTAAATTTTGGATCGCCTGCGGAACTTAACACGTTTGATCCAAAACTTAATCTATTTGTTCTTTTAGGTTTTGACTTGGATCTCCTGCGAAACCTAACACGTTCGACCCAAGTCTCCTTAAGTTATTAATTCCATTAAATATTAATTTCCATAATTGGTTCCCAGTACTGACGTGGCGAGGCACATGTCCTTCTTGGATATGGGAGCAACCACCACCGACTAGACAAAACCTTTTATAGAAAGATAATATTTAATTTCCTAAAATAACTTTAGGTTAACCAAAGAGAAAAATCAAATCACAAGGAAAAGAAAAAACAAAAGGACACAACTTTGAAAAATATATTCGAAATTCTAGAACGTAAGCCTCTTGTATTTGGTATTATTTCCATAAATAACTAGCATGATGCGGAAAGAAAAATTACTAGTTATACCTTGTAGAAAAACCTCTTGATCTTCTACCGTATTCCTCTTCTAACCTCGGACGTTGTGTGGGCAACGATCTACCGAGATGAGAAACCACCAACCACCTTCTTCTCCTCCAAGCAAGGTTCGGCCACAAAGGAAAACTTCACCAAGGAGAAAAACCAAAATACTAACCAAGCTCCAAGAGATGATAACTTTCTCTCCTTCTTCTTCTTCTTCTCCAAGTAGTATCCGGCCACCACAAGAGCTCCAATGGAAGAGAAGGGTTCGGCCACCACAAGAGGAAGAGAGGGAGAGGATGGCCGGCCACACCAAGGAACAAAAGAGGGAGAGAAATAATAGATGTTGTATCTTGTGAAGGCACCCTCACCCCTTCTTTTATATTCCTTGGCCTAGGCAAATTAGGAAATTTAATTACAATAAAATTTCCTTAATTCCCTTGACATGATTTAATTGAGAAAAATAAAATAATATTTCCCCAATTAATCAATGGCCGGCCACATCAATGAAGGAAAAAATTAGACAAGTTTTAATCAACAATTAAAACTTCCTAATTTGTTTCCGGAAATTTTAAAAATAAAATTTCTCTTTAAAAATCTCTTCATGGTTGATAAAAGGAAATTTCTATAATTTTAATTTTATCAACATGTAAATAATTTTAAAGAAAAAATAAAATATCTCACCAATCTACAAATAAGGAAAAAGATCTAATCTCTTTCTTTAATCTTTTGTAGATCTTTTACAAGAGAGATATTTTAATTTTAATTCTCTTTAATTATTTCTTCCACATAATAAAAATTAAAATTAAAATGCATTTTAAATCTAATTTGGCCGGCCCCCACTAGCTTGGGTTCAAGCTAGGGCCGGCCACCCAATATTATATCTAGGCCGGCCCTAGCTTGTTCCCAAGCTAGCTTGGCCGGCTCCTATTGGGTGGGTATAGAAGGTGGGTATAGGTGGGTATAGAACTCTATAAATAAGAGGCTACGATAGGGACGGAGAGGAGGAATTGGTTTTGGTCTCCCGATAAAATTAAGCATCCCGTGTTCGCCCCGAACACACAACTTAATTTTATCAATGATAATTCATTCCACTAGAGAACTATCAATGAACTACCCCACCAATCCCAAATTACATATTTGGGCTCCTTCTTATTATGAGTGTGTTAGTCTCCCTGTGTTTAAGATATCGAATGTCCACTAATTAAGTGAGTTACTGACAACTCATTTAATTAATATCTAAGTCCAAGAATAGTACCACTCAACCTTATTATCATATCGGACTAAGTCCACCTGCAGGGTTTAACATGACAATCTTTATGAGCTCCTCTTGAGGACATTATCAACCTAGTATCTCTAGGACACAGTTTCCTTCTATAATCAACAACACACACTATAAGTGATACCATTTCCCAACTTATCGGGTTTATTGATTCATCGAACTAAATCTCACCCATTGATAAATTAAAGAAATAAATATCAAACATATGTGCTTGTTATTATATTAGGATTAAGAGCACACACTTCCATAATAACTGAGGTCTTTGTTCCTTTACAAAGTCAGTATAAAAGAAACGACCTCTAATGGTCCTACTCAATACACTCTGAGTGTACTAGTGTAATTATATAGTCAAGATAAACTAATATCTAATTACACTACAACCTTCTAATGGTTTGTTCCTTTCCATTTTAGTCGTGAGCTACTGTTTATAATTTATAAGGTACTGATAACATCATCTTCTGCATGTGACACCACATACTATGTTATCTACAATATAAATTATATGAACAACTACAAACAAATGTAGACAATTTGACCAAATGTGATTCTTTATTCATAATGAATGTTTACACAGCTTAGGCTTTCAGTATACACTCCAACAGGATAGATCCCATCTACATCACTCACATCCCTCTGCATAATTTGTTACATACCCGGTAATCGCCTTTATAGTCCACCCAGTTACGGGTGACGTTTGACGAAACCAAAGTACATAATTCCTTATGTAGGGATCCATGGTGACTTCAGGTCTAAGGACTAATAGTCATACTAATAGCCACATGAGAAAGTATATGACACTCATATAACGATCCATGATACTTTCTCATGGCGGGTCATTCAGTATACATTCTCTAATGTATACCCATGTGTCAACTTGATATCTCTATATCCATGACTTGTGAGATCAAGTCATCGAGTTGACCTACATGCTAGTCTTATTGCATTAACATTGTCCCTGAATGTTAATACTCGACTAGGAATGATTAAGAGTAGTGTTCCCTATATCATCTCACTATCGGTTCAACTAACCGATTGATATAGGTGAGAACCATCTACTCAAGGACATTATTATACTTAGTTTATTTGCCACCAATACAAGTAAGTATAATAACCAAAATCTAAATGCCTTTATTAATATACAAGAATATGATACAATGAGTCCATACAATCATCAAATGATTAGCTCTAGGGCTCTAACTAACATGTGTGTGCATGATTGTAATAATAAATACAGTAGGAGCTATTTTAGTTATTAGGATTTTACTTTTTTGTTTCGATCTAGATTATATGTACATTTCTTTGTGGAATATAGGATCGATATATGTAAAATTCTATTTTTGTCGCGGATCGTATCCTTGCGAGGCGTGGAGGACCATAAGCGCAACAGAAAAGGAAGCATGATGGACCCGACGGTATGAACCCTAGGGCTGACAGCACGCGTAGGACTGTGATGGAAAAGGCCATAATTGTTGGAAAATTAATTTCTATATTTATTGCTTTTATTTACTATTATGTGTGTAACGTGTGCTTGCTAGGTTAAAATTCCTCACCTTAAATAACTAAGTGGGAGAGGGATTTTTAAATAAATTCCATTATCTCCATTACTGGTTTGTAAGTGATACAAACAAACTTGCGTGTTGGCTCTGAGTGCCTTCCTCCATATCGGATGAGTTTATTTGTGGATCACTAGATCAAATTTTCATTTTGGATAACTATAGAAAATTAATTAAGAGCGTGTGATCTTCCCCATCGGAAGGGGAACAATCTTATTTGATGGACAAGGTGTCAAGTAATGGTATACACTTAGGCACATATAATAGTATCCTCCCCATAGGAGTCACTGCTATTATTCGTGTGACCGATGGAAAACCAACTATTAATTTTATGTGTCATAAAGTTAGGATGACAAGAATAAAATCAATGGGTAAAACCTCCTCTTATAAATGTTTGATTTTGTATACGTCCACACTATCGTGGCATGCAAAATTCATGGTGATTTGAGGTGTTGGTTAATTTAAATAGTATTGTTTGAGGAATCAATATTATTCTAAATTTAGAGTCTTGACCAAAGTTTATTTTGTGATTCTTAGGATGACTTTCAACCCACTGGCCATTATACTGAAAGAGAACAAAATTACTGGTCTAAACTACATAGATTGGAAAAGAAACATGGATATTGTCCTAATTGCTGAAAGTTATAAGTTTGTACTGACAGAAATATTCCCTAATGCACCTAACAGAGATTCTAGTGAAGAGGAGATTGAGTATCATAAGAAATGGGTAAAAGCAGATGAGATGGCGCGGTGTTACATTTTGGCTTCGATGTCAAATGTATTGCAACATCAGCATCAAGACTTACCAACGACTTATGATATAATGAACAATCACAAATAACTCTTCGGACACCAGAGTCGGACTGCTAGGCAAGAGGCTATGAGAAAATTAATGGCAGCCACCATGTCAGAGGGGGCACCCGTAAGGGATCATATCCTAAAGATGATGGCTTATCTGAATTAAATACATGTACTTGGAGGAGAAATCGATGGGGAAACTCAGGTCGATATTATTCTCCAAAGGCTACCCAAAAGTTTTGAGCAGTTCCGCCTAAACTATAACATGAACAAAAGGGAGTATAAATTGGCGGAACTTCTGACAGAACTCTAGGCGTCAGAAGGTATATTTCATCACAGTTCTCAGATTCACTATGCTGAAAATGGTTCTACTTCTAAGTTGAAAGGCAAGAAGAACAAGAAATGGGTTGTTTCAGCAAAGAAGGTGAATAAACCTGTAGGTACAGGACTAAAAGCTAGAATGAAGAAGCCTAAGGGCAAGTGCATCATCTGCAAGCAGGCTGGACATTGGAAGGCAGACTGCCCTCATAGGAATCAGAACAATAAAGGTATATCTCATACTCTAGTAGTTGAAACATGTTTAGCGGTGTTATCTACAAGCACCTGGTGTGTTGATACGGGAGCCACTGATCATGTCTGTAATTCTTTGCAGGGGTTCCAAGAAACCCGACGACTATTTGAAGGAGAGATAACAGTCTACATGTTGGGTTTTTCGGGCCCTAAAAATCGCTTTTTGTGTTGTGGAAACCTCGAAACCCCACCACCGAATCCGTGCGAAGAAATAAATTTATGTAAAACTTCGAGTACGAGTTTCTAGCCTAGATCTAAACTAGATCTACAAAGGGGAAGAGCTTTACCCTTGATGCGATGCCCTTCGCTAGTCCCGCTCGTCCAAGGTTCGTCGGATCTCGATAGTATCAAAGTAGATACTCCTCTATGTGTATCCACACAAGCAAGAGATGGAGAAACCAAACAAAAAGGTGTGCTAGCACCTTTGAATGGGTCGGCCAAGGTGGAGGAGAGGGAGAAAAGAGAGAGCTTGAGGAAGAAGATGAGAGTTACACTAAGCACACAAACACATTCAACACCCTTTAATGTGACCGGACATTAAAGGAGGAGTTTTATACTCCATGGAATATCAAGAGTCACAACTCTTGATCTCCCTCATGAGGTGGCACACACACATAAGAAACCATGATGAAGTGGAGCATCATCATTGGTCCACTCTTTGCCAACTCACCAATGAGGTGGCAAATGGTCAAGTCAAACTTGACTCTTCATCTTCCTCTCAAGTCAAGTCAAACTTGACCACTTCTCTTCCATGGTTGATCAAATCTAACCATTGGTTCAAGTCAATTTTAGTTTAATGAATCTCTATTCATTGAATTAAATTGACTCAATGAGTCTAAGTCCATATTAGACTCATCTAACACTTGAACCAAATTGAGTCCAACTCAATTAGCCTAATTTGGATTACTCTTAATCAAATTTGGTTCATCACATGGACCTAATCCTTTAGGTTCATCAAATGAACCTAATCTCCATCTAATTGCCCTTTGTATGTGACCCTATAGGTTCTTATAACATTGGCAATGCTCCTAAACCCATTTAGAAGCATAAGTAATGAGCGGTATCTAGCAACACATCATTACTACCCAAGTTATAAGAATGTTGAGATCCAACATCAACTTGTGACTACTAATTGTGACTCTTCACAATATATGACAAGTGTCCTTCTATCCTTGACATCTAGATTGATCAATGTGTGGCATAGACTGTGTCATCCTCTAATCAATCTAAATCTTGAATCCCAAGTAGACTCACTCAATCAAATGAGCTCAATATCTCATATTGACTCATTTGGGCATGGCTATGCACTTCGTGGTCTCACTCTATAAAAATATCGATGTCACTCCCGTCATATAGGAGGGATAGATCCCATCTACATCACTCACATCCCTCCACATAATTTGTTACATACCTAGTAATCACCTTTATAGTCCACCCAGTTACGGGTGACGATTGACGAAGCCAAAGTATGTAACTCCTTATGTAGATAACCTTGGTGACTTCAGGTCCAAGGACTAATAGTCATACTAATAGCCACATGAGAAAGTATATGACACTCATATAACGATCCATGATACTTTCTCATGGCGGGTCATTCAGTATAAATTCTCCAATGCATACCCATGTGTCAACTTGATATCTCCATATCCATGACTTGTGAGATCAAGGCATTGAGTTGACCTACATGCTAGTCTCGTCGCATTAACATTTTCCCTGAATGTTAATACTTGACTAGGAATGATTAAGAGTAGTGTTCCCTATATCATCTTACTATCGATTCAACCAATCAATTGATATAGTTAAGAACCTTCTACTCAAGGATGCTATTATACTTAGTTATTTGGCACCAATACAAGTAAGTATAATAACCAAAAATAAATGCCTTTATTTATATACAAGAATATGATACAACGAGTCCATACAACAATCATCAAATGATTGGCTCTAGGGCTCTAACTAACAATCTCCCACTAGCACTAGTGCCGATCAGTGTAGGCTCTAAGGCCTAATGACCTAGTGTGACCATCATGCTTTCTCTGTGCGAAAGCCTTGGTCAAGGGATCTACGATGTTAGCCTCTGTGGATACTCTGCAAATCTTCATATCTCCTCTCTCGATAATCTCTCGAATGAGATGGAAACATCGTAGTATGTGTTTGGTCCGCTGGTGTGAGGCTATTGCTCGATTGTTGTCACAATAGAGCTAGATGGGATAAGCTATGCTAGGAACCACCCCAAGCTCAGTAATGAACTTGCGGATCCAAATTGCCTCCTTTGCTGCTTTTGATGCAGCAATATACTCGGCCTCTGTTGTAGAATCAGCAACTATGTCCTGCTTTGAACTCTTCCAGCTCATAGCACCACCATTTATGCAAAACACGAACTCTGACTGTGATCGATAATCATCCTGGTCGGTCTTGAAGCTGGCATCACTGTAACCCTTTACAGCTAGCTCATCATCGCCTTCATATATCAAGAAATATTCTTTAGTCCTTCTCAAGTACTTAAGAGTATTCTTGACCGCTATCCAGTGACTTTCACCTGGATCTTACTGGTATCTACTCGTCATGCTCAAAGCATATGAGACATCAGGACGAGTACATAGCATGACGTACATGATAGATCCTATGGCTGAAGCATAAGGGATCTGATCCATGCGGTCTCTCTCCTCTCTAGAAGAGGGACCTTGAGTCTTCGAAAGACTCACACAATGTGACATCGGCAGAAATCCCTTCTTGGAGTTCTGCATGGCAAACCGAAGTAATACCTTGTCAATGTATGTACTCTGACATAGGCCAAGCAATCTCTTAGATCTATCTCTATAGATCTGTATGCCTAGAATGCGGGATGCTTTACCTAAGTCCTTCATTGAGGAACAAGTCCCTAGCCAAGTCTTGAAAGACTACAGTAAAGGGATGTCTTTCCCAATGAGTAGTATGCCATCCATATACAATATAAGGAAGACAACTGTGTTCCCTACAATCTTCTTGTAGACACAAGGTTCATCTTTGTAACGCCCACCCTTGTTACCCTAGGGCGGCGCTACGTTCGTACATGCTTCAGTTATACTATGGCAGCGGAAGAACAAAATTTTTTTTTTTCTTTTTAAACATTCATTTTATAACATGATATCACAGATTAAATGTGCATATGTTGATTCTATAACTAATCATATTAATTTGTCCGGATCGTTCTTTGCCGAGCCACCACCACACACATCACTATCTGCTCCTCCTGTTGCTCCTCTAGCTCATCCAGCTTCTTTATCTGCGGTACAAGGAAAGTAAGCTGTGAGCACTCATGGCTCAGTAAGTTCCTTTCCTACTCACTAAAACCGAAAATCATCGTATATTAATATCATGCGTAGTATCATAAGCATACGACATACAAGGGTATCATATTCATATCATGACATTATATCATCAGATAATTCAAGCACATATGTAGGCAATGCATCATGAATTTGAAAGCTTATACTTATAAGTACTTGAAATTCATATCATCATTAGAGGGGATCCCGGTTTGTACCACATACATAATGCGCGCGCTTCTTAAGTAGGTCCAAGGTAGCAAGTCTTGAACCCTACCATACATACATACTAGGTCCGAGTCTTACTCCATCGACCTAGGGCATTCAGAAGTCCATTTCTGACGAGGCCCGAGTCTTATTCCATCGACCCCAGGGTGTTTACGGAGCCCACCCTTGGTACAAACCATACAAAAATAATTTATCATGCATAACTATCATATCATATCCCTAACAAATCTTTCATGCATTTCATTTTTTTATTTCTTTTCATTATGTATAGCATTTCCTATGCTATCACATATCATGGCATTTACATATCATAAATTTCATTCTTTTCTCATTATGTATAGCATTTCCTATGCTAACACATATCATGGCATATACATAACATAAATTTCATTCTTTTCTCATTATGTATAGCATTTCCTATGCTATCACATATCATGACATATACATAACATAAATTTCATTCTTTTCTCATTATGTATAGCATTTCCTATGCTATCACATATCATGGCATATAAAACAAATACATGATCCTTAACAAGAAAACAAATACATGATCCTTAACATTTCATAGGGAGAACCTCGTACTAGTTGGGTAAAACAGTAATTTCCCTAGCCTCTTAAAACTATTTTTGGCCGAAATTCTAGGGTTAAGTACTCCTTTGATGAAGCATCATATAGGTGTAAAAACATGAAGAAGATCCCTTTTCCATGGCATAGAAAATCTATCATGTAGTGTAGACTTAGTTACACCTCACTAGATTTCGAAAGCTCTTCTTAACCGAATTTTCTCAAACTTGTTTCTAGGTTTTAAAATCCTCATAAAATCTGAAAAATATATAAAAAGCCTTGTACCACAGGTGAGGGGAAGCTTACCTTCTTCGCTTAAGTTTCCTAGAGTTGAGAACTTGCTTGGACCTTTCTTCCTTGCTTGCTTTGCTCGGCACCAATGGAGGAGAGGAGTGGCTAGGTCTTTTGGTGGAGAGGAGGAGGAAGAAGAGGCTTCTCTTTCCTCTTGTGTTGCTCGGCAACAACAAGAGAGAAAGAGGGAGAGAGTGAAGAGGAAGAAGAGGTTCTTCCTCTTGTGTTGCTCGGCAACAAGAAGAAGAAGAGAGGGAGAGGTGAGTCTCGGCACAAAAGGGAGGAGAGGAGGAGAATGAGTGGGGGATGAAGTTGAAGTCACCCCTCCATGCCTATTTATACTAAAATGAGGGGAGGAAACTTGACTTGATTCATCCTCCCTATTCATTTCTCCCCTTAAATGACAAGAATATTCTAGAGAAATGCCTTTTGAGTTCTCTCTTTTTTTTCCCTTAATTTCTCTCTTTTCTCTCCTTTAATTAAAATTCCTATCTCTCCTCTTACAATATCCTCTCCTATCCCACTTGGTTAACACATGCATGCATCCACAAGAGAACCAAGGATCAAAACTTGTTTATGTATATTTTTATTTCCTTTTACTTTCTTAAGTAGAAAGAATCCTTTCTTATTCTTAACTACTTAATCCTTTCTCTCCTTATCAATAATTCTCCTATCCCCTTTGGTATCCTATACATGTTCCTTACAAGAGATCCAAGGTTCAATCTCTCTTCTAACATTTTATTTTCTTTTGTACATAATAATTCGTATATTACTATATTATGCATTATGCATAAATATTTCATACATATATATATTATCTCATATTTCTTCCTTTTGTCCATATTAATTCCATACATTTTAAATCATGCATAGATGATTTATATTCTCAACTTTATTTTCTTTCATAAAGTTTTAATCATCTAAATCCTTCCCATCTTAATATTCAACGTAGACTATCTACACATTCTTTTCATTACATTCGTACTCTCATTGCCCTTACTTTATCTAGGCTTTCTAGGGGTGTTACAATCTTTATTCTTGATGAAACCAAACTGTTTGATTGCATCATTGAATTGAAGATTCCAGCTCTGAGAAGCTTGCTTTAGTCCATAAATGGACCTATGCAGCTTGCATACTCTGCCAGTATGCTGTGGATCTACAAAACCCTCAGGTTATGTCATGTACACATCCTCGAGCAGGTTTCCATTCAGAAATATGGTTTTGACATCCATCTGCCAGATCTCCTAATCATGGGACGCTGCAATAGCAAGCATGATCCGAATGGACTTAAACATCACTACTGGAGAAAAGGTTTCATCATAGTCAATACCATGAATTTGCTTGAAACCTTTAGCTACTAAGCGACCCTTATAAAAAAGTCCATCGATGTCAGTCTTTCTCTTAAAGACCCACTTACACCCAATGGGTTTGACCCCTTCAAGTGGATCAATCAAAGTCCATACTTGGTTAGTGTACATGGATTCCATCTCAGATCTCATGGCCTTTAGTCATTTCTCGGAATCTGGTCACATCATAGCTTCCTGATAGGAGGTAGCCTTATCCTCAATGAGCACAACGTCATCATGGTCAGACAAGAGAAATGAATATCTCTCAAGCTGACGGCATACCCTATCAGACCTGCGAAGAGGTAGGTCTACTTGAACTGGGTGTGGTTCCTCAACTCCTTGTGGAACAACATCATCCACAACACTTTGTGGTTCCAGTTCAACTTCCATCGAGGCTTTAGTGCTATGGTCCACATCTTGAACTTCTTCAAGATCGAATGTACTCCCACTAGTGTTTCTAGAAACAAAGTCCCTTTCTAGAAATACCCCAGTCTTAGCCACAACTATCTTTTGTTGACTGGGAATGTAGAAGTAATATCCCTTCGTTTCCTTGGGATATCCAATGAAATAGCACTTGTTGGATTTGGGTCCCAATTTGTCTAAGACTTGTCATATAACGTAAGCCTCATAACCCCAAAACCCATAAAAGACACCTGACATCTCTCCCAGTCCATATCCTATATGGTGTCTTTATTATAGCCTTAGATGGAACTCGGTTGAGTATGAAGGCTGCTGTGTCTAGAGCATAGCCCCAAAGATACATAGGAAGATCTGTGTGACTCATCATAAATCGTACCATATCTAATAAGGTACGATTCCTCCTTTCAGATACACCATTCCACTGTAATGTTCCAGGAGGAGTGAGATGAGATAGTATCTCACACTCAGCTAGATAGTCACGAAACTCATGGCTAAGATATTCACCACCTCGATTTGATCGAAGTATCTTAATACTCTTGCCAAGCTGGTTTTGTACTTCATTCTTGAATTCTTTGAACTTTTCAAAGGATTCTGACTTATGTGTCATCAGGTACACATAACCATATCTACTAAAGTCATCAGTAAATGTAATGAAGTACCTATAACCACCTCTAGCAGTGACATTGAATGGGCCACATACATCACTATGTATAAGACCTAAGAAGTCAGTCGCTCTCTCACTGTGTCCACTAAAGGGAGTCTTGGTCATCTTGCCTAGAAGGAATGACTCGCATGTCTCATATGATTCAAAATCAAATGAGTCCAGCAAACCATCCTTATGGAGCTGGGATAAGCGTTTGTCATTTATATGACCTAAGCGACAGTGCCAGATATAGGTTTGGTTCATGTCATTTGACTTGAACCTCTTGGTACTTATGTTATAGATAGGGTTTTCAAGGTCTAGAATGTAGAGTCCGTTCATCAGAGGTGCACTACAATAGAACATATCATTTAAATAAACTGAACAACATTTGTTCTTTATTATAAATGAAAAGCCTTTCTTGTCTAAACAAGAAACTAATATAATGTTCTTAGTCAAAGCAGGCACATAACAACAATCATTCAATTCTAGTACAAGCCCAGAGGGCAGAGATAGAGAATAAGTTCCTACAACAACAACAACAACCCGTGCTTCATTGCCTACTAGTAGGTCCACGTCGCCCTTCGTCAATGCCCTACTATTTCTCAGCGCCTATACATTAGTACAAATGTGAGAAGCACATTCGGTATCTAATACCCATGATGAAGAAATAGATAGATTGACTTCTATAACATATATACCTGAAGTGGAAGTCTCACTTCTCTTCTTCTTAAGATCTTCCAGGTACACTTTGTAGTTCCTTTTCCAGTGCCCGGTCTGACCGCAGTGGAAACAGGTAGCACCCTTGGCAACCCCTCCTTTAGGTTTCTGTGCCTTGCCTTTGCCCTTGGCTTGGGTCTTTCTCTTGCCTTTGGGCTTGCCCTTGCCTTTGCCTTTTTGTACCATCAAAATGGAGTTGGGCTTAACCTTCTTAAGGTTGATCTCAGTAGTTCTCAACATACTCAGAAGCTCAGGCAGTGGCTTGTCAATTTCATTTATGTTGTAGTTCATGACGAATTGACTGTAGCTCTCTAGCAAGGATTACAAGACCAAATCAGTGGCCAGCTCTTGGCCAAGGGGAAATCCCAACCTCTGTAGGTTTTCTATGTACCCAATCATCTTGAGTACATATGGGCCTACGGGAGTCCCATCTTGCATCTTGCACTGAAATAGTGCCTTAGAGATCTCAAATCTCTCGTGCCTTGCTTGTCCTTGATATAGTTGACGCAGATGTTCAACCATATCATAAGCACCCATCAACTCATGTTGCTTCTGAAGCTCAGAGTTCATGGTCGCGAGCATTAGACAGGACACATCTAGTGCGTCATCTTGATGCTTCTTGTAAGCATCTCGATCAGCTCATGTGGCAGTGGTAGGAGGTGCCTCAGGAATGGGATGCTCCAGGACGTACAGTTTTCTTTCTTGAGTGAGAACTATTCTCAGATTTCTGTACCAGTCCAGGAAATTAGCTCCGTTGAGCTTGTCCTTCTCAAGGATAGAACGCAGGGAGAAAGAGTTCGTATTTGACGTCATGGTAATCTACAACAGAAAAATGCAAGAAAATCAATATCATATTTCAATTAATCATCTAATTAGGCCTTTAATTAAATGATGCTCCCACTAATTCTATAATTCATGTGGGATAAGATCCACATCATACTATACCCTGAGTTAGCTTTAGCTAAAACGCCCAAGACTTAGTATGATCGGTAGGTAACTAATTACCAATTACATCTCTATGCAACTCTTGTATATATGATCAAAATCCGCATTTATATTAAAACTCGAGTTAGCTTTGGCTAATATGCCCAAGAGTTAATATAAACGTGATTTTGACCTATCTACCAACCATTGGAAAATGCCTATAGTTAAACTCGATCCAATTGAGTTAAGTACTTACTCAATCTAATTGAGTTGTACTCACCCATGCGTTGATAGGCGGGACCAAGATTGTCCCTCCGTACCCTACCAAGATAATATGTGTTGCTCTGCTTTGGCAGATTCAACAACAACATGTGATCGAGGTAGTGATAGGTATCACGGCATGGTAGACATTTTTGAGTTGACGCGGTTGAGATCTAATCTAATCGACGATGCGTATCATATACTCGATTTAGATCTAATCTAATCGTGAAAGTGCATCATGTGCGCGACTTAGATCTAATATAATCGTTAAGGCACTAATTAATTACCAATCTAGCATGCATCACATATACACACACAAGCAATTAATTAAATTGTTTGTGATTAGTCATGGCCCTACTACGATCTTCACAAGCTAATGAGAAGATTGGATGGTCAACCTAAGGTCAACAGCTTCTCAAGCTCCTTCCTTTGACAACCTTGTGTTGCTCGCACCCTCCTCGTAACTCCGTCTCGAGTGAACCTTCCACCGCCTCATTTTGTACATTACAAAAGGTGAAACTCGAGTTACATTCGAGTCTAAACTATTTACAACAGGAATAAATAAATAGAAAGGCACGACACGCAGGTCGCGTATCAAATATACAACACACACAATCACATGACGGCACGCAGGCCGTATTATGAATTTCAACACAATTTCCAAACAAATTGGGGTCTTTTGGGGCATGACCATCACAAATGATACAAAATTCTAAATTATGTAATTTTTGTCTAATATTTTTACGATTTTATGAGTAAAAATTCCCGGCGGTCCCGTTTAGCGATTTTCGGGCGTAATCACGGAACGAAGCCCCTTGCGGGGTCAGGGGAAGTACCCCTACCCGCGATATAACCATCGCGAGTGTTCATAAGCGATCCTACAGCACCTTGCCCGCTGTCCCAAAATGATTTGGGGCGAAACTTTGCCGTTTCGAAAAAATTTTCTCGGTAGTCGAAGCCTACAAGTGTCTAAACTCTTGTGCTTCGCTTCTACGAGAAAAATACCCATAATATCTATAAAAAGAGTAAATTAAAAGAATATTATATAACTGATATTTTTCATAAAAATACAAACAAAAACTCATACGCGCTTCGCACGTGGCTCTGATACAACTGTTGTGTTTTTCGAGCCGCAAAAATCGCTTTTTGCGTTGCGGAAACCTCGAAACCCCGCCACCGGATCTGTGCGAAGAAATAAATTTATGTGAAACTTCGAGTATGAGTTTCTAGCCTAGATCTAAACTAGATCTACAAAGGAGAAGAGTTTTACCCTTGATGCGATGCCCTTCGCTAGTCCCGCTCGTCCAAGGTTCGCCGGATCTCGAGAGTATCAAAGTAGATACTCTTCTATGTGTTTCCACACAAGCTAGAGATGGAGAAACCAAACAAAAAGGTGTGCTAGCACCATTGAATGGATCGGCCAAGGTGGAGGAGAGGGAGAAAAGATAGAGCTTGAGGAAGAAGATGAGAGTTACACTAAGCACACAAACACATTCAACACGCTTGAATTTGGCCGGCCACTAAAGGAGGAGTTTTATACTCCATGGGATCTCAAGAGTCACAACTCTTGATCTCCCTCATGAGGTGGCACACACACATAAGCAACCATGATGATGTGGAGCATCATCATTGGTCCACTCTTTGCCAACTCACCAATGAGGTGGCAAATGGTCAAGTCAAACTTGACTCTTCATCTTCCTCTCAAGTCAAGTCAAACTTGACCACTTCTCTCCCATGGTTGATCAAATCTAACCATTGGTTCAAGTTAATTTTAATTTAATGAATCTCTATTCATTGAATTAAATTTACTCAATGAGTCTATGTTCAAATTAGACTCATCTAACACATGAACCAAATTGAGTCCAACTCAATTAGCCTAATTTGGATTACTCTTAATCCAATTTGGTTCATCACATGGACCTAATCCTTTAGGTTCATCAAATGAACCTAATCTCCGTCTAATTACCCTTTGTGTGTGACTCTATAGGTTCTTATAACATTGGCAATGCTCCTAAACCCATTTAGAAGCATAAGTAATGAGCAGTATCTAGCAACACATCATTACTAACCAAGTTATAAGAATGTTGAGATCCAACATCACCTTGTGACTACTAATTGAGACTCTTCATAATATATGACAAGTGTCCTTCTATATTTGACATCTAGATTGATCAATGTGAGGCATAGACCGTGTCATCCTCTAATCAATCTAAATCTTGAATCTCAAGTAGACTCACTCAATCAAATGATCTCAACATCTCATATTGACTCATTTGGGCATGTCCATGCACTCAGTGGTCTCACTCTATCAAGAATATCGATGTCACTCCCGTCATATAGGAGGGATAGATCCCATCTACATCACTCACATCCCTCCACATAATTTGTTACATACCCAGTAATCGCATTTTTAGTCCACCTAGTTACGGGTGACGTTTGACAAAGCCAAAGTATGTAACTCCTTATGTAGGGAACCATGGAGACTTCGGGTCCAAGGACTAATAGTCATACTAATAGCCACATGAGAAAGTATATGACACTCATGTAACGATCCATGATACTTTGTCATGGCGGGTCATTCAGTATACATTCTCCAATGCATACCCATGTGTCAACTTGATATCTCCATATCCATGACTTATGAGATCAAGTCATCGAGTTGACCTACATGCTAGTCTCGTCGCATTAACATTGTCCCTGAATGTTAATACTTGACTAGGAATGATTAAGAGTAGTGTTCCCTATATCATCTCACAATCGATTCAACCAATCGATTGATATACGTAAGAACCTTCTGTTGGAGCAATCCCAATGGTCCACGGGACCATGTGTTTTGGTGTTTGGGCAAAGGGTTTAAGTTAGGTTCACCCTTGTATTTGATATGTGTATTTGAGTTGTGCAGGTTTGCAGGATACACATGTGACCCAGGTTGATGGCTTCAGGTCCGGTGAAGGATGGAGCATCCGAGGGACCGTGGACAAGGCAGCGAGGACAAGGGCCGATGGAAGCGACTTCGAGGCATACGCGAAGGATGGCATTGGGGATGAGCCGCGGGCTTGAATGCATCCGATGGACGAGAGCCAAAGGAAGTAGGCTTGAAGGCAAGAGGTCAAAGCTGCAAATGAAGCGTCAAATGAGTCATAAGGGTGAGGGTACGAGTGCATGAGAGATTGTACTCGGAGTAAAATCCTAGTTCTAGAGTTTACTGTAGCAGTACTGTAGCGATCAGAATGCTTTTGTTCGTTCGATCAGTGTGGAGCAGTCGACTGCTAGTTTTAGCAGTCGACTGGAATCGAGCCGTTGGGATGTAACGGTCGAATTTCCACAGAGGACAGTCGACTGCATGTTTTAGCAGTCGACTGGTAGGCGGGGTTTTCCAACCCGTGGCCTATAAAACCAAAGTTTGGGAGCTTGGTTTGAGTTGACGAAATAGAGGTGGTTAATCTCTATTAGTAGTCTACCTATGCCCTAGCGTCAAAGGAACTCTTGTGAGGGTTGTGGTGAGGTTTCTCCACCCACAAGGAGGTTTGAGCTAGCCTGAAGTTTTCCAGGGAGTAATCCACCGAAGGATTGGGATCGTCCACCTTACGGACAGCCGTGGAGTAGGAGCCCTAATCTCCGAACCACGTTAAACAACGTGTTAGCTTGGTTTGCATTTCTTATTCTTGTCTTAAGCTTTCTTTGTATTCATATTTGTAGTTAGTATTAGATTTCCGCTGCGCATACTAACAATAGTGTAGAAAGCGTGTATCCGGGGGTGCCGTCTATCCAACCCCCCTTCTAGCCGGCCGTCCGATCCCCAACAAGTGGTATCAGAGCGAGGACGCTCTCCGTTGGACTAACCGCCAAGGAAGCACAAGATGACCGGCTTGATAGAACCGCCAATGTTTGAAGGAGGAAGCCTTGGGGACATCACATTTTGGATGATGAAGATGGAAGTCTTCTTCGACACGGATTGGGATACAATGATGGTGATCAAGTACCCGTTCGAAGTCCCAAGAGACAAGAAGGGAAAAAGGCTCCGACCACGACATTGGATGGAAGAGCAAACCACACGATCGGAGATAAATTCAAAGGTAATATCTATATTGATTGATATTTTGTCTAATCATGTGATAAATGGTGTAGGTGAGTATAAGAACGCCCACGAGTTGTGGAGCAAGGTGAAGATGGTTCTACAAGAAGAACCTAAACCTACACAAGAGGACGAAGAACCCATTGAGATGGGTCTAGTTGCTCAAGTTGAAGAGGAGCAAACGGAAGTTGAGTCATGCTCAACTTCCAAGGAGGAGAAGGAGGATGAAGAAGCATCGTCAACATCCTCAAGGGTTGAAGAAGAATCCAAGACGGAGGAAGAAGAGATCTTGCAGGTCAACCTAGTGAGCACCTCCACCGAAGCAAAGTCAAAGGACCATATCATTTGCTTCGGTTGCAATGAGAAGGGACACTACAAGAGTAGGTATCCATTGGGTAAGAAGAAGGTAACTCCTAAACCCAATCAAGTTAATTTGAATACTAACATGGGTTGTAGGAATGAAGAAGCCCAAAGGAGGAGAATGTGCATTACATGCTTCACATGTGGGGAGAAGGGCCACTACCACACAAAATGTCCCAAGAAGAGGGAAATCAAGAAGCTTGCGCATCTAAAGAAATGGGAGAAGAAGAAGAAGAGCTCAAATCAAGGGGGAGCTTCAAGGGTAAGGGAGGTATACCCTAATTTGAAATGCAATTCAAATTTTCATGTTCCCATGCATGCTAGGATAAATGATTGTGATTATCATTGTATGCCCATGCAAAATTTTGGATTTAAATATCATGATAAGAATATGGTAAATGTTGATCATAACCCTAGGAGACCTATGCATGATAGACCTAGGAAAGTTAAATTCTCATTACCTAAGGAGAAGAAGGTAATAGAGAACCAAGGCATTAATCCCAAGAAGGGGAGACACATGCCTCGGAAGGGTAGGTCTAGGAATGTCCAATTTGGACAAATTAACTCTAGGGTTAGAAACCTAGAGAAGGAGAATCAAGCTTTAAGGGGAAATCTTGATAAGTTGGAACAATTCCTTAAGAGATTCAATCTTGGATCTAAGGAATTAAGGATGATGTTGGGTAGCCAAAGACCCAACAATGATAGATCGGGCTTGGGATACCGATCTAGTCCCTCCAAGGCCAATGAGAGTTCATATGCTAGGGTGGCAAATGATCATGGCAAGGGAGAGGTCTCCAAGGCTAAGGGAAAGTCTTATGCTAGGGTTGCATATGACTATAGCAAGGAGAAGTCAATTAATGGCAAGGGAAAGTCATTTAATGGTAAGAAGAAATTAACCAAGGATAAGGTGTCCAAGGTTAAGAAAGTTACGTTTGTAGGCCAAGTGTCACCGGGGGTGGACCGATGTGGCCTAGCCATTGTGGATGAGTCACCTAAGGAGGTGGCTAAGGCTAAGAGCTCTAGGGGGAGTTCTAAGAGACAATTTGGGACCCATGACCAATGGATCTCAGGTGGGACTTACTTGGGAATCTAGGTTAGGTCATGGAATTTGCCAAGTGGTTTGGAGACGGACTTGAGTCTCAAACCTAGGGAATTGGCACACATGAGTTGTGTTTCATGCTTGAAAATATGACATTGGGGTCACATAGCATGATAATTGGTTTTGGATGTATAGATGCCATATAAACCAATGCTAGAGATGCATTTTGGGTTAGTATGGGCAAATACATCAAGAGGAAGCCAAAACTAGGACTTTAGGTCAAGGTTCAATTGAACTTTTTAGCTAGTTTTGTGTTTTGTGTCAATCTTGGGATTGGTGATAGATATATTTTTATATATATTTTTCCCAAGTAAATATTGATATAATAGACCTCTCCACAAAATTTGGGGATTTTTGGAGGTCTGTGGAATTTCTGGCGCATTTCTGAAGTTGGCCAGAAAAGGTTGATTTTTTCATGAATAGTGTACCAGTCGACTGGTACAGTTACCAGTCGACTGGTAACACTATTCACGAGCACAGAATGTCTCTGTAAGCTCATTTTCATGGGGGCAGTCGACTGGTACTTCTTGCAGTCGACTGATACCAGTCTGAAAGTGTTTTCAGCACTGGATTTTAACCGGGTCAGCTCATATAGATGTATGGGATCCATGGGTGATACATACATGAGTTTAGAGTCATTTGGATGACAAGTTTTCAATAATTGGGATATTGTTGAAAAAATTTTTAGATGTTAGGAAAAGGGGGAGAAGTAAGGTTTAGTTAGGAAAACCTGAAAGTACCTTTGTGTAGGGGGAGCCTTGGGATAGGTCCTTAAAAAGCCTTATGTGGAAAATCCTAGCTCAATGGGAGCTTAGGTGTAGGGGGAGCCTTGGGATAGGTTCTTAAAAAGCCCTGTGCATTGTTTCGGCGGTTGCCAAGTGTGTAACCTTGGCAACGTAAGCCCAATTCGGCGGTGTAAGTCCAAGTGTGTAGCCTTGGCAACGTAAGTCCATTTGTTTTAGCATGTTTATTTGCTATATGTTTTCCCTAACTTAAACGTATTGCCAAACACCAAAAAGGGGGAGATTGTTGGAGCAATCCCAATGGTCCGCGGGACCATGTGTTTTGGTGTTTGGGCAAAGGGTTTAAGATAGGTTCACCCTTGTATTTGATATGTGTATTTGAGTTGTGCAGGTTTGCAGGATACACATGTGACCCAGGTTGATGGCTTCGGGTCCGGTGAAGGATGGAGCATCCGAGGGACCGCGGACAAGGCAGCGAGGACAAGGGCCGATGGAAGCGACTTCGAGGCATACGCGAAGGATGGCATTGGGGACGAGCCGCGGGCTTGAATGCATCCGATGGACGAGAGCCAAAAGAAGTAGGCTTGAAGGCAAGAGGTCAAAGCTGCAAATGAAGCATCAAATGAGTCATAAGGGTGAGGGTACGAGTGCATGAGAGATTGTACTCAGAGTAAAATTCTTGTTTTAGGGTTACTGTAGCAGTACTGTAGCGCTACTGTAGCAGTCGACTGCATGTTTTAGCAGTCGACTGGTGCAGTCGACTGGGGCAGTCGACTGGCAGCGAACAAAATGTGTGGAATCGAGCCGTTGGGATGTAACGGTCGAATTTCCACAGAGGGCAGTCGACTGGTAGGCGGGGTTTTCCAACCCATGGCCTATAAAACCAAAGCTTAGGAGCTTGGTTTGAGTTGACGAAATAGAGGTGGTTAATCTCTATTAGTAGTCTACCTGTGCCCTAGCGTCAAAGGAGCTCTTGTGAGGGTTGTGGTGAGGTTTCTCCACCCACAAGGAGGTTTGAGCTAGCGGAAGTTTTCCTGGGAGTAATCCACCGAAGGATCGGGATCGTCCACCTTATGGATAGCCGTAGAGTAGGAGCCCTAATCTCCGAACCATGTTAAACAACGTGTTAGCTTGGTTTGCATTTCTTATTCTTGTCTTAAGCTTTCTTTGTATTCATATTTGTAGTTAGTATTAGATTTCCGCTGCGCATACTAACAATAGTGTAGAAAGCGAGTATCCGGGGGTGTCGTCTATCCAACCCCCCTTCTAGCCGGCCGTCCGATCCCCAACACCTTCTACTCATGTGTAACGCCCGCCCTCCCTGCTACCCTAAGGGACGGGGCTACGATACTCTACATATAAATTTTTCTTTTTAAAACAGCGGAAGACTTAAAATAATTTTCATAGTTTTAATAAAAACTTTTCTTTTAAATTTCTTTTGAACTATACTATCACATGGCATCAAAATCATAACATCAAATCCAGTGGAACCATAATGTCAAGCCACACATGTTTAGGTATCACAAGTCATAAAATACCAATGCATAGTTCTTTAAAGAAACTTTAAGCAGGTTCTTATTTATTTGGTTGCCTAGCCACTGCCACACACATCTTCGTTGCCCCTCCCGCTGCTCCTTTAGCTCATCCAGCTTTTCCCTTTATCTGTGGTACAAGGAAAGTAAGCTGTGAGCACTCATGGCTCAGTAAGTTCCTTTCCTACTCACTAAAGCCAAAAATCAGCACATAATCAAGAATGCATCAACAAGTCATAATCTCAACTAATCATGGCATAACATAGCATTCTATTCAAGCATATCATGCATCATAATATAATCACAACTAGTCATAGCATATCAAGCATCACCATGGCCGAAACATATACATAGTGCATTGCATAAAACATAGCTAGACATGGCATAACAAACAAGTATCATGGTATATCAAAGCATGGCAGAAACATGTATATCAAAGCATCATACTATGGCCGAAACATGTACATCAAGGCATCATCATATCTATGGCCAAAATCTATATATCAGGCATCAACAAATCCACGACCGAAACATGTCTATAAGGTATAGCATGAACATAACATAATCATAACTTATCATGGCATATCATAATCAAGAGCATAACATGAAACATAGCATAATCATAAGCTGTATGCAATATGATTTTGGAAAACATGTATCCGAAAAACATGTGTATGTCTCATGATCTTTAAAACCATTTTCTTTTACATATATACTTGAAAGTAATCTCAACATAAGGGGGATCCCGGCTATGTACCACTTACATATTGCGCGCAACCTTGTAGGTCCAAGGTAGCAAGTCTTGAACCCTACGAGGCAAACATACTAGGCCCTTAGTCCTAGGGGAACTTAGGAGGCCATCCCTAACGAGGTCCTTAGTCCCCGGGGCGCTTATGGAGCCCACCCTTGGTACAAGCCACTCACACAAAAAGTAAAGTACATGTCATATATATCATGTATCATAAAAGCATGCATCACTTAGGCACACATCATATCATAAAAGTATGCATCACTTAGGCATACATCATGTCATAAAGGTATGCATCACTTAGGCATACATCATATCATAAAGGTATGCATCACTTAGGCATACATCATGTCATAACAATATGCATCACTTAGGCATAGATCATAAAAACATGCATATCTTAAGCATAAAGCATATCATCAAGCATTCATGATTTAACCACATAGCATATCATGGAAGCATGCATATTTTAAGCACTAAACATAGCATTAAAGCATGCATAATTTAACCACATATCATAACATAAGCATGCATATTTTTAGCACAAAGCATATCATATCATAAAAGCATGCATATCATATCATAAGTCATAAATCACAAGCATACATATTGAGCATAAGGGTGTATCTTGTGATTATCCTATCATAGGAAACATGGTATCATATTTATCTTGGTTTTAAGCTTCCTAAACCCTTGTGGCCGAAACCCTTTAGAGCTCAATTTAGGTTAAACACAATATCCAAGCATGTGGCACCTAAATTATCATCATAACATTTTCATAGGAAGCATTATAAACATGATTAACTTAGTTTCTAAGTTCCTCAAGTCCCTAATTTCATATGGCCGAAACCTTAAGGTGTGAAACAAGGTTCCATATGACATAAAAGCATGGACAACTTTAAATCATATTTATAACATTTTTACCAAGGAACAAGGTAAACACATTTGACACATTTGAATTAGTTCCTAAGTTCTTTAAGCCCTTAACATATGTCATGGCCGAAATTTAACAAGTTCTCATTAGGGCTACAAACAAGCATACAAGCATGTGAACTTGGACTAACATTATGTATAAATTCATACAAGGCATCATACAATAGTTATGGCCGAAACATACCCTAGCATCATTTTAGGTCATAAAACAACATATAGCAATTGAACCTTGGCTTTCTACTTATCATATTTCATGTAGAGTAACATGAGCATATTTAATTTAAGTCCTAGGGTTTCTAGGGCATCTATTCCTTCATGACCAAAACATGCAAGGGTTCATTTAGGTCATGGAAAAATTATACAAGCATGTGAAACAATCAACACATTATCCTATTTTCATAAGAAGTACTTTTAACACATTTGGTTTCATTTCTAAGGCCTCTAGGTCTTTTAAACCCTACTTGGACGAAACTCACAGAATATAAACTTGCTTCAAATAGCCTAAAAGCATGAGAATTTATACAAGTTTCATAGCATGTATAATGACAAGCATAATGAGTATACATATGAATTGTGTCTTAGGCTTTCTAGGTTTCTTTTTCTCTTTTTCTTTTATTTTTTTCTCATGGCCGAAACCTACCATTCCTTAGCTAGGTTTTTAAGTGGCCTAAAGCATGAAAAACCTAAGTAAGTTTCATGGCAAAAGTTACTAAGAAACATATATACAAATTGGTTCATGAATAAGCTAGGACCCCTTGTGGTCATACATGTTATATGTCATGCAACTAATTTTTCTACACCCTAATTAAGCATGAGGGCATTAAACAACTTTCATATCTAAATAGCACAGAGGTCTAGAGCATTTTAAAATTTTGTTTAAGCTTTTCTAAGCTATCCATCTCATCATGGCCGAAAAACCCTAAGAAGGAGTTCATGAAATTCTAGCAATATTCAAGCATACAAATCCTTTAAGATCTTTGTATTCTATCACATGAGCATGGTTATTTAAATTTAAAGGTCTTCCTAATCCTAAACCCTTTCTTGACCGAATCATATGAGTGGGTTTTCTTTTAGTTTCAAATATCTTCTAAGGAAGAAAACTAATACATGATCCTTAATATTTCATAGGGAGAACCTTGTACTAGTTGGGTAAAACAATAAATTTCCCTAGCCTCTTAAGAATATTTTTGGCCGAAATTCTAGGGTTCAATACTCCTCTGATCAAGCATCATATAGGTATAAAATCATGAAGGAGAACCCCTTTACATAGCATAGAAAAATCTATCATGTAGTGAAGACTAGTTTAAACATCATTAGATTTTGAAAGCTCTTCTTGGCCGAATTTTCTCAAACTTGTTTCTAGGTTTTAAAATCTTCATAAAATCCGAAAAGCACATAAAAGCCTTGTACCACAGGTGAGGGGAAGCTTACATCCTTTTCTCTTGTGGATCTAAGGTATGGTGAAGAAGAAGTAGCCTCTTCTTCTAGTTCCTTTCCCTTGATTCCCTTGCTAAGTCCTCCTTGTATCTTAGGTTTTCTTAGGAGAAAACCTTGGCTTGGGGCCGAAAATGGAGGAGAGGGGGAACTGAGGTTTCGGTGAGGGAGAGGAGAGAATGAGAAAAATGAGAGAAAATAGAATTTTCCCTTTACATATTCTCTTTTATGTTAAGGGGGAAGAGGTAGCAAACTTAGTTTTTGCTTTCCTTCTCCCTTAGCCTTTTTTTCTATTTTATTTTTATTTTTATTTATTTATTTATCCTCATCATTCATGGTGAAATAAGGGGGAATGAATCCCCTTAATTAACCTCTTTTATTTTCGGCAAAATCAAAGAGGAAGAGGGAGAGGAAGGGAGGAAGGCAAGTTGCCTTTCTCTTGCTCTTTACTTGTTTCCTTTTGGCTAGCTTTTACTCTTACCTTTATCATGAGTTTCCCTCCTTTGCTATCAACATATTATTTATATCCCAACTGGTTATTACCCATTAATTCTATGAAATATAATATAAGAGGTTCATGGTTCAATCCTTGACCTCTTCCTATTTTTATTTCTTTTTATTTCCTTTTTGGTTCAACTCACTTCCTATTATTTTCTAAGGCAAAATCCCACATTCATATATTTATCTTACAAGCTTAGTGGGTATTACATCATGGACGCTATTATACTTAGTTATTTGGCACCAATACAAGTAAGTATAATAACCAAAAACAAATGCTTTTATTTATATACAAGAATATGATACAACAAGTCCATACAACAATCATCAAATGATTGACTATTTGAAGAAGAGATAACAGTCTACATAGGCAATGCTACTAAGGTGACGGATATAGCAGTGGGAGACGTCTACTTATCTTTTGATAGAAATAGAAGTTTGGTTTTAAGAAATTGTCTTTATGTACCCAGTTTCAGAAAGAATTTAATTTCAGTTTCTAAACTATATTTGGATGGATATTCTGTTTCTTTTAAGGACAATGTGGTTATAAAGAGAAATAAGGTTATTATCTATTCTGGTGCATTGGTTGGCAATTTATATACTTTAAATCCAATTTCTCCCACAAGACAACAAATGGAAATTAATAACACATCTTCTAATTCTAATAAGAGAAAGGAACCTTCGGAAATGAACTAAATATATCTTTAGTATCTAAGGCTTGGTCATATTAACTTAAGTAGGATTCAAAGGCTTATAGCTGATCGACTCTTGGGTTCATTGGAGTTGGAAAACTTTCCAACATGTGAATCTTGCTTAGAAGGTAAAATGACCAAGAGACCTTTTAAGGCCAAGGGGTATAGAGTCAAAGATGTGTTGGAACTGGTTCACTCTGATTTGTATGGTCCTATGTCTATCCAGGCACGAGGTGGTTTCGAATATTTTGTCTATTTTATTATCGATTATTCGAGATACGGATACATTTACTTGATGTACTGCAAGTCTGAGTGCTTTGATAAGTTCAAAGAGTACAAGGCTGATGTGGAGAAACATCATGGTAAAAGTATCAAGACACTACGGTCTGATCATGGTGGCAAATACCTTTTAGGAGAGTTTAGGAATTACTTATTAGAGGCCGGGATTCAATTCCAATTGTCCGCACCTGGTACACCCCAACAGAATGGTGTGGCAGAACGAAGGAATAAGATTCTTATGGAGATGGTTAGATCGATGATGAGTTATTCAGAATTACCAAATTCATTTTGGGGATACGCTCTGGAAACAGCAATACATATTATGAACTTGGTACCTTCTACATAAGTACCATCTACTCCCACAGAATTGTGGAATGGGCGAAAGTCCAGTCTGAGACATATTCGGATTTGGGGTAGTCGAGCACATGTGCTGAAAGCAGATGCTAATAAGTTAAAATCTCGTACAGAAGTTCATGTGTTTGTGGGTTATCCTAGAGGAATAAAAGGTAGTTTATTTTATAGTCCTAAAGATCAGAAGGTTATTGTTAGCACCAATGTCCAGTTTTTAAAGAAGACTATATAATGGAACACAACCCCAGTAGTAAAATTATTCTAGAAGAAATGAGAGAGGACACGTATACTTTAGTACCAACAGTACAAGATGAAGTACCACAAGAAACTGCAACACGTGTCACAAATGATGCACAGTTACAGACAGTGCCTCATCGTAGTGGGAGGGTTGTGAGACAACCTGCGAGATTCATGTTTTTGGGAGACTCTTCGGACTTGATCCCAGGTAAACATGAACCTAATCCCCGGATGTATGACGAAGCACTCCAAGATAAAGATGCAGCATCTTGGCAAAAGGCAATGAATTCTGAAATAGAATCTATGTATTCTAATAAGGTTTAGGAGCTTGTAAAACCACCAAATGGTATACAATTTGTTGGATGTAAGTGGATCTACAAAAGGAAAAGACGGACAGGAGGGAAGGTAGAAACCTTCAAAGAAAGGCTTGTTGCGAAAGGGTATACTCAGAAGGACGGAATCGATTATGAGGAGACTTTTTCACCAGTAGTCATGCTTAAGTCTATCCGGATACTCTTATTCATTGCCTCTCATATGGATTATAAAGTTTGGCAAATGGATGTCAAGACAGCTTTCCTTAATGGAAGTCTTGAAGAAAACATCCATATGAAGCAACCAGAGGAGTTCTTTGAAAAAGGCAAGGAGCATCTAGTGTGCAAGTTTAATCGGTCCATTTATGGACTGGAGCAAGTTTCAAGATCTTGGAACATCCAGTTTAATGAAGTAATCCAGTTATATGGATTTATTCAGTGTCTGGATGAGTCTTGTGTATACAAGAAGTGTAACAGAAATGTGGTGGTATTTTTTGTACTATCTGTAGATGATATTTTGTTAATTGGCAACAATGTCAAAGTGTTATCGGACGTAAGGTTATGGTTATCCAAACAATTTGATATGAAGGACTTTGGAGATTGCGCACACATTCTTGGGATCAAAGTCATTAGGGATCGCAAGAAAAGGCTGTTGTGCCTATCTCAAGCTTCATATATAGATACAATCCTTGCTCGTTTTAACATGTAAAACTCCAAGAAAGGATTCTTACCTTTTATGTATGGAGTAGCTCTATCTAAAGAGATATCTCTGAAGACATCAAAGGAGATAGAGGACATGAAGGCAGTTTCCTTATGCTTCGGCTATGGGAAGCCTAATGTATGTAATGCTGTGTACGAGACCAGATATTTTTTTTATCATGGGCATGGTTAGCAGATATCAAAGTAACCCTGGACAAGGACATTGGACTGCTGTAAAGCATATATTAAAGTACTTGAGAAGGACTAGAGATTATATGCTAGTTTACCAAGCAGATGATTTGCTCCCTTTGGGTTACACGGATTCAGACTTCCAATCAGATAGGGACAATAGTAAGTCTACATCAGGCTATGTGTTTACTTTAGGAGGTGGAGCCATTGCATGAAGGAGTGTTAAGCAAAAATATATTTCAGACTCAACCATGGAAGCTGAGTATGTGGCAGCCTCTGAGGCAGCCAAAGAAACTGTATGGCTTAGGAACTTCCTAATGGACTTGGATGTGATTCCTGGTTTGCCCAAAATCATCACAATTTATTGTGATAATAGTGGTGCAGTTGCAAACTCAAAGGAACCACGAGCCCATAAGGCAAGTAAACATATAGAGCGCAAGTACCACCTGATATGAGACATCGTAAAGTGAGAAGTTGTTGTCGCCAAGATAGCATCAGCAGATAACTTGACAGATCCTTTCACTAAGGCCCTTCCGACGAAAGTTTTTGATCGACATGTGGAGGGGATGAGAATCAGATGTATGGCAGCAGATATGGCAAGTTAGTATTTTATTATAAGTAGGAGATTGTTAGAGTGTATACTAAAAGCCTAGCTTTTGTAAATATTTATTTTGAAATAAAGAATCACATTGGTCAAAATGTCTACATTTATATGCTAAGTGTAGTTGTTCAATTAATTTATATTATAGATAACATGGTGTGTGGTGTCACACACAGAAGATTATGTTATCGGTTCTTTATAAATTATAAACAGTAGCTCACGACTAAGATGGAAAGGAACAAACCATTGTAATAGTTGTAGTGTAATTAGGTATTAGTTTATCTTAAATAATAAATTACACTAGTACACTCTAAGTGTGTTGAGCAGGACCATTTAAGGAAAGTTCTTTTTATACTGACCTAATAAAAGAACTAGACCTTAGTTATTATGCAAGTGTGTGCTCTTAATCCTAATATAATAACAAGCACATATATTTAGTATTTATTTTTTTAACTTATCAAAGGGTGAGATTTAACTCGATAAATCAAAAGACTGGATAAGTTGGAAAATGATATTACTTATAGTGTGTGTTGTTGATTATAGAAGGAGCTCATAATCTACGTTGATAATGTCCCCAAAAGGAGCTCATAAGGATTGTCATGTTAAACCCTGCAGGTGGACTTAGTCCAACATGACGATAGGTTGAGTGGTACTCCTCTTGGACTGAGATATTAATTAAAGTGAGTTGTCAGTAACTCAATTAATTAGTGGACATCCGACATCTTAAACACAGGGAGATTAACACAATCATAATAAGAAGGAGCCCAAAATGTAATTTGGGATTGATGCAGTAGTTCAATAATAATTCTTTAGTGGTATGAATTATTATTTATGAAATTAAGTTGGGTGTTCGGGGCGAACACGGGAAGATTAATTTCATCGGGTGACCAAAACCAATTCCTCCTCTCGGTCCTTATGGTAGTCTCTTATTTATAAAGTATTATACCCACCTATACCCACCTATACCCACCTTTATACCCATCCTAAGGTGGTCGACCAAACCTTGCTTGGAGCCAAAGCAAGGGGCCGGCCAAGTTAATCCTTGGATGAACCAAGTGGTCGCCGGCCCTAGCTTGAGTCCAAGCTTAGGTGGCCGACCACAATAAAATGAAAAGGATTTTATTTTTAAAATTTTTCTTATGTGGATTACATGGTTTTAAAAGAGAGTTTAAAATTTAAATCTTTCGTTTTATAGCTTTCTACAAAAGATTAAGAAAAGATTTGATATCTTTCCATATTTGTAGATTGAAAGGAAGATTTTAATAAAACTTTCCTTTTATGTAACCATGTTCATGATTTAAAAGAGAGTTTAAAATTAAATATTTCCTTTTATAAGTTTCTACAAAAGATTAAGAAAAGATTTGATATCTTTCCTTATTTATAGATTGTAAGGAGATTTTAATTTTAAAGATAACTTTCCTTTTTGAAAATCATCCACATGTTTTAATAGAAAATTTTAATTTATAAAATTCCTTTTATAACCAACCTTGAAGGTGTTAGTTAGAGCCCTAGAGCCAATCATTTGATGATTGTATGGACTCATGTATATCATATTCTTGTATATTAATAAAGGCATTTGTTTGGTTATTATACTTATTTATATTAGTGCCAAATAGACAAAGTATAATAGCGTCCTTGAGTAGAAGGTTCATACCTATATCAATCGATTAGTTGAATCGATAGTGAGATGATATAGGGAACACTACTCTAAATCATTCCTAGTCGAGTATTAGCATTCAGGGACAATGTTAATACAATAAGACTAGCATGTAGGTCAGCTCGATGACTTGATCTCACAAGTCATGGATATAGAGATATCAAGCTGACACATGGGTATGCAGTAGGGAATGTATACTGAATGACCCGCCATGAGAAAGTATCATGGATCGTTATATGAGTGTCATATACTTTCTCATGTGGCTATTAGTATGACTATTAGTCCTTAGACCTGAAGTCACCATGGATCCCTACATAAGGAGTTATGTACTTTAGTTTCGTCAAACGTCACCCGTAACTGGGTGGACTATAAAGGCGATTACTGGGTATGTAACGAATTATGCAGAGGGATGTGAGTGATGTAGATGGGATCTATCCCTCCCATATGACGGGAGCGACATCGCTATTCTTGATAGAGTGAGACCACTAAGCGCATGGCCATGCCCAAATGAGTCAACATTAGATGTTGAGCTCATTTGATCGAGTGAGTGTACTTGGAGTTCAAGATTTAGATTGATTAGAGGATGACACGGTCTATGCCTCACATTGATCAATCTAGATGTCTAGGATAGAAGGACAATGTCACATATTGTGAGGAGTCACAATTAGTAGTCACAAGGTGATGTTGGATCTTAACATATCTTGTAACTTGGGTAGCAATGATGTATTGTTAGATGCCGCTCATTGCTTATGTTTCTAAAAGAGTTTAGAAACATTGCCAACGTTACAAGAACCTATTGGGTCACACACAAAGAACATGTGGATGGAGATTAGGTTCATATGATGAACCAATTGGATTAGGTTCATATGATGCACCAAAGATTGGATTCAAAATTAGACTTATTGAGTTAGACTCAATTAGATTCAAATGTTGAATGAGTCTAATTTAAATTTGATTCATTGGGTCAATTTATATTAATGAATTAGATTCATTAAATTAAAATTGACTTGAATCAAAGGTTGGATTTAACTCAACAAGGAAGAGAATTGGTCAAGTTTGACTTGACCAAATGGAAGTTGAAACATCAAGTTTGACTTGATGTCTTGCCACATCATCATGAAGGTTGACTCATCCTACTTGGCATGACCAACCTAGCCACATCATTAGCCACATCACCACCTCATAATGGTATGCCACCTCATTGGAGGTTACACATCCAATTGGTTTTAATGTGGCCGGCCACATTAATGAGGGGCTTTATGGTGTGGCCGGCCACACATTAGATGGTGTGGAGGTTTTTGTTTTGTGTATTGATGTGGTGTCATTATTCCTTCTTCTTCCTTGGGTTCCCCTCTCCTCTTGAGTTGCTGTGGTCGTGGCTATCATGGTGAGGAGAAGATGTTGAGTTGTTTCCAAGAGCACAAGAGAAAGTGAAGGTCACAAAGGAGGGTACTAAAGGAGTGTATGTGATTCTCTCTTCTATTTCTCTCTTTTCTCCTTTTTGTTCCCATCCGAGAGCTCTAGAAAAGTGCTAGCACACTTGGGGCTCTCTTCTCCATCTTTGAGTGGTAGAAGACCACTCCTTGTTCGTGTGGATATCACTAGAGGAGTGTCTACATTGACACTCTCGAGATCCAACGCTTCCTTGGACGAGCGGGACTAAACGAAGGGCACGCATCGAAGGCAAAATGATTTTTCCTTTGTAGATCTACTGTAGATCGTAGTATAAAATTCGTATTTGTATTTTCAAAATTTTTCTTGCACGGATCTACGGCTTTGGGTGATTCGGGGTTTCCGCGACGCGAAAAGCGGTTTTCGCGGCCCGAAAAACCCAACAGTGGTATCAGAGCCACGTGCAAGGCGAATACGAGTTTGTTTTTTGGTTTTATGAAAACTAAAGTTTCTGAAATTTTCTGTAAAATTATGATTTTATAGTTTTTATGGGTAATTTTTACATAGAAGCGAAGCACAAGTGTCTCGGCACTTGTAGGCTTCGGCTACCGGAAAGATTTTTCCAAAACGGCTTCGTTTTGCCCCAAATCCATTTGGGACAGCGGGCTTGGGTGCCATTAGATCGCAAAGGAGAAACTCACGATGGTTAGATCGTGGGTAGGGGTACTGCCCCTAACCCCGCAAGGGGATTTGCTCCGCGATTGCACCCAAAATCGCTAAAAACGAACCCGCCGGGAAGATTTTTCCGAAACGGCAATGTCTCGGCCCAAATTGTTTTGGGACAGCGGGTTTAGGCACTGTTGGATCGCAAAGGAACCCTCGCGATGGTTAGATCACGGGTAGGGGTGCTGCCCCTGGGCCCCGCAAGGGGATCCGTTCCGCGATTGCGCCCGAAACCGCTAAACGGGACCGCCGGGAAATTTTACTCATAAAAATTGTAAAAATTGTTTTTAAAATTATAGAAAATTATGAAAATAAATAATTTTGAATTATATATTAATTTTGTGATAGTCATGGCCCAAAACCCAATATGATTGGTTGTGTTGTAATTCATAATACGGCCTGCGTGCCGTTATGTGTTTGCGAGTGTTGTATTATATTCGCGTCGTGCCTTCTCTTATTTTCTTGCTGTAAATTATATTTAGACTCGAATGTAACTCGAGTTTCAAATTGTAATCTACAAATTGGAGCGGTGGAGGGTCCACACGAGACGGAGTTCCGAGGCGGGCACGAGCAACACAAGGTGGTCAAAGGGAGGAGCTTGGAGAAGCTGTTGACCCTAGGTTGACCATTCGATCTTCTCATTGGCTTGAGAAGATCGTAGTAGGGCCATGACTAAATCACAAATAGATTAATTAATTAATTGTTATGTATATGATGCATGTTTAATAGTTAATTAATTAATTAGTGCCTTAACGATTAGATTAGATCTAAGTCGTGCACATGATGCACCCTTGCGATTAGATTAGATCTAAGTCATGCACAAGATGCATCCTTCTCGATTAGATTAGATCTAGATCGAACCAACTCTAAATGCCTAACCATGCCGTGATACCTATCACTACCTCGATCACATGTATTGTTGAATCTGCCAAAGAAGAGCAATACATATTATCTTGGTAGGGTACGGAGGGACAATCTTGGTCCCGCCTATCAATGCATGGGTGAATACAAACTCAATTAGATTGAGTATTCCTAGTTACTCGGTTGGATTGAGTCAACTATAGGCATTATTCCAACGGTTGGAAAAGATAGGTCAAAATCACATCTATATTAACTCTCGGGCGTATTAGCCAAAGCTAACTCAAGTTTTAATATAAATGCAGATATTGATTCTATAAACAAGAGTTGCATAGAGATGTAATTGGTAATCGTTACCTACCGATCATACTAAGCCTTGGGCGTATTAGCCAAAGCTAACTCAAGGGTTAGTATGATGTGGATCTTGTTCCACAAGAATTATAGAATTCAGTGGGAGCATTATTTAATTAAAGGCCTAATTAGATGATTTAAAAGAATATGATATTTATTTCTGCAAATTTTCTGTTGTAGATAACCATGACGTCGAATATGAACTTTTTCTCTCTGCGTTCTGTCCTTAAGAAGGACAAGCTCAACGGAGCAAATTTCCTGGACTGGTACAGGAACTTGAGAATAGTTCTCACCCAAGAACGTAAACTGTACGTTCTGGAGCAGCCCATTCCGGAGGCTCCTCCTGCCACTACCACGCGAGCAGACCGTGATGCTTACAAGAAGCATCAAGATGACGCATTCGATGTGTCCTGTCTAATGCTCGCAACCATGAACTCTTAGCTTCAGAAGCAACATGAGTTGATGGGTGCTTACGATATGGTTGCACATCTTCGTCAACTATATCAAGGACAAGCAGGGCACTGGAAGAGGAACTTCACAGGATACCTGGAAGATCTTAACAAGAAGAGAAATAAGATTTCTACTTCAGGTATAAATGTTATAGAAGTCAACCTCTCTATTTCTTCGTCGTGGGTATTAGATACCGGATGTGCTTCGCACATTTGTACTAATGTACAAGCACTAAGAAATAGCAGAGCATTGACAAAGGGCGAGATAGACCTACGAGTAGGCAATGGAGTACGGGTTGCAGCTGTTGCTGTAGGGACTTATTTTCTATCTCTGCCCTCTGGGCTTATACTAGAGTTAGACGATTGTTGTTATGTGCCTGCATTGACTAAGAACATTATATCAGTTTCTTGTTTGGACAAGAAAGGATTCTCGTTTATAGTAAAGAACAAATGTTGTTCTGTCTATTTAAACGATATGTTCTATTGTAGTGCACCTCTGATGAACGGACTCTATATTCTAGACCTTGAGAGCTCTATCTATAACGTTAGTACCAAGAGGTTCAAATCGAACGATATGAACCACACCTATCTCTGGCACTGTCGCTTAGGTCATATAAATGACAAGCGCTTATCCCAGCTCCATAAGGATGGTTTGCTGGACTCATTTGATTTTGAATCATATGAGATATGCGAATCATGCCTACGAGGCAAGATGACCAAGACTCCCTTTAGTGGGCACAGCGAGAGAGCGACTGATTTGTTAGGACTCATACATAGTGATGTATGTGGCCCTTTCAATGTCGCTGCTAGAGGCGGTTATAGGTACTTTATCACATTTACTGATGACTTCAGTAGATACGGTTATGTGTACTTGATGACACATAAGTCCGAATCCTTTGAAAAGTTCAAAGAATTCAAGAATGAAGTACAGAACCAGCTTAGCAAGAGTATTAAGATACTTCGATCCGATCGAGGTGGTGAATACTTAAGCCATGAGTTTCGTGACTACTTAGCTGAGTGTGGGATTTTATCTCAACTCACTCCTCCTGGAACACCACAGTGGAATGGTGTATCCGAAAGGAGGAATCGTACCCTATTAGATATGGTACGATCTATGATGAGTCACACAGATCTTCCGACATACCTCTGGGGCTATGCTCTAGACACGGCAGCTTTCATTCTCAACCGAGTTCCATCTAAGGCCGTGATAAAGACACCATATAGGATATGGACTGGGAGAGATGCCCAGGTGTCTTTCATGAGGATTTGGGGTTGTGAGGCTTACGTACGATGTCAAGTCTCAGACAAATTAGGACCCAAATCCGACAAGTGCTATTTCATCGGATATCCCAAGGAAACTAAGGGATATCACTTCTACATTCCCAGTCAGCACAAGGTAGTTGTGGCAAAGACTGGGGTCTTTCTAGAAAGGGACTTTATTTCTAGAAAGATTAGTGGGAGCGCGTTCGATCTTGAAGAAGTTCAAGATGCGAACAATAGCACTGATGCCTCGATGGAAGTTGAACTGGAACCACAAAGTGTTGTGGATGATGTTGTTCCAAAAAGAGTTGAGGAACAACAACCAGTTCAAGTAGACATACCTCTTCGCAGGTCTGATAGGGTACGTCGTCAGCCGGAGAGATACTCATTTCTCTTGTCTGACCATGATGACATTGTGCCCATAGAGGATGAGCCTACCACCTATCAAGAAGCTGTGATGAGACCAGATTCTGAGAAATGGCTAGAAGCCATGAGATCCGAGATAGAATCCACGTACACCAACCAAGTATGGACTTTGGTTGATCCACCTGAAGGGGTAAAACCCATTGGGTGCAAGTGGGTCTTTAAGAGAAAGACTGACATGGATGGACTTATCTATAAGGGTCGCTTGGTAGCTAAAGGTTTCAAGCAGATTCATGGTATTGACTATGATGAAACCTTTTCTCCAGTAGCGATGTTTAAGTCCATTCGGATCATGCTTGCTATTGCAGCCTACCATGACTATGAGATATGGCAGATGGATGTCAAAACCGCGTTTCTGAATGGAAACCTACTCGAGGATGTGTACATGACACAACCTGAGGGTTTTGTAGATCCACAGCATACTAGCAGAGTATGCAAGTTGCATAGGTCCATTTATGGACTAAAGCAAGCTTCTCGGAGCTGGAATCTTCGATTTGATGATGCGATCAAACAGTTTGGTTTCATCAAGAACGAAGATGAGCCTTGTGTCTACAAGAAGGTTGTAGAGGACATAGTTGTCTTCCTCATATTATATGTGGATGACATACTACTCATTGGGAAGGACATCCCTATGCTTCAGTCTGTCAAGACCTGGCTAGGGAGTTGCTTCTCAATGAAGGACTTAGGTGAGGCATCCCGCATTCTAGTGAGTGTACTTGGAGTTCAAGATTTAGATTGATTAGAGGATGACACGGTCTATGCCTCACATTGATCAATCTAGATGTCTAGGATAGAAGGACAATGTCACATATTGTGAGGAGTCACAATTAGTAGTCACAAGGTGATGTTGGATCTTAACATTTCTTGTAACTTGGGTAGCAATGATGTATTGCTAGATGCCGCTCATTGCTTATGTTTCTAAAAGAGTTTAGAAACATTGCCAACGTTACAAGAACCTATTGGGTCACACACAAAGAACATGTGGATGGAGATTAGGTTCATATGATGAACCAATTGGATTAGGTTCATATGATGCACCAAAGATTGGATTCAAAATTAGACTTATTGAGTTAGACTCAATTAGATTCAAATGTTGAATGAGTCTAATTTAAATTTGATTCATTGGGTCAATTTATATTAATGAATTAGATTCATTAAATTAAAATTGACTTGAATCAAAGGTTGGATTTGTTGGATTATTCGGGCCGCGAAAACCGCTTTTCGCGTCGCGGAAACCCCGAATCGCCCAAGCCACAGATCTCGTGCAAGGTAAAACTTTCAAAAAATATGAGTACGAGTTTAAAACACGATCGACTCTTAGATCTACTAGGGAAAAACATTTACCCTTGATGCGTGCCCTTCGTAATCCCGCAACGTCCAAAAGGTAGCCGGATCTCGAGACCGTCAAGCGAACGGTCCTCTAGTGGTATCCACACGAACAAGGAGTGGTCTTCTACCACTCAAAGATGGAGAGGAGAACCCACAAGTGTGCTAGCACTTTCTAGTGCTCTCGGATTGGATCTAAAAGGTGAGAAAGGAGAGAAGGGAAAAAGGAACTCACACACTCCTCTAGGTACTCTCCTTTTGTGACCTTCACACCACCTAGTTGCTTGGAATCAACTCTCACTTCTTCTCCACCATGAAGCCACGACCATCAGCAAGCTAGAGAGAGGGAGAAGCACCCAAGGAATAAGAAGCATTGAACACCATTCAATTGCCACCAAATGAAACCCTCTCCTCACTTAGTGTGGTCGGCCACCACATGTGTAACCCCCACATTAATCTGGCCGGCCACATTAAGAGGATTAATGGTGTGTAACCTCCATGAGGTGGCACACCATTATATAAGGGGATGATGTGGCATGCCATGTAGGATGAGTCATCCTCATGATGTGTCAATTCATCAAGTCAAAACTTGATGTGTCAACCTCTATTTGGTCAAGTCAAACTTGACCAATGCTCTTCCTAGTTGAGTTAAATCCAAGCTTTGATTCAAGTCAATTTTAATTTAATGAATCTCAATTCATTAATATAAATTGACTCATGAATCAAATTTAAATTAGACTCATTCAACAATTGAATCTAATTGAGTCTAACTCAATAAGTCTAATTTGAATCCAATCTTAGATTCATCATATGAATCTAATCCTATTGGTTCATCATATGAACCTAATTTCCATACACATGTTCTTTGTGTGTGACCCAATAGGTTCTTGTAACGTTGGCAATGTTATAAACTCCTTTAAAAACATAAGCAATGAGCGGCATCTAGCAATACATCATTGCTACCCAAGTTACAAGAAATGTTGAGATCTAACATCACCTTGTGACTACTAATTGTGACTCCTCACAATATGTCACAAGTGTCCTTCTATCCTAGACATCTAGATTGATCAATGTGAGGCATAGACCGTGTCATCCTCTGACAAATCTAAATCTTGAACTCCGAGTAGACTCACTCAATCAAATGAGCTCAATATCTCATATTGACTCATTTGGGTATGGCCATACACTTCGTGGTCTCACTCTATCAAGAATATCGATGTCTCTCCCGTCATATAGGAGGGATAGATCCCATCTACATTACTCACATCCCTCTGCATAATTTGTTATATATCCAGTAATCGCCTTTATAGTCCACCCAGTTACGGGTGACGTTTGACGAAACTAAAGTACATAACTCCTTATGTGGGGATCCATGGTGACTTCAGGTCTAAGGACTAATAGTCATACTAATAGCCACATGAGAAAGTATATGACACTCATATAACGATCCATGATATTTTCTCATGGCGGGTCATTCAGTATACATTCTCCAATGTATACTCATGTGTCAGCTTGATATCTCTATATCCATGACTTGTGAGATCAAGTCATCGAGCTGACCTACATGCTAGTCTTATTGCATTAACATTGTCCCTGAATGTTAATACTCGACTAGGAATGATTTAGAGTAGTGTTCCCTACATCATCTCACTATCGATTCAACTAATCGATTGATATAGGTATGAACCTTCTACTCAAGGACGCTATTATACTTAGTCTATTTGGCACTAATACAAATAAGTATAATAACCAAACAAATGCCTTTATTAATATACAAGAATATGATACAATGAGTCCATACAATCATCAAATGATTGGCTCTAGGGCTCTAACTAACAATATCCCACTAGCACTAGTGCCAATCAGTATAGGCTCTAAGGCCTAAAGACCTAGTGTGACCATCATGATTCCTCTGTGCCAAAGCCTTGGTCAAGGGATCTGCGATGTTATCCTCTGTAGGTACTCTACAAATCTTCACATCTCCTCTATCGATAATCTCTCGAATGAGATGGAAGCGTCGTAGTATATGCTTGGTCCGCTGGTGTGAGCGAGGTTCCTTCGCCTGTGCTATAGCTCCATTGTTGTCACAATAGAGCTCAATGGGGTCAGCAATGCTGGGAACCACCCCAAGTTCAGTGATGAACTTGCGGATCCTTACTGCCTCCTTTGTTGCCTCTGATGCAGCAATGTACTCTGCTTCTGTTGTAGAATCAGCTACTGTATCCTGCTTCGAACTCTTCCAGCTGACAGCGCCACCATTAATGCAAAATACGAACCCCGACTGCGATCTATAGTCATCCTGGTCGGTCTGGAAGCTAGCATCACTGTAACCCTTTACAGTTAGCTCATCATTGCCTCCATATATCAAGAAATATTCTTTAGTCCTTCTTAAGTACTTAAGAATATTCTTGACCGCTATCCAGTGACTTTCACCTGGATCTGACTGGTATCTGCTCATCATGCTCAAAGCATACGAGACATCAGGTCGAGTACATAGCATGGCGTACATGATCGATCCTATGGCTGAGGCATAAGGGATCTGATCCATGCGGTCTCTCTCCTCTCTAGAAGAGGGACCTTGAGTCTTCGAAAGACTCACGCCATGTGACATCGGCAGAAATCCCTTCTTGGAGTTCTGCATGGCGAACCGAAGGAGTACCTTGTCAATGTATGTACTCTGACTTAAGCCAAGCAATCTCTTAGATCTATCTCTATAGATCTGAATCCCTAGAATGCGGGATGCCTCACCTAAGTCCTTCATTGAGAAGCAACTCCCTAGCCAGGTCTTGACAGACTGAAGCATAGGAATGTCCTTCCCAATGAGTAGTATGTCATCCACATACAATATGAGGAAGACAATTATGTCCCCTACAGTCTTCTTGTAGACACAAGGCTCATCTTCGTTCTTGATGAAACCAAACTGTTTGATCGCATCATCGAATCGAAGATTCCAGCTCCAAGAAGCTTGCTTTAGTCCATAAATGGACCTATGCAGCTTGCATACTCTACTAGTATGATGTGGATCTACAAAACCCTCAGGTTGTGTCATATACACATCCTCGAGTAGGTTTCCATTCAGAAACGCGGTTTTGACATCCATTTGCCATATCTCATAGTCATGGTAGGCTGCAATAGCAAGCATGATCCGAATGGACTTAAACATCGCTACTGGAGAAAAGGTTTCATCATAGTCAATACCATGAATTTGCTTGAAACCTTTAGCTACCAAGCGACCCTTATAGATAAGTCCATCCATGTCAGTCTTTCTCTTAAAGACCCACTTACACCCAATGGGTTTTACCCCTTCAGGTGGATCAACCAAAGTCCATACTTGGTTGGTGTACATGGATTCCATCTCGGATCTCATGGCTTCTAGCAATTTCTCGGCATCTGGTCTCATCACAGCTTCCTGATAGGTGGTAGGCTCATCCTCTATGAGCATAACGTCATCATGGTCAGACAAGAGAAATGAGTATCTCTCAGGCTGACGACGTACCCTATCAGATCTGCGAAGAGGTATGTCTACTTGAACTGGTTATTGTTCCTCAACTCCTTGTGGAACAACATCATCCACAACACTTTGTGGTTCCAGTTCAATTTCCATCGAGGCATCAGTGCTATTGTTCGCATCTTGAACTTCTTCAAGATCGAACGCGCTCCCACTAGTCTTTCTAGAAACAAAGTCCCTTTCTAGAAAGACCCCAGTCTTTGCCACAACTACCTTGTGCTGACTGGGAATGTAGAAGTAATATCCCTTAGTTTCCTTGGGATATCCGATGAAATAGCACTTGTCGGATTTGGGTCCTAATTTGTCTGAGACTTGACGTCGTACGTAAGCCTCACAACCCCAAATCCTCATGAAAGACACCTGGGCATCTCTCCCAGTCCATATCCTATATGGTGTCTTTATCACGGCCTTGGATGGAACTCGGTTGAGAATGAAAGCTACCGTGTCTAGAGCATATCCCCATAGATATGTCGGAAGATCTATGTGACTCATCATAGACCGTACCATATCTAATAAGGTACGATTCCTCCTTTCGGATACACCATTCCACTGTGGTGTTCCAGGAGGAGTGAGTTGGGATAGAATCTCACACTCAGCTAAATAGTCATGAAACTCATGGCTTAAGTATTCACCACCTCGATCTGATCGAAGTATCTTAATACTCTTGCCAAGCTGGTTCTGTACTTCATTCTTGAATTTTTTGAACTTTTCAAAGGATTCAGACTTATGTGTCATCAAGTACACATAACCATATCTACTGAAGTCATCAGTAAATGTGATGAAGTATCTATAACCGCCTCTAGCAGCAACATTGAAAGGGCCACATACATCACTATGTATGAGTCCTAACAAATCAGTTGCTTTCTCGCTGTGCCCACTAAAGGGAGTCTTGGTCATCTTGCCTCGTAGACATGACTCGCATATCTCATACGATTCAAAATCAAATGAGTCCAGCAAACCATCCTTATGGAGCTGGGATAAGCGCTTGTCATTTATATGACCTAAGCGACAGTGCGAGAGGTATGTTTGGTTCATGTCATTTGACCTGAACCACTTGGTATTTACGTTATAGATAGGGCTCTCTAGATCTAGAATATAGAGTTCGTTTATCAGAGGTGAACTACAATAGAACATATCGTTTAAATAGACGGAACAACATTTGTTCTTTATTATAAACGAAAATCCTTTCTTGTCCAAACAAGAAACGGAAATTATATTCTTAGTCAAGGCAGGCACATAACAACAATCATCTAATTCTAGTACAAGCCCAGAGGGAAGAGATAGATGATAAGTTCCTACAGCAATAGCAACAACTCGTGCTCCATTGCCTACTCGTAGGTCTATCTCACCCTTCGTCAATGTCCTGCTATTCCTCAGCGCTTGTACATTAGTACAAATGTGTGAAGCACATCCGGTATCTAATACCCACGATGAAAAAATAGAGAGGTTGACTTCTATAACATTTATACCTGAAGTAGAAATCTTATTTCTCTTCTTCTTAAGATCTTCCAGGTATTCTTTGGAGTTCCTCTTCCAGTGCCTTGCTTGTCCTTGATATAGGTGACAAAGATGTTCAACCATATCGTAAGCGCTCATCAACTCATATTGCTTCTGAAGCTCAAAGTTCATGGTTGCGAGCATAAGACAATACACATCTAATGCGTCATCTTGATGCTTCTTGTAAGCATCTCGGTCTACTCGCGTGGCAGTGGCAGGAGGAGCCTCTGGAATGGGCTGCTCCAGAACGTACAGTTTACGTTCTTGGGTGAGAACTATTCTCAGGTTCCTGTACCAGTTCAGGAAATTTGCTCCGTTGAGCTTGTCCTTCTTAAGGACAGATCGTAGAGAGAAAATGTTCGTATTTGACGTCATGGTTATCTACAACAGAAAATTTACAGAAATAAATATCATATTCTTTTAAAATCATTTAATTAGGCCTTCAATTAAATGATGCTCCCACTGAATTCTATAATTCTTGTGGGACAAGATCCACATCATACTAACCCTTGAGTTAGCTTTGGCTAATACGCCCAAGGCTTAGTATGATCGGTAGGTAACGATTACCAATTACATCTCTATGCAACTCTTGTTTATAAAATCAATATCCGCATTTATATTAAAACTCGAGTTAGCTTTGGCTAATACGCCCGAGAGTTAATATAGATGTGATTTTGATCTTTTTCCAACCGTTGGAATAATGCCTATAGTTGACTCGATCCAACCGAGTAACTAGGAATACTCAATCTAATTGAGCTTGTATTCACCCATGCGTTGATAGGCGGGACCAAGATTGTCCCTCCGTACCCTACCAAGATAATATGTATTGCTCTGCTTTGGCAGATTCAACAATACATGGGATCGAGGTAGTGATAGGTATCACGACACGGTTAGGCATTTAGAGTTGGTTCGATCGAGATCTAATCTAATCGAAAAGGATGCATCTTGTGCACACTTAGATCTAATCTAATCGCAAGGGTGCATCATGTGCACGACTTAGATCTAATCTAATCGTAAGGCACTAATTAATTAATTACTTATTAAACATGCATCACATACACAAGCAATTAATTAATTTATTTGTGATTTAGTCATAGCCCTACTACGATCTTCTCAAGCCAATGAGAAGATCGATTGGTCAACCTAGGGTCAACAGCTTCTCCAAGCTCCTCCCTTTGACCACCTTGTGTTGCTCGTGCCCGCCTCGGAACTCCGTCTCGTGTGGACCCTCCACCGCTCCAATTTGTACATTACAATTTGAAACTCGAGTTACATTCGAGTCTAAATCTAATTTACAACAAGAATATAAGAGAAAGGCACGACGCGCAGGTCGCGGAAAAATAAAAACATACAACACGCGCAAACACATAACGGCACGCAGGCCGTATTATGAATTACAACACAATCCAATCATATTGGGTTTTTGGGCCATGACTATCACAAAATTAATATATAATTCAAAATTATATATTTTCATAATTTTCTATAATTTTTTTAAAATAATTTTTATAATTTTACGAGTAAAATTTCCCGGCGGTCCCGTTTAGCGGTTTCGGGCGCAATCGCGGAACGGATCCCCTTGCGGGGCCCAGGGGCAGCGCCCCTACCCGCGATCTAACCATCGCGAGGGTTCATTTGCGATCCAACAGCGCCTAAACCCGCTGTCCCAAAACGATTTGGGCCGAGACATTGCCGTTTCGGAAAAATCTTCCCGGCGGGTTCGTTTTAAGCGATTTCGGGTGCGATCGCGGAGCAAATCCCCTTGCGGGGTTAGGGGCAGTACCCCTACCCACGATCTAACCATCGTGAGTTGCTCCTTTGCGATCTAATGGCACCCAAGCCCGCTGTCCCAAACGGATTTGGGGCGAAACGAAGCCGGTTTTGAAAGATCTTTCCGGTAGCCGAAGCCTACAAGTGCCGAGACACTTGTGCTTCGCTTCTACGGAAAAATTACCCATAAAATCATAAAAAACTAATTTTTACAGAAAATCACAGAAGGGTTTTATTTTTCATAAAAATAAAAACAAACTCGTACAAGCCTTGCACGTGGCTCTGATACCACTGTTGGGTTTTTCGGGCCGCGAAAACCGCTTTTCGCGTCGCGGAAACCCCGAATCGCCCAAGCCACGGATCTCGTGCAAGGTAAAACTTTCAAAAAATACGAGTACGAGTTTAAAACACGATCGACTCTTAGATCTACGAGGGAAAAACATTTACCCTTGATGCGTGCCCTTCGTAATCCCGCAACGTCCAAAAGGTAGCCGGATCTCGAGACCGTCAAGCGAACGGTCCTCTAGTGGTATCCACACGAACAAGGAGTGGTCTTCTACCACTCAAAGATGGAGAGGAGAACCCACAAGTGTGCTAGCACTTTCTAGGGCTCTCGGATTGGATCTAAAAGGTGAGAAAGGAGAGAAGGGAAAAGGAACTCACACACTCCTCTAGGTACTCTCCTTTTGTGACCTTCACACCACCTAGTTGCTTGGAATCAACTCTCACTTCTTCTCCACCATGAAGCCACGACCATCAGCAAGCTAGAGAGAGGGAGAAGCACCCAAGGAAGAAGAAGCATTGAACACCATTCAATTTCCACCAAATGAAACCCTCTCCTCACTTAGTGTGGTCGGCCACCACATGTGTAACCCCCACATTAATGTGGCCGGCCACATTAAGAGGATTAATGGTGTGTAACCTCCATGAGGTGGCACACCATTATATAAGGGGATGATGTGGCATGCCATGTAGGATGAGTCATCCTCATGATGTGTCAATTCATCAAGTCAAAACATGATGTGTCAACCTCTATTTGGTCAAGTCAAACTTGACCAATGCTCTTCCTAGTTGAGTTAAATCCAAGCTTTGATTCAAGTCAATTTTAATTTAATGAATCTCAATTCATTAATATAAATTGACTCATGAATCAAATTTAAATTAGACTCATTCAACAATTGAATCTAATTGAGTCTAACTCAATAAGTCTAATTTGAATCCAATCTTAGATTCATCATATGAATCTAATCCTATTGGTTCATCATATGAACCTAATCTCCATACACATGTTCTTTGTGTGTGACCCAATAGGTTCTTGTAACGTTGGCAATGTTATAAACTCCTTTAAAAACATAAGCAATGAGCGGCATCTAGCAATACATCATTGCTACCCAAGTTACAAGAAATGTTGAGATCCAACATCACCTTGTGACTACTAATTGTGACTCCTCACAATATGTGACAAGTGTCCTTCTATCCTAGACATCTAGATTGATCAATGTGAGACATAGACCGTGTCATCCTCTGACCAATTTAAATCTTGAACTCCGAGTAGACTCACTCAATCAAATGAGCTCAATATCTCATATTGACTCATTTGGGTATGGCCATACACTTCGTGGTCTCACTCTATCAAGAATATCGATGTCTCTCCCGTCATATAGGAGGGATAGATCCCATCTACATCACTCACATCCCTCTGCATAATTTGTTATATACCCAGTAATCACCTTTATAGTCCACCCAGTTACGGGTGACGTTTGACGAAACTAAAGTACATAACTCCTTATATAGGGATCCATGGTGACTTCAGGTCTAAGGACTAATAGTCATACTAATAGCCACATGAGAAAGTATATGACACTCATATAACGATCCATGATACTTTCTCAAGGCGGGTCATTCAGTAATCATTCTCCAATGTATACCCATGTGTCAGCTTGATATCTCTATATCCATGACTTGTGAGATCAAGTCATCGAGCTGACCTACATGCTACTCTTATTGCATTAACATTGTCCCTGAATGTTAATACTCGACTAGGAATGATTTAGAGTAGTGTTCCCTACATCATCTCACTATCGATTCAACTAATCAATTGATATAGGTATGAACCTTCTACTCAAGGACGCTATTATACTTAGTCTATTTGGCACTAATACAAATAAGTATAATAACCAAACAAATGCCTTTATTAATATACAAGAATATGATACAATGAGTCCATACAATCATCAAATGATTGGCTCTAGGGCTCTAACTAACAGGATTTAACTCAACAAGGAAGAGAATTGGTCAAGTTTGACTTGACCAAATGGAAGTTGAAACATCAAGTTTGACTTGATGTCTTGCCACATCATCATGAAGGTTGACTCATCCTACTTGGCATGACCAACCTAGCCACATCATTAGCCACATCACCACCTCATAATGGTATGCCACCTCATTGGAGGTTACACATCCAATTGGTTTTAATGTGGCCGGCCACATTAATGAGGGGCTTTATGGTGTGGCCGGCCACACATTAGATGGTGTGGAGGTTTTTGTTTTGTGTATTGATGTGGTGTCATTATTCCTTCTTCTTCCTTGGGTTCCCCTCTCCTCTTGAGTTGCTGTGGTCGTGGCTATCATGGTGAGGAGAAGATGTTGAGTTGTTTCCAAGAGCACAAGAGAAAGTGAAGGTCACAAAGGAGGGTACTAAAGGAGTGTATGTGATTCTCTCTTCTATTTCTCTCTTTTCTCCTTTTTGTTCCCATCCGAGAGCTCTAGAAAAGTGCTAACACACTTGGGGCTCTCTTCTCCATCTTTGAGTGGTAGAAGACCACTCCTTGTTCGTGTGGATATCACTAGAGGAGTGTCTACATTGACACTCTCGAGATCCAACGCTTCCTTCGACGAGCGGGACTAAACGAAGGGCACGCATCGAAGGTAAAATGGTTTTTCCTTTGTAGATCTACTGTAGATCGTAGTATAAAACTCGTATTTGTGTTTTCGAAATTTTTTCTTACACGGATCTACGGCTTTGGGTGATTCGGGGTTTCCGCGACGCGAAAAGCGGTTTTCGCGGCCCGAAAAACCCAACAGAAGGGAAAAATTATTAGAGAAATTTTTATTTTAAAATTTTCGGAAATAAATTAGGAAGTTTAAATTTTGTGTTAAAATTTTCCTTGCTTAGGAGCTATGAGGTGGTCGGCCACTTTATTTAAGAAAAGGAAATTGGTTTTAATTAATTAAATTTTCCTTTTCATGGCAAAGTAATAAGGAATTCTTTATTTAAATTTTCCTTATTTGCCAAGACCAAGGATTATAAAAGAGGGGGTAGGGGTGCCTTCATGGCTAACAACTCTATTCTATTTTCCTCCCTCTCTTCCTTGGTGGTGGTCGGCCCTAGAGCTTCTTCTTCTCCTCTTCTCTTCTTCTTTAGTGGATGGTTTCATCCCTCTCTTGGAGCTCTTGTTGGTGGCCGGTTCTAGCTAGGAGAAGAAGGAGAGAAAGGATGCTTTGTTTCTTGCATCCCTTGGAGCTTGGTGGTGGTGGCCGAACCTCTACATCCTTGAAGGAGTCTTGGTGGCCGAAACTTGGTGAGGAAGTAGAAGGGCTTGGGTGGTTCTCATCTCGGTAGATCGTTGCCAACCCAACATCCGAGATAAGAAGAGGAATATGATAGAAGATTAAGAGGTAGTTGCATACAAAGAAAGGTATAACTAGTAATTGTTTCCCGCATCATGCTTGTTTTTCTTTGTATGAATTCCAAACACAAGAGGCATATGATTCTAGAGTTTCGAATTTGAGATTCGAGTTTGTGTTTTTTTTTTTTTTTTTTGAATATGTGATTCAATTGTTCCTTTTGGTTAAACCTAGAGATATATAAGGAAATTAAATATTAGATTTCCTTAAAAGGCTTTGTCTAGATGGTCGTGGATGATCCCATACCCAAGAGGACTAGTGCCTCGCCATGCAGTCCTGGAAGCCAATTTTGAAAATTAATATTTAATTGAGTTTATAACATAGGTGGATTTGGATCAATAATGTTAAGCATCGTTTGCGATCCAAATCTAAACCATTAAGAACAGATAAGTTAAATTTGGAATCAATAATGTTAAGTTCCGTTTGTGATTCCTAATTTAATTTTAAAAAATACAATAGGTTGTTAGGAAAGGTTTGACACTTGTATAAAATTTTTGTACAGTGGAACCGGTACTATTTTCCTAGGACCAACCAACAATTGGTATCAGAGTTAGGGTTTGCCTCTTTGTGTTTGGTTTTCAGTGTAATTATACACATGTCATATATAATTTAGGCAGGTTAATAGTAGGATGTGCTAACTTTATGGTTACAGGCTCTAACTATTATGGCTTACATATATTGTGTGTGATTGGACCCTTGACATGTCAAGGGAATTTTATTGTGTGTGCACGATTGTAATATTAAATACAGCAGGAGCTATATTAGTTATTAGGATTTTACTTTTTTGTTTTGATCTAGATTATATGTACATTCCTTTATGGAATATAGGATCGATATATGTAAAATTTTATTTTTGTCGCGGATCGTATCCTTGAGAGGCGTGGAGGACCATAAGCGCAGTGGAAAAGGAAGCATAATGGACCCGATGACATGAACCCTAGGGCTGATAGCACGTGAAGGACTGTGATGGAAAAGGCCATAATAGTTGGAAAATCAATTTCTATATTTATTGCTTTTATTTATTGTTATGTGTGTAATGTGTGCTTGCTAGGTTAAAATTTCTCACCTTAAATAACTAAGTGGAAGAGGGATTTTTAAATAAATTCCACGATCTCCATTACTTGTTTGTAAGTGATGCAAACAAACTTGCGCGTTGGCTCTAAGTGCCTTCCTCTATATCAGATGAGTTTGTTTGTGGGTCACTAGATCAAACTTCCATTTTTGATGACTATAGAAAATTAATTTAGAGGATGTGATCTTCCCCATCGGAAGGGGAACAATCTTATTTGATGGACTAGGTTTCAAGTAATGGTATACACTTAGGCACATATAATAGTATCCTCCCCATCGGAGTCACTGCTATTATTTGTGTGACCTATGGAAAACCAACTATTAATTTTATGTGTCATAAAGTTAGGTTGACAAGAATAAAATCAATGGGTAAAACCTCCTCTTGCAAATCTTTGATTTTGTATACGTCCACACTATCGTGACATGCAAAATTCATGGTGATTTGAGGTGTTGGTTAATTTAAATAGTATTATTTGAGAAATCAATATTATTCTAAATTTAGAGTCTTGACCAAAATTTATTTTGTTATTCTTAGTATGACTTTCAACCCACTGGCCATTATATTGAAAGAGAACAAACTTACTGGTCCAAACTACATAGATTGGAAAAGAAACTTGGATATTGTCCTAACTGTTGAAAGTTATAAGTTTGTACTGACAGAGGTCCACCCTAATGCACCTAACAGTGATTCTAGTGAAGAGGAGATTGAGTATCATAAGAAATGGGTAAAAGCATATGAGATGGTGCGGTGTTATGTTGACCTCCGCAAGTGTACGGAAATGTCGCAAGTAATATAAAAGATTATCTTATCCACAGGGACTAGAATAAGCACTAGAAATGTTTCAACACGAGTTAGCTAAACAACTAATCAATTGGTTTGCTAAAGCTAAATGTAACTAATGAAAAGTAAACATAGAAATGAAAGATCAACAAACAAGATTATGGGCTATGATAAAGGAATGTTCTAGGAGTTTTGGTTTCTTTGTAAGATTCCTCAATGTAAATGATCTACCAAATCCTATTTCTCAATTGTCCAACATTTATAGAAGGTTGTCGGTTCTCTCTTGCAATAGACAGCCGGCCTAGGATTGAAATCTATACCTAAATGTGATCATTTAGATATAAACTTATGTTGTCCTTACAAAAGGCATGTTCCTGTCACGAAGATCCCTCGGATAATCAACACAAAGATCATACTTCTCAACCCATAAGATATAAAGATTAATCCCTAAATCTATCCTACCCTCTTGAATCATCCTATTTTTTCCTAAATCCTATCCCTCAAACGTCCTTACACGGGCTGACACCTTTCGCGTGCTTCCCTCGAAAAATCGAGTGGGAGATAATCTCTACTAGATCCATTGGACATTCAAACAATCAATCTAAAATGAGAATTAGGTCCATATCACAACAATTCATTCAAGATTGAATTGATACAAACAAGACAATATCATAGAAACAAGGAAATGGAAAATCCACAAGAGTTTACATCAATTCATCATGCAAATACTCCCTCCATCCTAAAACAAAGAGATCTACTCCATGAATCGAAGAGAGAAATCTGAAAATATAGATATTACAAGCATTTCTTTGATCCCCAATCCAAGAAGAGGAGAGAAAGAAAACTTATCTAAGATTAAGCTTGGTTTTCGGATCCAATCCACACTCCCCGAGTCGAATCCATTGAAGATATTCCTTTAGATCACCCAGAAATCCTCCCAAAATTGGTAGGAAAGACCCAAATCTTGCTCTCTCCCAAGGGGGAGAAGATCCCCTTTTAAATCAAGAAGAAGGGCTTATATAGAGGTGAGTTTTGGGTGCCACACGGCCCCATGGCACGGCCGTGTGAGGCTCACATGGCCTGTCCCACTCTCTTCTCTGCCGACCTCACACGGATGTGTGAGGTACACGGTCGTATCTTGCCTCTACCAACACCCCCTTTGCACGGTCGTGTAGATCCACACGGCCTGCGCTGCTTTCACCTCTGAAACATGACATGGTCGTGTGGTGCACACGGCCAAAACACTCCTACTGTCTGGAAACCTCGCATGGTCGTGTAGCGCACACGGCCGAGGGTTCTCCTGTCTCTGGTAAACTGACATGGCCGTGTGATGTACACGACCCTGCTTCCCTGGGCTTCAAAACTTGACATGGCCGTGTGAGGTTCACACGGCCATACCATCTTTCTTCTCTGGTGCAGCTACACGACCCCTCATCCTTACACGGCCTGGGCAACCCCCTATGGTAGGGTCGTGTAGGGTTCAAGTGTTATGGCTTCCTTCATTACTTTGCTTGCAGATTTGGTCTCAAACATGCATTTTTTCACCAGATTCGACTCCTGCGTACAAAAGATGCACAAAAGCAGATCCCCGAACGAAAAGAGTAAATATGCTAAAAAGGAAAGCTGAAAGTACGAAAATGCATAGATCAAGCATGCTCAAAGTATGTGAATGTGCATCAAAACGTGCTAATAAGTGTATACAATCTACGCACATCACACTCCCAGACTTAAACCTTTGCTTGTCCGCAAGCAAAATACTGCAATCCAGATTCATAGGCTCTACAATACCCTCATATCCCTAATGCATTCTCCTAACTCTATCGAAAGGTTTCATTTGTAAACATGATCATGAAAACAAGTTAAGCATGGCTCAAGCATAAGTACCCTGTGCACAGTGCAAAGACAACTCAAAACTCTTCAAGTTTCAATCTATGTCTTAGTCAAGTCGTAATTAAATTTGAATTCCTAATGTTTTCAGTGATGGACAAGTAACCAGTGATAGGCACTTACTTGCCAAACACTTAGTTCATATTTCTCAATCAACTCATGGTCTCAAAGGCGTGCTTAATCTCAAGAGAAGCTAAGCAGTCATTTCCCCAGTAACCCAACTCGGTCCCAAAGGGGTGACTTGCTAGATTCCACTCACGACAATTGTTTTTTATATCCCTTATTCATTTTTTTTATTTCTTTTTTTTCACATTTTTCTTCATAAGCATTTGTATTGTGCAAATCTTATTTCACAAGTGTACCTTTCGTACAAATGTTGGGATATTTTGATTTTTCCAAATGAGCTTACATGAGTTGAGCCTCATCTAGTAACCAAAATAAAGTTTGAGAAATCACCATGAAAACCAAGTACTAAACAAACAAGATGAATCATGACTATTTCAATGATATCAACCATTCATGCATCAAGTCAAAGTGTAGTGAAAATTAGATCCTTAAGGTCAAGCCAAGGCTAAAACTTATCTCCAAATGATACTTAGCTTATAACATGCTACCCAAGATAGAGAAAAGAGGTACATTAAGCATACTACTAGCATCATTTACAACATCATGAATCTAGATAATGAACGTGCTAACATTTTATCTTAAAGACAAGAAAGCATATAAGTGAAGTTTGATGTTCTCAAGATGTATGCCACAAGATTTCAAAAGATAGTAAAATGACTATCAAAACAAACACTCAAGCAAGACAATCAAAATAGAATGCAAAACAAAAACTAAATATGCAGAAAATAAGAAAACAAGCAAAAATTGAAAACTAGAACGTAAAAAGAAATCAGGTTTGACACCCCCCCAGACTCAAACTTTTCATCGTCCCGATGAAATCAATATGGTGGAGGTGGAGGTGGAGGTGGAGGGGGACGAGGAAAAGGGTGCCTACGACGTGGCTGACCAATGGGAAAACTAGGGAAACCTGGAGTTTCACTCAGGATTATATGATACTCAAACAAAGCATCTACTTGTTGGCTAGTGACACTCATGCTTTACATAAAATCTCTCATTCTAGCTTGATCCGTATCATAATCCTGGACAAATTCGGCCACTTGACCCTGAAAGTTCCTTTTGTATTGAAAGTGCTCTTGTACTTCTCTAAACTGATTATCTGATAAAGAGAAGCGACCTTCCAACATTCTTCGTTAGGCATCATGCTTCTCTGGAAGCGATTCTAGAGAAGTACGAAAATCAGAAAAGTTAAATCTGGAGGGACCTGTACCATCGGCAAAAGAATGCCTAGCAGGATCCGGATATCCAGAAGGCTGTGTGTGTCCAGACATCAAGGGCTCAACATATGGCTTTGTGTCTCCGGATATAGAGGGAACATTTTCGGGGTCGACATCGGTGATTACCCAATTAGTAGGGTTGCTAATAGACGTTCGTTCACGACAAGGAAGAGGTAGAGGAAAATCATTCCTCCTAGGGAATGCAAACCCATTCTCATCCCGAACGATCATCTTCATGGCAAGACTGTTAGAGTGTATACTAAAAGCCTAGCTTTTGGTATAAACATTTATAAGAATCATATTGGTCAAATGTCTACATTTATGATAAATGTAGTTGTTCAATTAATTTATATTGTAGATAATGTAACACCCCAAATTTCACGATTTGGAGTCCTAAAAGTCCTTATTAAAATCTAGAAATATTTTAGAAAAATTCTAGAGATTTTTAGGAATTTATAGAGTATTTTTATGCAATTTTTGGAGTTCGTTTGGTATTTTTACCAATAGGAAGAAGTTTAAAAAAAAAAATAAGAAATAAAAGTGTTAAAGCTGGGTTTTGAACCCAAGACCTCGGACCCGAACCAGATGTTAACCGGACTCAGCCAACCAGCTGGTCTACGAAAGTTTTGTTAATTATATGTGGAATAAAATATATATAAGGTAGAAGTTAGTAATAGAGAATAATGGGAAGGAAATAAGTTGCAGCTGGGGATTCGAAACCCAGACCTTTGATTTGGTCCAAACATGGCTGACCAACTGTTCCGCGGTTATTTCATGAATAGATAAGAACATGTAATATTGTTAAGTTATAAAAGGACAAGTTAAGAGGGGGTTAAGTTATTTTCTTTTCTCTCCCGTAACCTAATTCCTTCGCCCTTTCCTCTCTCGCGCGCGCGACAGCGCTGTTTGGGCGACGGCGTTGGCGATCTTCGTGAGCGAAAACGAAGCCGAGGAAGCTAGGGCTTCTCCGACGAGCACCCCTCTCCGTGGAGTCTTCGTACCATCGGGCTCCTCTCGTCAAGAAGGAAGTCGGGAGCACGAAGAAGAGCCGGGATTGGGAGCTCACCCGAACCCTAGAAGCACTAGGAGGTTATTCCGGTTGTGAGTCAAAGAACAAGAGGTAAGTTGCTTACTCACCTGCGGTAAGAGTAGTTCCGGGATTTCTTTTAGTTTTCTGCTATATGTTGAGGTTTCGGATTCTTGTTTCCTTTTGGATTTCGAAGCATGTTTTAAGGGGTTTTGTTTTTGATGCTTACTGCCATGAACCCTAAGGAAAGGATGAGAATTTGTATAGGTTCAGTTTGAGGTTTCCGTGAGTTTTATAAAGAAGATTGTTCTTCCCTTTTAGGCTTTCAGATTTGTTGTAAAGAATTTCGGAATTTCTAGGGATTTAGTTTCTTCTTGCTTTAGAATTTTGTTATGGAGATTGTTGTTTAGGGCTTGCTGCCATAAGACTCAAAGAAAGAACAAGAAAGGGGTTAAGTATGTTGAGCACGTTGAGCATCCTGTTCTTTATGAATTTCTGCCGTGGCATTCAGTTTCGGGTTTAGTTTTGGTTTCCTTTTGGCTTTTAAAACATACTGTTAAGAAGTGTGGTTGCTAAGGGATATGGTTTCTCTTGGGGTTACCGGATTATGCTATGCAGAATTAGGGCTGTTGGAACTTTTAGTGTAGCATCAAATGTTTCAAGACTAGATCAGATTAGTCCAATAACAGGAAGCTGGCCAATTGAACATTAGAAAACTCCCAATTGCATTAGATTTCTAATGGTCAACTGGAAGAAAATTGCAAATTTGTTAGCTCATCGGTTAAGGACATTCAAATGTTGCTTCAATTCGTTACTTTCTGAAGCTGTCCTTGACAAGGTAGGAAACACCTGGTCGAACTGGATCTTTTGACCAAACTGCAATCCTTGCAGCTCACTGGTTTATTAACGTACATTATAATGAAATCTTGTTTTGACCCATGATCCGGAAGCAGTAAATTGATTTGGAATATATCCAACAGAATCTAAACTTAAGATGAGTTAAGCTTAGATTGGTAGTGTTCTACTACTACTTATGTTCCTGTGGAGTTTAGACTTTCTTTGCTGTAATACGTAGTGTAGGTAAAACAAGATTAAGGTCAATGTTCTTGCGTTAATCAATAGAGCAGAATTTTTGTCAAGCTTAGTATGCAGATTTTAGATAAGCTTAGTATGCAGACTTCTGTTAAGTTAGTATGCAGATTTTTATTAAGCTAGTATGCAGATTTCTGTTAAGCAAGTGCAGATTTTGTTAAGCTAGTATGCAGATTTCTGTTAAGTTATTATGCAGATTTTTATTAAGCTAGTGTGCAGATTTCTGTTAAGTATTAGTGCAGATTTTTTATAACTATTGTATGTGCAGATTTCTTTTGTATTCTATGCATGATTATGTGTTACATAGTTAGTTTCATTCATAGATGCATACGAAAGATACCCTAACAGTATTTTGGGTTTAAGAAAAGTATAAGAAAGATAAAGATGAGTATAAGAAAGATAAAGAAAAGAAAGAAAAGGCTGAGGCCTTAAGTAGATCCCAAAGTCGAGACTTTAGGGATTTTTGGCACACAAGGTGTCTATTAAAATGCCAAGGCATTTAAAGAAGAAGTAAATAAGCTAATAAGTATTTTACTTTTAAGAAGAGGCTAGTACCCGACATCCAAGAGCTTGTCGTTAAACAAATCCAGGTGACCATTTCCGAGGTCTTGGCCCTGGTAGACCGAGGTCTGCTCTTTTAGGATTGGTGGCTCGCTACCCCAACCTATTAGGGAACGCGCATAAGATGGTACTATGCCTGGGCCCAAGAAGAAGTTGATTATTATTTTGAAGTATTATAAGTATAAGTTTTTGAACAAGTAAAACGAGTTTTACATAAACATAAAGTATTAAAGATTAAGTTAGAACAAATGAATCAAGTTTCACTTTGTTTTAGAATCAGCAAGTTTAGTTCCCTTTTATGCTAGCATGTTGTTTCGATTAGCTTACTGTTCTTTGCTATTAGAAGAGCATGAGTAGTTTTACATGTTTAGCACTTCAGTATGTTTGTTTAGTTACTAGTAGATGAGCATGAGTAGCTTTTCCTTTGAGCATTCAGTTTTAGTTTTCAGTATATTCACATACATATCGAGTTTTTGTGAGTTAGATAGCGCTTACTAAGCAAATTTTGCTTATAGACTACACTTCCTCTTACTGCAGATACAGGAAAGGAAAGATATAGAAAGGAAGGCGACAAGGAGGTGTTCGAAAGATGTGTGATGCCAGGACTATGGAAGCCTTGGGACTAGGGAAGAAGTTTTAATTTTAGTTTCCGCATTTTAGTAATTGATAAACATTCGAGTTGTATTTTAAGTTCATGTCATTTGAGATTATTCTGTTTAGATTGCATGTAGGTTGAGTTCAGTTTAGTAAGTAGATACTTGTGTGTTGTTTTCTTTATTTTGGATTTATTATCTTGCGTGGTTGATTGATATGTGTTCCAGCCGCTTGTGGCTGAGTATATATTGCATGTATTGTTGAATATGGTCACCGGTACAAGGGAGACTCTGCCGAAATTTTTCGGTAGGGTTCCCATGTGATTTATAATCATACCGGCTAAGTAGATTTAATAGTTAAGTAACGGTCATCCTTAGAGAGTAGTAGTAGTAAGAAGGGTGGTCGTTACAGATAACATGGTGTGTGGTGTCACACACAGAGGATCATGTTATCAGTACCTTATAAATTATAAACAGTAGCTCACGACCAAAATGGAAAGGAACAAACCATTGTAAGGTCGTAGTGTAATTAGGAATTAGTTTATCTTAATTATATAATTACACTAGTACACTTAGAGTGTATTGAGTAGGACCATTAGAGGTCGTTTCTTTTATACTGACTTTATAAAGAAACAAAGACCTCAGTTATTATGGAAGTGTGTGCTCTTAATCCTAATATAATAACAAGCACATATATTTGATATTTATTTCTTTAATTTATCAATGCATGAGATTTAGTTCGATGAATCAATAAGCCCGATAAGTTGGGAAATAATATCACTTATAGTGTGTGTTGTTGATTATAGAAGGAAACTGTGTCCTAGAGATACTAGGTTGATAATGTTCCCAAGAGGAGCTCATAAGGATTGTCATGTTAAACCCTGCAGGTGGACTTAGTCCGACATGATGATAAGGTTGAGTGGTACTACTTTTGGAATAATATATTAATTAAATGAGTTGTCAGTAACTCACTTAATTAGTGGGCATTCGACATCTTAAACACAGGGAGACTAACACACTCATAATAAGAAGGAGCCCAAAATGTAATTTGGGATTGGTGCGGTAGTTCAATAATAGTTCTCTAGTGGAATGAATTATTATTGATAAAATTAAGTTGTGTGTTCGGGGCGAACACGGGATGCTTAATTTTATCGGGAGACCAAAACCAATTCCTCCTCTCGGTCCCTATCATAGCTTCTTAATTATAGAGTACTATACCCACCTTATAACCCATCCTATAGGGGCCCGGCCAAGCTAGCTTGGAGACCAAGCTAGGGCCGGCCATGTTTTGGTTCATGGGTGAATTCATGTGAACTCAAGCTTAGGTGGCCGGCCCTATTAAAATAAACAGTAATTTTATTTTTTAAAATTTTCTTATGTGGATAACATGATTTAAAAGAGAGTTTAAAAATTTAAATCTTTCCTTTTATAAGATTCTATAAAAGATTAAGAGAAGAGTTAAATCTCTTTCCTTATTTGTAGATTAAAATGTTGATTTTAATTTTGGTAAAAACTTTCCTTTTAATCATGTTCATGATTTAAAAGAGAGTTTAAAAATTAAATATCTCTTTTATAAAGCTTCTACAAAGATTAAGAAAAGATTAGATATCTTTCCTTATTTGTAGATTGGAAGATATTTTAATTTTTAAAGATAACTTTCTTTTTATCCACATGTTTAAAAGAAATATTTTAATTTATAAAATTTCCTTTTTATTGACCATCATGAAGGGAAAAATTATTAGAGAATTTTTTTATAAAATTTCCGGAAACAAATTAGGAAAGTTTTAATTCTTAATTGAATTAAATTTCCTTTGCTTGGTTTAAAGTGGCCGCCCACATTGTTGATGAGAAAAAAATTATTTTTAATTTAATAAATTTTCCTTATCAATGGCAAAAGAATTAAGGAAATTTTTATTTAAATTTCCTTATTTGCCAAGACCAAAGATTATAAAAGAGATGGTAGAGGTGCCTTCATGGCTAACAACTCTATTATTTTTCCTCTCTCTTTTTCTTCCTTGGTGTGGCCGGCCATCCTCTCCTCCTTTCTTCTCTTTGATGGCTGAACCTCATCCTTCTTGTGGAGACTCATATGGTGGCCGGATCAAGTTTAGAGAAGAAGAAGAAGAAGGAGAGAAAGAAAGCTTTGTTTCTAGCATCCCTTGGAGCATGGTGGTGGTGGCCGAACCTCTTCATCCTAGAAGAAGTTTTGATGGGCGAAACTTTCAAGGAAGAAGAAGGTGCTTGGTGGTTCTCATCTCGGAAGATCGTTGCCCACACAACGTCCGAGGTTAGAAGAGGAATACGGTAGAAGATCAAGAGGTTTTTCTAAAAGGTATAACTAGTATTTTTTCTTTCCGCATCATACTAGTTATTTTTGGAAATAATACTAAATACAAGAGGCATACGATTCTAGAGTTTCGAATTTGTTTTCGATATAGTGTTCTTTTGTTTTTTCTTTTCCTTGTGATTTGATTGTTCTTTTAGGTTAACCTAAAGTTATTTTAGGAAATTAAATATTAGCTTTCCATAAAAGGTTTTGTCTAGTCGGTGGTGGTTGCTCCCATATCCAAGAAGGCCATGTGCCTCGCCACGTCAGTACTGGGAACCAATTATGGAAATTAATATTTAATGGAATTAATAACTTAAGGTGACTTGGGTCGAACGTGTTAAGTTCCGCAGGAGATCCAAGTCAAAACCTAAAAGAACAAATAGATTAAGTTTTGGATCAAACGTGTTAAGTTTCGCAGGCGATCCAAAATTTAATTTAAAAGAACACATGGTAGCTAGGAAAAGGTTCAGACCTTTGTACAAAATTTTTGTACAGTGGAACCTCTAGGTTTTCCGAGTAGCAACCAAAAATTGGTATCAGAGCTAGGTTTTTGCCTCTGTGTATTTGGTATTAGTTTAATTATGCACATATCATACATAATTTAGGCAGGTTAATAGCAGGATGTGCTAACTTTGTGGATGCAGGATCCAACTATTATGGCTTATAGTTATTATGTGTGGATTGGACCCTTGGACATGTCAAGGGCATTTTATTGTGTGTGCATAATTGTATTATAAAATACAGCAGGAGCTGTATTTAGTTTTATTAGAATTTTATTTTTGATCTAGTTACATGTACATTCTTTTTATGGAATATAGGATCAATGGATGTAAATTTTATTTTATGTTTGATCTAGTTTACATGTACATTCCTTCGAGGAATATAGGATCAAAATGTAAAATTCTATTTATGTCGCGGATCGAATCTTGCAAAGCGTGGAACCTTCTAAGGACCAGAGGCGCAGCGGAACTAGGAGCAAGATGGATGCGACAGCTAGATCCAGTGGCCAAATATGGCAGCAGCTTGGGATGACAACACACGGAGGACAACAAGAGATAAAAGCCATAATAGTTGAAAATTAGATTTTCTATTTATTGCTTTTATATTGTGTTGTGTGTGCATGTTAGTTTACATATTTAGTAGGCTAGCATAGTTAAAATTCCTCATTTATAAATAACTAAGTGGGAGAGGGATTTTTAAGTAAATCCCATGGTCTCCATTACTGGTTTGTAAGTGATGCAAACAAGCTTGCGCGTTGGCTCTGAGTGCCTTCCTCCATAACGGATGAGCTTGTTTGTGGATCACTAGAACAGACTTCCATTTTTGGATGACTATAGGAAGTTAATTAAGAGCGTGTGATCTTCCCCAACGGAAGGGGCATAATCTTATTAATGGACTTAGTGTCAAGTAATGGTATACACTCAGACACATCTAATAGTATCCTCCCCATCTGAGTCACTGATATTATTTATGTGACCAAATGATACCAACTATTAATTTTATTTGTCAAAAAGTTAGGTTGACAAGATAATAAAATTAATGGGTTAAAACCCTCTTTTTACAAATGTTGAATTTGTATACGTCCACACTAACGTGGCATGCAAAATTCACGGTGTTTGAGGTGTTGGTGAATTTAAATAATATTGTTTGAGGAATCAATATTTTTTAAATTCAAAAGTTTTTGACCAAATATTTGATAAAAAATAGATCAACTATTAATTTTATTCGTCATAAAGTAAAGTTGACGAGATAATAAAATTAATAAATAAAATCTCCTCTTCGATTTTGTATACGTCCACACTATCGTGGCATACAAAATTCATGGATATTTTTAAGGAGTTGATCTTGACCAAGTATTTTTGTGATTCTTAGGATTTAAAATGTTTGTCAATCCCCTAGTAGTCATACTATAAGAAAGACTTAGTAATCCCAATTGTAATGATTGGAAATAGGACTTGGACATTAAGGTAAACTGTCTTCTTAGAACTAAGAACAATATAGGTGTATTTAATTCATTAGTTGAAACATATTTAGTGGTGTTATCTACCAGAACCTGGAGTGTAGATACAGATGCCATTAATCCTGTCCGCAATTCATTGCAGGGTTCCAGGAAACCCGACAACTAAATGAAAATTAAAACACTGTCTACATGGGACTACTGTAAAAATGGCAGCTGTTGCAGTGGGAGATGTTTATCTTTTGATAAGAATAAAACATGGATTTTTGAGTAATTGTCTTTACGCACCAAGTTTAGAAAGAACTAGTTTTCAGTTTCTAAACTATTCAAAGAACTTGATATTCTGCCTCTTTTAATAACAAAGTTGTTATTAAGAAAAAGAGGGAAGTTATCTGATCTGGTACGTTGGTTGGCAATTTATAAATCCAATAATTCTCACGATGCAACAAAAGGAAATTAGTAACACATCTTCTAACTTTAAGAGAAAGTAACCTTCGAAAATGAACCAATTATATCTTTGGCTTCTAAGGCTAGGTTATATTAACTTGAGTAGGATTCATTGGTAGCTGATGAACTTTTGGGTTCATTAGTAGTGGAAATCTTTCCAACCTACGAGTCTTACTTGGAAGGAAAAATAACCAAGAAGTTTTTAAGTCTAAGGGGTATGGAGTCAAAGATATATTGAAATTGGTTCATTCTGATTTGTGTGATCCTATGAGCATCCAGGCAAGAGGTTGTTTCAAATATTTCATCTATTTTATAGACAACTATTTGAGATACGGATATATTTACTTAATGTGCTGCAAGTCTAAGTGCTTTGATTAGTTCAAAGAGTACGAGGCTGATGTGGAGAAACGACAAAGTAAAAGTATCAAGACACTACGGTAAGATCGTAGTGGCAAGTACCTCTTGGGAGAATTTAGGAGTCATTTATCAGAAGTAGGGATTCAATCCAAACTAACTGCACCTGGTACAACCCAACAGAATGGTGTAGGAAAAGGAAGGTATAGGACTCTTATGGAAATAAGTAGATTGATGAGTTATTAAGAATATTATTAAAATCACTTTAAGGATATACTCTGGAAACGGGAGTGAATATAGTACCTTCTAAAGTCAAAACTCTCTACTCATATATAATTGCTGAATAGGCGTAAGCCAATTTCGAAGCATATTCGGATTCGGGTAGTCCAGCACATATGCAAAAGAGAGACAATGATAAGTTGGACAGTAATTCACTTGTTTGTGGGTTATCCTAGTAAAATGAAAGTAGGTCTATAGTCTTAAAAATCAGAAGGTCATTGTTAGCATCAATGACCGATTTTTAGAAAAGGACTATGTAATAAACTATGTGCCAATAAGAAAATTTGTTCTTAAGGAAATAATAAAAGGCATGTCTAATCTAGTACCAACTGTACAAGATGAGATACCACAAGGAAACTGCAACACATATCACAAATGATACACAATTGTAGAAAGTGCCTTGTCGTAGTGGGAGGGTTGTTAGGTAACCTAAAAAGATTCATGTTTTGGGAGAGTTTTTGGACTCGATCCCTGGAGGACATGAACCTGATCTCCGGACATATGACGAAACACTCCAAGAGAAAGATGCAACATCTTAGCAAAGAGTAATGAATAATAGAATTAAAATATATGTATTCTAATAAAATCTGGAAGCTTGTAGACACACCAAATGGTGTAAAAGCCTTTGGGTGTAAAAAGGTCTATAATAGGAAAAGATGGATAGAAAGGAAGGTAGTAACTTTCAAAGCAAGGCTTGATGAAAAAGGAAACTTTTTCACTGGTAGTCATGCTTAAGTCTATCCGGATTCTTTTATCTATTTGGCAAGTGGATGTCAAGACAGCATTCCTTAATGAAAGTCTTGATGAAAGCATCCATATAAACCAACCAGAAGGGTTCATTGCAAAGGGCTAAGAGCATCTTGGGTGCAAGCTCAATCAGTCTATGGACTGAGGCAAAGCTTCAAGGTCTTGGAACATCCGATTTATCAAAGTAATCCAGACCTATGAATTTATTGAGTAAACGGATAAGTCTTGTGTATACAAAAGGTGTGATGGAAACGTAGTGGTATTTCTTGTACTATACGTAGATAACATTTTTGGTAGTTGGAAACAATATCAAAATGTTGTAAGAATTAAGGGTATGGTTGTCCAAATAATTCGATATAAAGGACTTGGGAGAATGTATATATTTTTGAGATCAAAGTAATAAGGGATCGAAAGAAAAAATATATTTTACTTATCCCAAGTTTGATACATCGGAAAATCCTTGCTCGTTTTAAGCATGCAAAACTCCTCGAAAGGTTTCTTACCTTTTAAGCATGGAGTGTCTTTATCTAAAGAGATGTCTCCGAAGACATCAAAGGAGATTGAGGACATGTAGGCAGTTCTTTATGCTTCGGCAGTTAGACAACCTAATGTATGCTATGCACGAGATCATAAATCTGTTTTGCCAAGGGCATAGTTAGCAGATATCAAAGTAACCCTAGACAAAGACATTGGACTGCAGTAAAGCATATATTAGTACCTTAGAGGCACTAGAGATTATATGCTAGCTTACAAGGCAGTTAATTTGGTCCCTATGGGTTACACGGATTTTGACTTCCAATCGGATAGGGACAATAATAAGTCGACCTCGGGGTTTTGTGTTTACTTTAGGAGGAAAAGTCATAACTATGGAAGAGTGATAAGCATAGGTGTTTTTATGGACTCCACCATAGAAGCTGAGTATATGGCAAGCCTCTGAGGTAGACATAAAAGCTGAATGACTTAATTACCTCAAGATAGACATAGATATGATTTCTAGTTTGTCCAAAGATTATTACAATTTATTGTAATAATGGTGCAGTAACAAACTCGAAGAAACCATGAGTCTATAAGGCAAGTAAACACAATAGAGCGCAAGTACTACCCAATACAAGAAATTCTATAACGAGGAGAAGTTGTTGCCGCCTAGATTGCATCAGATGATAACCTAAGGTCCTTAAGGCAAGAGCTTTTTGAAAGGCATGGGAATCAGATGTATGGTAGCAGATATGGCAGTTTAGTATTTTAGTATAAGTGGGAGATTGTTAGAGTGTATACTAAAAGCCTAGCTTTTGGTATAAACATTTATAAGAATCACATTGGTCAAATGTCTACATTTATGATAAATGTAGTTCTTCAATTAATTTATATTGTAGATAACATGGTGTGTGGTGTCACACACAGAGGATCATGTTATCAGTACCTTATAAATTATAAACAGTAGCTCACGACCAAAATGGAAAGGAACAAACCATTGTAAGGTTGTAGTGTAATTAGGAATTAGTTTATCTTAACTATATAATTACACTAGTACACTTAGAGTGTATTGAGTAGGATCATTAGAGGTCGTTTCTTTTATACTGACTTTATAAAGAAACAAAGACCTCAGTTATTATGGAAGTGTGTGCTCTTAATCCTAATATAATAACAAGCACATATATTTGATATTTATTTCTTTAATTTATCAATGGGTGAGATTTAGTTCGATGAATCAATAAGCCCGATAAGTTGGGAAAGAATATCACTTATAGTGTGTGTTATTGATTATAGAAGGAAACTGTGTCCTAGAGATACTAGGTTGATAATGTCCCCAAGAGGAGCTCATAAGGATTGTCATGTTAAACCCTGCAGGTGGACTTAGTCCGACATGATGATAAGGTTGAGTGGTACTACTCTTGGATTAAGATATTAATTAAATGAGTTGTCAGTAACTCACTTAATTAGTGGGCATTCGACATCTTAAACACAGGGAGACTAACACACTCATAATAAGAAGGAGCCCAAAATGTAATTTGGGATTGGTGCGGTAGTTCAATAATAGTTCTCTAGTGGAATGAATTATTATTGATAAAATTAAGTTGTGTGTTTGAGGCAAACACGGGATGCTTAATTTTATCAGGAGACCAAAACCAATTACTCCTCTCGGTCCCTATCGTAGCCTCTTAATTATAGAGTACTATACCCACCTATACCCACCTTCTTACCCATCCAATAGGGGGCCGGCCAAGCTAGCTTAGAGACCAAGCTAGGGCCGGCCATGTTTTGGTTCATGGGTTAATTCATGTGAACTCAAGCTTAGGTGGCCGGCCCTATTAAAATAAAAAGGAATTTTATTTTTAAAATTTTTCTTATGTGGATAACATGATTTAAAAGAGAGTTTAAAAATTTAAATCTTTCCTTTTATAAGATTCTACAAAAGATTAAGAGAAGAGTTAAATCTCTTTCCTTATTTGTAGATTAAAATATTGATTTTAATTTTGGTAAAAACTTTCCTTTTAATCATGTTCATGATTTAAAAGAGAGTTTAAAAATTAAATATCTCTTTTATAAAGCTTCTACAAAGATTAAGAAAAGATTAGATATTTTTCCTTATTTGTAGATTGGAAGAGATTTTAATTTTTAAAGATAACTTTCTTTTTATCCACATGTTTAAAAGAAATATTTTAATTTATAAAATTTCCTTTTTATTGACCATCATGAAGGGAAAAATTATTAGAGAAATTTTTTATAAAATTTCCGGAAACAAATTAGAAAAGTTTTAATTCTTGATTGAATTAAATTTCCTTTGCTTGGTTTATAGTGGCCGCCCACATTGTTGATGAGAAAAAAAATATTTTTAATTAAATAAATTTTCCTTATCAATGGCAAAAGAATTAAGGAAATTTTTATTTAAATTTCCTTATTTGCCAAGACCAAAGATTATAAAAGAGATGGTAGAGGTGCCTTCATGGCTAACAACTCTATTATTTTTCCTCTCTCTTTTTCTTCCTTGGTGTTGCCGGCCATCCTCTCCTCCTTTCTTCTCTTTGATGGCCGAACCTCATCCTTCTTGTGGAGACTCATATGGTGGCCGGATCAAGTTTAGAGAAGAAGAAGAAGAAGGAGAGAAAGAAAGCTTTGTTTCTAGCATCCCTTGGAGCATGGTGGTGGTGGCCGAACCTCTTCATCCTAGAAGAAGTTTTGAAGGCCGAAACTTTCAAGGAAGAAGAAGGTGCTTGGTGGTTCTCATCTCGGAAGATCGTTGCCCACACAACGTCCGAGGTTAGAAGAGGAATACGGTAGAAGATCAAGTGGTTTTTCTAAAAGGTATAACTAGTATTTTTTCTTTCCGCATCATACTAGTTATTTTTGGAAATAATACTAAATACAAGAGGCATACGATTCTAGAGTTTCGAATTTGTTTTTGATATAGTGTTCTTTTGTTTTTTCTTTACCTTGTGATTTGATTGTTCTTTTCGGTTAACCTAAAGTTATTTTAGGAAATTAAATATTAGCTTTCCTTAAAAGGTTTTGTCTAGTCGGTGGTGGTTGCTCCCATATCCAAGAAGGCCATGTGCCTCGCCACGTTAGTATTGGGAACTAATTATGGAAATTAATATTTAATGGAATTCATAACTTAAGGTGACTTGGGTCGAACGTGTTAAGTTCCGCAGGAGATCCAAGTCAAAACCTAAAAGAACAAATAGATTAAGTTTTCGATCAAACGTGTTAAGTTCCGCAGGAGATCCAAAATTTAATTTAAAAGAACACATGGTAGCTAGGAAAAGGTTCAGACCTTTGTACAAAATTTTTGTACAGTGGAACCTCTAGGTTTTCCGAGTAGCAACCAACAAAGACATGCATCCATGTCAATCATATCGTTGCTATGAATAACTTCCAACCCTTCTAAATCAAGTTTCAAGTTAATGGCTACTTGGGTAATCAAACCACCAAGCACTATTGATCCCGAAGATGCCCTCGCAGTTCTCACTAAGGTTTGTAAGAAATGAAAACCGGAATCAAAATCAATCTTATGTAGCATAGCCCAAAGAGAATAAAGTTCCACTTTTTTGACGACTCCGTCACTTTCACCCCTACCAAAAATTGTTTTGCTCATGATTCTATGTAGATATCTAAAAACGGGGTTTTGCATGTGAGAAGCCTTGGCTCTTGAGGGCTCATAAGGGTGATCTAATCCGGTGATTGAATTCCAAAAATGATTCCAATTAAACCTAGAATCAGACCTTCGAGAGCTACCAGAAGACAATCCAAAACAAGTGTTAAAGTCACTAAATGCCCATTGAAATTCTTGATTCATTAACCTAAAAGTTATTTTACCAACATAATCGTCCTCATTGGTAAAGTGGACATCCAACGCACTCAGAAACTCCAAAACAAGGCGAGGATAAGTTGGTAGATGTGAGTACAACATATCACTCCAATCTAGGAACCCTATCATCCAATCTACATCATCCCTAATTCCCATCATATCTAAAATAGTAGGGTCCATATATCTAGTACACACAATCTTTCTATTGACAAGAATTGCAAATCTAGTTATATGATCATCATTTCTAAATACAATATTGAATTCATTGTCATTACCTTCGTCGCGTGATGTCCTCTTACCCTTGCCTTTGACCGGTTGTTTCCCTTTATCCGTACTTGGCTCCTTCCCTTTGTCTCCACTTGAACCACCTCCCCTGCGTAGTTTCTTCAAAAGATTGGACATAATGTCTAGTTTGAGTGGGGGTGGCTACTATTTATGGTTTGAGAGACTAGATCTTGGGGAAATAGGTCTCAAAGAACAAGATTTTTGGTTAAGGAAATGGAGATCTTAAATCTAGGAGAAAAGAAAGATCTAGATCAAGGTGAAGTAAGTGGAGAAGGAAAGATTTTAGACCTAGATCTAAGAGGGTTTGAGAGAAGGGTTGAATAAAAGAGGGGTTTTGGAGAGAAAAGGGTGTTAAGATGAAGAGGGTGTGTGGGGGACACGGCCTGGATCTGGCCGTGTATAGGAGACACGGCCTGGCAGAATTTCACCACACGGGCCGTGTAGATCTACACGGCCCCTCCCCTCTCCTTCTTGGATTGAATCACATGGCCATGCCAATTGGCACGACCTTCTCCTTCCTCCTCAATGATATCCATACACGGCCGTGTCTAGGATACGACTCCAACAGCCTCCTCCTCTGGAATCAGCACACGGTCGTGTCAAATGACACGGCCCGTGCAGGCTCTCACAATGGTTCCTTCACACGGTCGTGTAGTAGACACGGCCAAGAAACTCTCCTCCTCAGGATTCTTCACACGGCCGTGTCTGGGACACGACTATACTCCTTCCCTTCTCTAGAAATTTCACATGGCCATGTCGTGTAGACACGACCTGGGTATCTCCCTTTTCCGCACAGCAAGCCTGGCCATGTGCAGCACACGACCATGCTCTATTTTGCTCCAATTGACACTTCTCCTTCTTTCTAGCTCTCCCAACACTTCCATGCCCATGAAAAAGTCATGGTCAGCTCATGGAAGTGAAATTTCAACCTGAAAACCAAACAAAAACCAAGTAAAGACGTTATTAATGAGAAATATAAACTTGAAATGAACCTAACTAAAAAGAAACCCTTGGGTTGCCTCCCAAGAAACGCTTGTTTAAAGTCTTTAGCTCGACCAATCTAATTACTCCTCTCTTTTCCTTGCCCTCGGAGGGCAGACGTATTTTTCATTTTTTTAGGAGGTTTCCTCCTAACATCTTCCACCACATAGTTTCCTTCATTTGGTGGCCTCCCATGAGGATGGAAATTTCATTCCTCTAGTTTGTAAATGCTTGCCTTGCTACAAGCATTCAAGAGAGAAGAGACATGGTTAGAGGCTTTAGACAAATCATATTCCAACCGTTCCTTACCAATCACCAAAGAAAGTTTATAATTTTTAACATCAATAATAGCTCTTGCTGTAGCAAGGAATGGTCTTCCCAATATGATCGGGATTTTTGAGTCCTCTTCCATGTCTAACACAACAAAATCGGTGGGAATTATACTCCCACCTACCTCTACCAGCACATCTTCCACAATACCCATAGGGTACTTGCAGGAGTGATCATCAAGTTGTAGTGCCATGTTAGTAAGTTTAAAGTTTTTGAGACCTAACTTATTACAAATAGAATAAGGAATGAGGCTAACACTTGCCTCCAAATCACAAAAAGCTTTTTCAATAAATTCAGTTCCTGAATTACAAGGAATATAAAAGCTTCCGGGGTCCTTCAACTTTGGGGAAGTGTTCTTTCCCAAAAGAGCGTTGCATTCCTGTATAAGCGCAATGGTCTCTATGTCTCCTTTCTTTCTCTTGTTCGACATGATGTCCTTCAGGAATTTGGCAAACTTGGACATTTGAAGAATTGCATCAATGAGTGGTACCTCCACACATATTTCTTTCACCTTCTCCAAGAATTTGTCAAACTCTTCATCTTTCTTTAACATGATCAATCTTTGAGGAAAAGGGACTGCTATACTTTGATGGTTGAGTGGAAGAATCTCTTCAACCTTAGTGGTACTCTCCTCATCAGCTTGAATCTGATTTGGTGATGGAGGAGAGAGCTCTTCTTCATTGTGCATCCCTTTTGGAGCAATCACTTGGGGATCTCCCAAGGTTCGTCCACTCCTAAGCTCAATTCTATTACAGTGCTCCATAGAATTAACATCAGGCTTTCCAGGTAATTGTCCTGGTGCTCTAGATGATGAGGAAGCTAGTTGGGCAAACTAACTTTCCAAAATCTTTTGATGTCTATCAGAATTATCCATTCTCTGAGTAAGCTTCAAAATGTCTTGTTTCATTTTGTTCTGAGCATGTTTCATTTCATTTTAACTGGACATAATTTCTTCAAACATCTTTTCAATTTTGGACATAGGAAATCCTTGAGAAGATTGTTGCTGAAAATTTTGTTGCCCGGATTGAAAATTAGCCCTTGCCCCCATGGATGGTCCTAGATCTTGGTTATTTCTATAAGAGAAATTGGGATGACTCTTCCATCCATGATTGTAAGTATTTGAGTAAGGGTTGTTCTGCCTCTGATTGAAACCCATGATTACATCACATTGTTCTAATTGATTGATTTGTGCAGTTATAGCCCCCAATGGACATGAGTCACTTAGATGTTCAGAACTCCCACATACTTCACAAGAAGCAACAATGGCATTGGTTGTACTTGAGCCAGCTCCCATATTCTCAAACTTTTTTGTAAGCAGCCAGTTTTGCAGCCAACAAAGTCACTGCATCAACATCAAATTTTTCTGATGCTTTTGTTGTTGGGTTCACACAATAATAGCCACCACTTCTTTCATTAGCCCATTGATGGTGGTTTTGTGCTACGCTCTTGATTATCTCCTCGGCTTCATCTAAACTCTTGTTCATAAGTGCCCCTCCAGTAGCTGAATCAAGGGACACTTTTGTGTGATAGTTGATGTCGTTATAAAATGTGTGTAACACTAACCACCTTTCCAAACCATGGTGTGGGCATTGTCTGAGCATTCTATTGTATCTATCCCATGCTTCAAATAAAGATTCTGAGTCCGCTTATTTGAAGCTTGCAATAAGGTTTCTCATATGAGCTGTTTTACTAGGGGGATAGAATTTGTCAAGAAATTGTTGCTCGCATTGCTCCCATGTGGTGATGCTATTTGGAGCCAAAGAATTCAACCATTGCTTGGCTCTATCTATCAAAGAAAACCCAAACAATAGTAGACGCACTGCCTCTGAAGGAACACCATTCATTTTCATTGTACCGCATATTTCATAGAAGACCTCCAAGTGTTGATTTTGGTCTTCATGCGGTCCTCTACCAAATTGATTTTGCTGCACCATAGATATGATTGCAGGTTTGATCTCAAAATTATTTGCCTCAACTGAAGACCTTGAAATACTAGATCGAAAACCCCTAGCATAAGGTGCTGCATAATCCTTTAGTGGTCTGTTCGCCATAATAGAATGTTCTTGTTCTTCTTGTTGTCTTTGCAGAATTTTTCTTCTATGAAATGTTCTGTCTATCTCAGGGTCTAGAGGAAGAAGTTCTCCTGCAAAGTTAGATTTTCACATACACAAGAACAAGATGACAAGATATGTTTACAAAAGAAAAAGATAGAGAAAGAGTAAATCAAAAGAAAACAGAGAAAAGTTAGACAAAGAATATTAGAATCTAAATGCAGAATTAGAATAGCAACAAGAAAATTTTACAAAAAGTAGAAAAGAATACAAGAAAAATAAAATTCTAAAGATTAGTTACAATTATACTAATGATAAAGAAAGAAAAGTTATGTTTAGTCTAACTCAATTGATAATCTCTAATGTTATAGCGCAGTCCCCGGCAACGGCGCCAAAAACTTGTTCACCTCTGCAAGTGTACAGAAATGTCACAAGTAATATAAAATATTATCGTATCCACAGGGACTGGAATAAGCACTAGAAATGTTTCAACACGAGTTAGCTAAACAACTAATCAACTGGTTTCCAAAAGCTAAATGTAACTAATGAAAAGTAAACATAGAAATGAAAGATCAACAAACAAGATTATGAGCTATGATAAAGGAATGCTCAAGGAGTTTTGGTTTCTTTGTAAGATTCCTCAATGTAAATGATCTACTAAATCCTATTTCTCAATTATCCAACATTTATAGAAGGTTGCCGGTTCTCTCTTGCAATCGACAACCGGCCTAGGACTGAAATCTATACCTAAATGTGATCAATTAAATATGACCTTATGTTGTCCTTACACGGGTATGTTCCTGTCACAAAGATCCCTCAGATAATCAACACAAAGATCATACTTCTCAACCCATAAGATATAAAGATTAATCCCTAAATCTATCCTACCCTCGTGAATCATCCTATTTTTCCCTAAATCTTATCCCTCAAACGTCCTTACACGGCTTGCACCTTTCACGTGCTTCCCTCGAAAAATCGAGTGGGAGATAATCTCTACAAGATCCATAGGACATACAAACAATCAATCTAAAATGAGAATTAGGTCCATATCACAACAATTCATTCAAGATTGAATTGACACAAACAAGACAATATCATAGAAACAAGGAAATGGCAAATCCACAAGAGTTTACATCAATTCATCATAAAAATACTCCCTCCATCCTAAAACAAAGAGATCTACTCCATGAATCGAAGAGAGAAATTCAAAAATAAAGAGATTACAAGCATTTCTTTGATCCCCAATCCAAGAAGAGGAGAGAAAGAAAACTTATCTAAGATAAATCTTGGTCTTCAGATCTAATCCACGCTCTCGGAGTCGAATCCATTGAAGATCTTCCTTTAGATCGCCCAGAAATCCTCCTAAGAATAGAAGGAAATGTTAGTTAAAGTCTTAGAGCCAATCATTTGATGATTGTTGTATGAACTCATTGTATCATATTCTTGTATATAAATAAAGGCGTTTGTTTATAGTTATTATTCTTACTTGTATTAGTGCCAAATAACTAAGTATAATAGCGTCCTTGAGTAGAAGGTCCTTATCTATATCAATCGGTTCGTTGAATCGATAGTGAGATGATATAGGGAACACTACTCTTAATCATTCCTAGTCAAGTATTTACATTCAGAGATAATGTTAATGCGACGAGACTAGCATGTAGGTCAACTCGATGACTTGATCTCACAAGTCATGGATATGGAGATATCAAGTTGACACATGGGTATGCATTGGAGAATGTATACTGAATGACCCGCCATGAGAAAGTATCATGGATCGTTATATGAGTGTCATATAGTTTCTCATGTGGCTATTAGTATGACTACTAGTCCTTGGACCTGAAGTCACCATGGTTCCCTACATAAGGAGTTACGTACTTTGGCTTCGTCAAACATCACCCGTAACTGGGTGGACTATAAAGGCGATTACTGGGTATGTAACAAATTATGCGGAGGGATGTGAGTGATGTAGATGGGATCTATCCCTCCTATATGACGGGAGTGACATCGATATTCTTGATAGAGTGAGACCACTAAGTGCATGACCATGCCCAAATGAGTCAATATGAAATATTGAGCTCATTTGATTGAGTGAGTCTACTTGGGATTCAAGATTTAGATTGATTAGAGGATGGCACGGTCTATGCCTCACATTGATCAATCTAGATGTCAAGGATAGAAGCACACTTGTCATATATTGAGAAAAATCATAATTTGTAGTCACAAGGTGATGTTGGATCTCAATATTCTTATAACTTGGGTAGTAATGATGTGTTGCTAGATACCGCTCATTACTTATGCTTCTAAATGAGTTTAAGAGGATTGCCAACGTTATAACAACCTATAGGGTCACACACAAAGGGTAATTAGATGGAGATTAGGTTCATTTGATGAACCTAAAGGATTAGGTTCATGTGATTAGCAAAATTAGATTAAGAGTAATCCAAATTGAGCTAATTGAGATGGACTCAATTTGGTTCATGTGTTAAGTGAGTCAATTTGGACTTAGACTCATTTAATTAATTTAATTCAATGAATAGAGATTCATTAAATTAAAATTGACTTGAACCAATGGTTAGATTAGATCAACCAAGGGAGAGAAGTGGTCAAGTTTGACTTGACTTGAGAGGAAGATGAAGAGTTTAGTTTGACTTGACCATTTGCCACCTCATTGGTGAGTTGGCAAAGAGTGGACCAATGATGATGCTCCACATCATCATGGTTGCTTAAGTGAGATGCCACCACTTGGGAGTTACCAAGAGTTGTGACTCTTGGTATCCCATGGAGTTAAAACTCCTCCATGAAGTGGCCGGCCACATTTATTCTTGTGTGGGAGTTTTCATTTTGTGGAGTAACTCTCATCTTCTTCCTCATTGCTCTCTTCTCTTCTCTCCCTCTCCTCCTCTTTGGCCGAGACTTCTTGGAGTGCTAGTACACGCAAGATTTCTTCTCCATCTCTTGCTTTTGTGGATACACATAGAGGAGTATCTACTTTGATACTCTCGAGATCCAGCGAACCTTGGACAAGCGGGATTAAGCGAAGGGCTTCTCATCAAGGGTAAATTCTTATCTTGTAGATCTGAAGTAGATCTGGGATAGAAAACTTGTACGTGAAAGTTTTTACGAAATTTTATTTCTTCACACGGATCCGTGACATGGGAATATTGTGGTTTCCGCAACGCAAAAAGTGATTTTTGCGGCCCAAAAAACCCAACAGTGGTATCAGAACTGCTGAGCTTAACCATAAGAAGGTTAAGCCCGAAAAAGTCAATTCGTTCTAAATTATAATATGAACGAAATTGACAAGCCACTGCTCGAGCTGCTTAGCATGTTAAGAACTGCTGAGCTCAACCTTAAGAAGGTTAAGCCCAACTCTATTCTGATGGTTCAGAAACATAAGGGCAAGGGCAAGCCCAAAGGTAAGGGAAAGTCCCAAGCCAAGGGCAAAGGCAAGGCATTGAAACCCAAAGGAGGGGTCGCCAAGGATGCTACCTGCTTCCACTGCAGTCAGACCGGGCACTGGAAGAGGAACTGCAAAATCTACCTAGAAGATCTTAAGAAGAAGAGAAGTGAGACTTCCACTTCAGGTATATATGTTATAGAAGTCAATCTATCTATTTCTTCATCATGGGTATTAGATACCGGAAGTGCTTCTCACATTTGTACTAATGTGGAGGCGCTGAGAAATAGCAGGGCATTGACGAAGCGCGAGGTGGACCTACGCGTAGGCAATGGATCACGGGTTGTTGTTGTTACTGTAGGAGCTTATCATCTATCTCTGCCTTCTCAGCTTGTATTAGAATTAGATGAATGTTGTTATGTGCCTGCTTTAACTAAGAACATAATTTCAGTTTCTTGTTTGGATAAGAAAGGTTTTTCATTTACAATAAAGAACAAATGTTGTTCAGTTTATTTAAATGATATGTTCTATTATAGTGCACCTCTGATGAACGGACTCTATATTCTAGACCTTGAGAACCCTATCTATAACATAAGTACCAAGACGTTTAAGTCAAAAGACATGAACCAAACTTATATCTGGCACTGTCGCTTAGGTCATATAAATGACAAACGCTTATCCAAGCTCCATAAAGATGGTTTGCTGGACTCATTTGATTTTGAATCATATGAGACATGCGAGTCATGCCTTCTAGGCAAGATGACCAAGACTCCCTTTAGTGGACACAGTGAGAGAGCGACTGACTTGTTAGGTCTTATACATAGTGATGTATGTGGCCCTTTCAATGTCACTTCAGTAGATATGGTTATGTGTACCTGATGACACATAAGTCAGAATCCTTTGAAAAGTTCAAAGAATTCAAGAATGAAGTACAAAACTAGCTTGGCATGAGTATTAAGATACTTCGATCATATCGAGGTGGAGAATAACTTAGCCATGAGTTTCGTGACTATCTAGCTGAGTGTGGGATTCTATCCCAACTCACTCCTCCTGGAACACCACAGTGGAATGGTGTATCCGAAAGGAGGAATCGTACCCTATTAGATATAGTACGGTCTATGATGAGTCACACAGATCTTCCCATGTATCTTTGGGGCTATACTCTAGACACAGCAGCCTTCATTCTCAACCGAGTTCCATCTAAGGCTATATAAGATATGGACTGGGAGAGATGCCAGGTGTCTTTTATGAGAATTTGGGGTTGTGAGGCTTACGTTCGACGTCAAGTCTCGGACAAACTGGGACCCAAATCTGACAAGTGTTATTTTATTGGATATCCCAAGGAAACGAAGGGATATTACTTCTACATTCCTAGTCAACACAAGGTAGTTGTGGCTAAGACTAGGGTATTTCTAGAAAGGGACTTTGTTTCTAGAAAGACTAGTGGGAGTACGTTCGATCTTGAAGAAGTTCAAGATGTGGACCATTGCACTAAAGCCTCGATAGAAGTTGAACTGGAACCACAAAGTGTTGTGGATGATGTTGTTCCACAAGGAGTTGAGGAACCACAACCAGTTCAAGTAGACCTACCTCTTCCCAGATTTGATAGGGTACGTTGTCAGCTGAGAGATACTCATTTCTCTTATCTGACCATGATGACATTGTGCTCATTGAGGATGAGCCTACCTCCTATCAGGAAGCTGTGATGAGACCAGATTCTGAGAAATAGCTAGAGGCCATGAGATCCGAGATGGAATCCATGTACACCAACCAAATATGGACTTTGGTTGATCCACCTGAAGGGGTCAAACCCATTGGGTGTAAGTGGGTCTTTAAGAGAAAGACTGACATGGATGGACTTATTTATAAGGGTCGCTTGGTAGCTAAAGGTTTCAAGCAAATTTATGGTATTGACTATGATGAAACCTTTTCTCCAGTAGTGATGTTTAAATCCATTTGTATCATGCTTGCTATTGCAGCGTACCACGATTATGAGATCTGGCAAATGGATGTCAAAACTGCGTTTCTGAATGGAAACCTGCACGAGGATGTGTACGTGACACAACCTGAGGGTTTTGTAGATCCACACCATACTGACAGAGTATGCAAGTTGCATAGGTCCATTTATGGACTAAAGCAAGCTTCTCGGTGCTGGAATCTTCGATTCGATGATGCAATCAAACAGTTTGGTTTCATCAAGAATGAAGATGAGCCTTGTGTCTACAAGAAGGTTGTAGGGAACACAATTGTCTTCCTTATATTGTATGTGGATGACATACTACTCATTGGGAAAGACATCCCTTTGCTACAGTCTGTCAAGACTTAGCTAGGGACTTGTTTCTCAATGAAGGACTTAGGTGAAGCATCCCTCATTCTAGGCATACAGATCTATAGAGATAGATCTAAGAGGTTGCTTGACCTAAATCAGAGTACATACATTGACAAAGTACTACTTCAGTTTGCCATGCAGAACTCCAAGAAGGGATTTCTGTCGATGTTACATGGTATGAGTCTTTCGAAGACTCAAGGTCCCTCTTCTAGAGAGGAGAGAGACCGCATGGATCAGATCCCTTATGCTTCAGCCATAGGATCTATCATGTACGTCATGCTATGTACTCATCCTGATGTCTCATATGCTTTAAGTATGACGAGCAGATACCAGTCAGATCCAGGTGAAAGTCACTGGATAGCAGTCAAGAATATTCTTAAGTATTTAAGAAGGACTAAAGAATATTTCTTGATATATGGAGGCGATGACGAGCTAGCTGTAAAGGGTTACAGTGATGCTAGCTTCCAGACCGACCAGGATGATTATCGATCGCAGTCAGGGTTCATGTTTTGCATAAATGGTTGTGCTGTGAGCTGGAAGAGTTCGAAGCAGGACACAGTTGCTGATTCTACAACAGAGGCTGAGTATATTGCTGCATCAGAAGCAGCAAAGGAGGCAGTTTGGATCCATAAGTTCATTACTAAGCTTGGGGTGGTTCCTAGCATAGCTGATCCCATAGAGCACTATTGTAATAATAATGGAGCAATAGCACAGGCTAAGGAACCTCGCTCACACCAGCGGACCAAACACATACTTCGACGCTTCCATCTCATTCGAGAGATTATCGAGAGAGGAGATGTTAAGATTTGCAGAGTACCCACAAAGGCTAACATCGCAGATCCCTTGACCAAGGCTTTGGCACAGATAAAGCATGATGGTCACACTAGGTCATTAGGCCTTAGATCCTACACTGATTGGCACAAGTGCTATAGTGGGAGATTGTTAGTTAGAGCCCTAGAGCCAATCATTTGATGATTGTTGTATGGACTCACTGTATCATATTCTTGTATATAAATAAAGGTATTTGTTTATGGTTATTATGCTTACTTGTATTTGTGCCAAATAACTAAGTATAATAGCATCCTTGAGTAGAAAGTTTTTACCTATATCAATCAGTTGGTTAAATCGATAGTGAGATGATATAGGGAACACTACTCTTAATCATTTCTAGTCAAGTATTAACATTCAGGGACATGGTTAATGCGACGAGACTAGCATGTAGGTCAACTCGATGACTTGATCTCACAAGTCATGGATATGGCGATATCAAGTTGACTCATGGGTATGCATTGGAGAATGTATACTGAATGACCCGCCATGAGAAAGTATCATGGATCATTAAATGGGTGTCATATACTTTCTCATGTGGCTATTAGTATGACTACTAGTCCTTGGATCTGAAGTCACCATGGTTCCCTACATAAGGAGTTACGTACTTTGGCTTCGTCAAACGTCACCCGTAACTGGATGGACTATAAAGGCGATTACTGGGTATGTAATAAATTATGCGGAGGGATGTGAGTGATGTAGATGGGATTTATCCCTCCTATATGACGGGAGTGACATCGATATTCTTGATAGAGTGAGACCACTAAGTGCATGGCCATGCCCAATTGAGTCAATATAAGATATTGAGCTCATTTGATTGAGTTAGTCTACTTGGGATTCAAGATTTAGATTGATTAGAGGATGACACGGTCTATGCCCACATTGATCAATCTAGATGTCAAGGATAGAAGGACACTTGTCATATATTGTGAAAAGTCACAATCAGTAGTCACAAGGTGATTGTAATATCCCAAAACTAATTGTTTTAAATTGAAAGTAATCATTGATGTGCGTAGATTATATACTCTTTTATGCATGTTTTTACACACATTTACATACTTTGAGCATGCTTGATCTATGCATTTTTATACTTCCAGCTTTCCTTTTAGCATATTTACTCTTTTGGTTCTGAGATCTGCTTTTTGTGTATTTTTCTGTACACAGGAGTCGATTTGGTGAAGAATCTACATCTTTGGGCAAGCCTTGGAGGAAACAAAGGGAGAAGTCACCAGACCGTGTACCTCACACGGCCCTGCACTGGTATGGAGCTCGGGCCGTGTGGAGTTTGGCACCAATAGAAGAGGAAGATGACATGGCCGTGTGAACCTCACACGGCCGTGTCAAGATTTGAAGCCAACCAGAGCAGAAGCCTTACATGGCCGTGTGGATCTACACGGCCGTGTGAGGTTTCCAGAAAGCAAGCAGGCTGTGGCCGTGTGCACCACACGGCCGTGTAGCATTTCCAGAGAGCAGAAGGGTCCTGGCCGTGCGAGTCACACGGCCGTGCAGCTTTGGCAGAGAAGGAACTGGACATGGCCGTGTGAATCTCACACGGCCGTGTCACGGGGCCGTGTGGCGCCCGATTCCCTCCTCTATTTAAACCCTCCTTCATGAATTGAAAGGGGATCTCTCCCCCTTTGGGAGAAGGCAAGATTTGGTGGTTTCCTCCCACTCTTGGGAGGATTTTTGGGTGATTCTAAGGGAGTTCTTGACGATTTCGACTCCGGAGTGAGGATTGGATCCGAAGACGAGGCTTCTCCGTAGATAAGTTTTCTCTTTCCCCCTTTTCTTGGTTTCTTGGATTGGGAATTTAAGAAATGCTTGTAATCTTCATTTCTTCAGATATTCTTCCTCGATTCATGGAGTAGATCTTGTATTCTAGGATTAAGGGAGTATTTGTATGATGGATTGATGTAATCTCTTGTGGATTTGCCATTTTCTTGTTTCAATGACATTGTCTTGCTTGTATCAATTAGATCTTGAGTGAGTAATGATGATTTGTGCTTAATTCTCATTCTTGATTGATTGTTTGGATTTCTTGTGGACTTTGTAAAGATAAACTCTCACTCGATCATCCGAGGGATCCACGTGACAGGTGCAAGCCCGTGTAAGGACGTTTGAGAGATAATCTTCAAGAGGAAATAGGAATATTCAAGAGAGTAGGATGGATTTTGTGATTAGTTCCTTGTTTCTTGATAGATTAATAAGTTGTGGGCTTCTATGTTGATATCCGAGGAAGGCATAGTAATAGGTGCGCTTCTGTGTAAGGACAACGTAGGTTCACGTCTAATTGATCATGTTTAGATACATTTCTCAGTCCTTAGCCGGTTATCTATTGCAAGAGAGAACCGACAACTTTCTACAAGAGTTTGGCAATTGAGGGATAAGAATTGGTGAACCATTTACATTCGAGAAATCTTACAAAGAAATCGAAACTCCTAGAATCTCCCTTATCATAACCCAAAACACTAAACTCTTGTTTGTTGATCTATAATATTAAATTTGTTTACCTTCACTTTGCATTTGAAACGATTGGATAGTTGTTTAGCTAATTCGCATTGAGACATTTCTAGTGCTTATTTCAGTCCCTGTGGATACGATAATCTTTTATATTACTTGCGACATTTCCGTACACTTGCGGAGCGTAACAATCATTTAATTAGTGGGGTATAATTAAAATGAAGTTTAACTTAACTTGCTAGTTTTAATTATGTTAATTAAATCGGATAAGGTATATCCGAACTTAAATAAATTTTATGACCCAAAAATGCATAAAACTTATTAAAAAAAAAAGAGAAATTTGGTGATGTAAATTATAAATTTTGTATGACTTGGATGGGTATAAAATAAATACATAAGGTTATTAGATACCAACAATATAGATAAAGGTGTAAACAATTAAAATCTAACCTAGCTAGATTATTTTTTTAAAAAAAAATAGTGAATAAATATTTTTTCATGAATAATTTATCAGGAATTAAGTTGATATGGATTTATGGAGTTTACTGGAATTTTTATGAATTTTTAGGGAATTATGTTAAATTTTAAGGGGTATAATTGGGTAGGAGAAAGCCTGTTTAGAAATACGCCAATTAAGATGGGAGTTAATTGATCTAATTAGCCTAGGTATAAAGTCCCTAACCTAAGTTCGGCTCATTTCCCCATGCCAAATCGCCGAACTCTTCGCTGCCGATCTTGGCCGCTCCGACAAAGCTTCCGTCGAGGATCGGGACTCCGGCCAAGCGGCTCCTCAAGCCGGCGAGCAACATGGGACACGACGACGAGACACAGGGGCATTCGCGTACTCTGTCGGCGCAACCTCACGAGCTAGGGTTCGGCAGCGATGAGGGAAGGAAGAGGCAAGTATTTTTCCTATGAATGTATGAGATCTATTAGGTAAGGGATAGGAACCTAGGAGATGTGGATAAGCTTATCTATGTGGTCCGTTTGATTGAATGGGTTGCGATTTGAGTTTTCTTGTGACGCTCTTCCTTTATCTTGTGTTTCTTTGAGTTTTCGCGAAGAATTTGGAGGACGATGGTTAAATCTGATGTCGTACGGGTTTCTTTGGATCGATTGAGCTTTTGGTTCAGGTTTTGGTGGTTTCAGCTAGTCCGATGAAGTTTTTCTCCCTTCGATAGGCTCCGAAAGCCTGGACAGATTGTGGCATTCAAGCTTTGATTGAAGATGCCTTTGCGTTTATTAATTTCTTCTAGAATTGCTGGATTGCTTGGATAGATGGATTTTCTTCGATGCGGTACTGATCTACCGAATTGCAGTGGAATTTGGTTGGATTCAACTTATCTGGTTCTGCCTCTGCATGTTGTTTCCAAAGGTTTTGGAACTGGTTACAAATGGAATTAGGTTTGATCTAAGAAGTTTTACTTCCTCTTTTGCTGGTAGATTGAATTGGAAGTGGTGATTTGGTTTTGTGTCGTATATGTTCCTTGGGATGGTGTTTTGTGTTTGTTAATACCTTTGAAGAAGTTGAACAGATTGCCTGTGCTTTAGGCCTTGATGGAAGATGCTCTCATTTGTTCAATTGTTTCAGAAGTTGTGAACAGATTTGATTGGCGCAGGGTCTATCCGTTGTGTTTCGATTCCACAGAAGGGCTATGAGTTTTGGTGTTTTAACTTGAATATGTTCTGTTTCTTTTCTTAGTTGTGGTTTCGGGTATTTATTGCTGTTCTCGGGATTCATTTGAGATTGCCATGATTTGTGTATGGATTAATAAGTGGCAGTGCTAATTCTATGGTAGTTTGTTTCTGTTGTTATGCTGAACTCATTCCAGTTCTTTACTTATTCCTATATGCTGTGTCAACTTTTACCTTAGTTCTTATTATGTGAGAAGTTTTTTTAGTTATGACCATTTGCTGTAGGTGTTGAATTTGTGGAATTGTATAATGGTTTGTGAGTTGGTTTTGGTGCTTTAGTGGTTGTTCAAATTCTGGATAAATTTGGAGGGTGATGTGTTGATTTTGAGTTTGTTCATGTGTTTTACCGATGAACTTGGAATTTTGTATCGGAATGGTTTGGTTTTCCTCTAGTTATGGTAGTTTGTTGTAGTCCAAGTTTTTCTATGCTAGTTTTAATACTTGTGAGGTATCCTCCATTTTGGTTATGCATGAGTTGAATTATTTCTCCGTAGATTATTTATGAAATGCACAAATTTGGCTTTGATAAGTTTTCATTGTGAATGAATATGCTTAAGGAATAAATAAAATAGACTATGGTTACAGGAACGGATATGGAAGGGATGATTGAAATATGCTATGGAATGAATGATTGGAATTTATTATGGGTATATAAATCTTATGTGGCTAATGGGATGTGTATGAGCATATGTGGTAGCAGTACGGGATGGGTGACCCGGGATGAGCTCCGGGGAGGGCCCATCCAAACTTGACTGATATGGTTTGCTTCGGCTATATGACTGGATGCATGTTCTCTACGAGGTACCTCTAGGTTCATGGGACTGTTGACTGGCTCTAATTGTGGTTACCGGATATGTGACATATTCACCTTATTAGCTACGTAGGAACACTGTTGCATGTTATATTTTTCTTATGGCGTACCTGGTTGTGCTATGTTTTCTTTAAAAGGCTTCTAGTTGCTATTTCCACTATCTTATGGATATCTACATACTCATATTGGTCTGTAATTGCTGGGTCATAGACTCACCACATTTATATTACAGGTGAGGATGACCTCCAAGATATGCTGGAGGGCCCAGGGACGGAGTAGACGAGGAGGCGGGATGGACGCATGGTTCTGTCCGTTGTCCGGGAGTGCAGTACATACGGGATCTACCGCGAGAGATTTTCATTTTCTATGTCATTCGGGTGGGGAATGTTGAGGGGTTATTGTTCTTATCGATACACATTTGTTGATACGGTTTTGTCTATTGGTTATGATAGTTCCGTTATGGTTATGCAATGTGATCATTCAAATCGGAGTTGTTGAGAGAGATTGGTAAAAAAAAAAAAAACTTGGGATGTTTCAGTTGGTATCAGAGCACACTCCCAAGGGACAGCATGCGCCAGCCATCTCGTTAGGAACTCGACTACTTTTGTCCACATGTTTGTAAGATTTCATTCATTATAGTTCTTAATTTGAATGGTGGATTATAACGTGCTTAAATAAATAACTTTAGCTTACGTTTGGAGGTCCTTTGTCATTAGATGCAAAAGGTGTTCAGGTAATTACCATAGGTGAACAATGCAAAGATCGAATAGATACTTAACATGGAATTCTTGATAGTTTGTAATGAACTTAGGCATTTTGGTGAGTTGATGGCTAGGTTGTGACCTTCTTGCTGGATTAACGTATGTGACCCCAAAAGAATAAAGATAGGTTGACCATGTTGACAATATCTAACTTCATAGAATAAACAAGAAATTGTAGAATTATTTATATCTTGTCTCTAGTGGACGATATAAAGAAAATTGGAATAGATAACTACAAGTAGATTGATCACAATCAACATGCCTAAAGGTAAATGTTGCTTATCCTGTTAAATGTTGTCTATTAGCAACATAATGGAAAACTACCTTATAGAAGAAATATAAAAATGGTGTATTTATCCCAGGTTTATGGTTCAAGCTGATGGATAGTAAACAATAATTCATGGTTGCATTTAGCTGATAGGAATCACTAATTTGGTTCAACATTTCCACTGCTCAAGTAGGAATTTATATGAATTGTGTATGATCAAGGTTTACTTTTACATGTCATGGGAAATAAACTCAGAAGCAATTCTCATGTTAAAGGGATCATGAACACTTGATATCTCATTATTGTCTTTTAATTGACAAAATATTATATTGCTAAATGACCATGAATATAAATAGTAGAGAAGTAATTTTTAATTTGTGTTGTTAGTCTTTTGTTTCTTGATTTCAAGTTATTGTAAATTAACTATTATTCTTCTCAGTTGTGTTTCTTAATAAACACTGGGTTTGAGATCTTTCCACTCTATTACTGGATCTCCCTTATGTTCGGTCTCCTTGATCGATGTTAGTTAAGTAGTTTGTTTTGATGCCTTCGCTTTACTGGGTTCTACAGAATTGGGGGATGGGTATGCGGGATTTGGTGTTACCTGTTTGTTGGTTTCAGGAGGTGGCTACTTTGAATTGTCGATGGATTTGTGTGGCTGATTAGGGGATTGTTGTTGATGCTTTTGGCCTAGTAGTTAACAGTGAATTTGGGGTTTGTTGTATGCCTGCTAGTAGCCTTGTGCTAATAGAGAATGACAGTAGTGTGATTATTTCTTTTGTTGGGTTGTTGGAAATGCTCTACCCAAATTTCTAGTGTAAAGGGCAAAATATACCTTAAAGTGGGAACAAGGATGTGTAAATGGTGAGTTGCAGGGTGCTATAAAGAGTACCCATAAATGTGATTTAATCGTAAGTAAGGTCAGGCCTTATAAATGACGAATTAGTTTCTATTTTTACTGAATGTTGAAGTAATTCCTATCATTGATGAATGTTTTCCTATACTGGATAAAAGTTTTTAATGTTGATGGAATTAACTATTTAATTTATAACCTTTTGTTATCAACTAAGGTGTTATGTTAACTTTACTTAGTGATGAATGGCAACTGGTAATGAAAGAAAAGTCTGCTTCACTACTATTTACCTTGTTGACAATAAGAGTACTTTGCTAATTCCTTTTTACCTATGTTGAGTTTAAATACAGTAGGAACTTCTATTAGTAGCAATTCAATGTTATGTTAGCTTCTACTATTGGAGTTTAGTTCTTCTCCAGTTAAACCATCTGTAACAATATTATTTGAACAATTTTATATCATGTATCTTGATAAACTAAGCTATGATCGATGATGTTTTTGTGTCTCCCTAGTGCTTTCGAAAGACTGGACCAGTTTTGCTTGTAGATTAGTCTCCGAATAATGATGTCTTGTTCTCCTTATTGCCATTGAAGTTTAAGATAGTTTCGTTGTTAATTAAACTAGGTATTATGACATTATGATTTCTCCTAGAGGGCTCAAAAATGTTGGATAGATTTTGGTCTAATGATGCTGTGCATATTCTTTCCTTGGAATAGTTTGGGGTTTGAATCATGATTAATTTGTAAGGATCGGAACTCTTCACAACTCTGCAATTTATTAACCCTTGTTTGTTTTTCTTCTGGAATTTTTGTATGACTATGTATTATTTAATCCTTGTTGTGTTCTTTACCAGAACTACATGACCATAGAATTAAGAGAAATCTTGCTTTGTTTTCCTACATATTGTTAGAATATTAAGTGATCCTTGCTTCTTAATATAGGCATGGTAATAATATTGTATGACCATAACGTTAAGAGTGCATGTCTCATCCTCCTTGACTGATAAGATATATCCCTTGACACATGAATTCCTTAAGTTGCATGAACTACATAGATCCAAGAAAAGTATCAGTAGCTATGCAGATTGTTTTTCCCAATAAGATTCAACCAGGGAAATTGATAAGAAAGTAGAGAAATCTAGAAATGATATGAATGTCATCTCAATATTGTCGTAATTGGCAGTTCAAAGGGAGTGCATCATTATTGATTAGAATCTCAGAATAAAACTTGAAGAGGAAAGGCAAGAAATTTCTCTTGTAGGTATAGATGGGTAGGCTAGCAGTAAGGCGTGGGTTGCAGTGATGACTAAGAGGGATTTGGTTAACATATAGAAGATAAGCTTAAACAAGGTTTCAACCATGTTAAGAGATAAGGTATGATGAAATCAAGGGAGATATGAGAAGCCACTATCCAGAATTGTTGAGTAAGATTCAATTTCGAGGACGAAATTTTATTTAAGGGAGGGAGAATTGTAATATCCCAAAACTAATTGTTTTAAATTGAAAGTAATCATTTAATTAGTGGGGTATAATTAGAATGAAGTTTAACTTAAGTGGCTAGTTTTAATTATGTTAATTAAATCGGATAAGGTATATCCGAACTTAAATAAATTTTATGACCCAAAAATGCATAAAACTTATTAAAAAAAAAGGAGATATTTTGTGATGTAAATTATAAATTTTTTATGACTTGGATGGGTATAAAATAAATACATAAGGTTATTAGATACCAACAATATAGATAAAGGTGTAAACAATTAAAATTTAACCTAGCTAGATTATTATTTTTTTTAAAAAAATAGTGAATAAATATGTTTTCATGAATAATTTATCAGGAATTAAGTTGATATGGATTTATGGAGTTTACTGGAATTTTTATGAATTTTTAGGGAATTATGTTAAATTTTAAGGGATATAATTGGGTAGGAGAAAGCCTGTTTAGAAATACGCCAATTAAGATGGGAGTTAATTGATCTAATTAGCCTAGGTAGAAAGTCCCTAACCTAAGTTCGGCTCATTTCCCCACGCCAAATCGCCGAACTCTTCGCTGCCGATCTTGGCCGCTTCGACGAAGCTTCCGTCGAGGATCGGGACTCCGGCCAAGCAGCTCCTCAAGCCGGCGAGCAACGGAGGACACGACGATGAGACATAGGGACATTCGCGTACTCTGTCGGCGCAACCTCATGAGCTAGGAATTCGGCAGCGATGAGGGAAGGAAGAGGCAAGTATTTTTCCTATGAATGTATGAGATCTGTGAGGTAAGGGATCGGAACCTAGGAGATGTGGATAAGCTTATCTATGTGGTCCGTTTGATTGAATGGGTTGCAATTTGAGGTTTCTTGTGATGCTCTTGCTTTATCTTGTGTTTCTTTGAGTTTTCGCGAAGAATTTGGAGGACGATGGTTAAATCTGATGTCGTACGGGTTTCTTTGGATCGATTGAACTTTTAGTTCAGGTTTTGGTTGTTTCGGCTAGTCCGATGAAGTTTTGCTCCCTTCGATAGGCTCCGAAAGCCTGGACAGATTGTGGCATTCAAGCTTTGATTGAAGATGCCTTTACGTTTCTTAATTTCTTCTAGAATTGCTGGATTGCTTGGATAGATGGATTTTCTTCAATGCGGTACTGATCTACAGAATTGTAATGGAATTTGGTTGGATTCAACTTATCTGGTTCTGCCTCTACATGTTGTTTCCAAAGGTTTTGGAACTGGTTGCAAATGGAATTAGGTTTGATCTAAGAAGTTTTACTTCCTCTTTTGCTGGTTGATTGAATTGGAAGTGGTGATTTGGTTTTGTGTCGTATATGTTCCTTGGGATGGTGTTTTGTGTTTGTTAATACCTTTGAAGAAGTTGAACAGATTGCCTGTGCTTTAGGCCTTGATGGAAGATGCTCTCATTTGTTCGATTGTTTCAGAAGTTGTGAACAGATTTGATTGGCGCAGGGTCTATCCGTTGTGTTTCTATTCCACAGAAGGGCTATGAGTTTTGGTGTTTTAACTTGAATATGTTCTGTTTCTTTGCTTAGTTGTGGTTTCGGGTATTTATTGTTGTTCTCGGGATTCATTTGAGATTGCCATGATTTGTGTATGGATTGATAGGTGGCAGTGCTAATTCTATGGTAGTTTGTTTCTATTGTTATGCTGAACTCATTCCAGTTCTTTACTTATTCCTATATGCTGTGTCAACTTTTACCTTAGTTCTTATTATGTGAGTAGTTTTTTTAGTTATGACCATTTGCTGTAGGTGTTGAATTTGTAGAATTGTATAATGGTTTGTGAGTTGGTTTTGGTGCTTTAGTGGCTATTCGAATTCTGGATAAATGTAGTGTAACACCCATAGAGTACTTTGCAAGATTTGAGATATTTTTATCATGAATAAAAAAAAAAATAGGCCTTATGTGGAAATTGCAAAAATAATAAAAATAAAATAGAACCAAAAAGAGAGATGACCAAGGCTTAAACCTTGGATCTCTTACTAGATATATGCATGTGTTAACCAATAGACCAAGAGAAATTATTGTTAAAAAAAGAAGTGACAATATGTTAAGTAAGTAAGTAGCCCCGTCCCTTTGAGTAGCAGGGAGGGCGGGCGTCCACCCATGTGAAAAATAGACAAACCACCCCAACCCTTGGATTGCAAATTTTTAACGACATTACCTTCGGGAGATGTGATGCCATCCACCCATGTACTACGAGCCGCACCCGTCAGAATTGCAGACAGAGAACTCTACTGTAATCTGATAGTGCTGGATATGCAGGATTATGATATTATACTGGGCATGGATTTCCAGAGTAAATACGGAGCTTCAATAGAGTGCGGAAAAAGAAGAGTAATTTTCCGGCCTGAAGCAGAACCAACCTTCGAATTCATTGGAGAAAACAAGAGAGAAGTTAAAAAGTTCGTATCAGCTTTAAAGGCACAGAAGATGTTAGACAGTGGATGCACTGGATTTCTAGCGCATGTAATTGATGCAAATCAGGAAAGGGAAATGAAACTAGAAGATGTCAAAGTCGTATGCAATTACCCAGAGGTATTTCCGGATGAACTACCAGGGTTAGCACCTGACCGAGAAATTGAGTTTAGGATTGAATTAGTTCCTGGTACAAGGCCGATCTCTAAAGCACCTTACCGTATGGCGCCGGCTGAGTTAGATGAACTTCAAAAACAGTTACGAGAGTTGCTCGACAAGGGACTTATCCGCCCTAGTCACTCACCATGGGGGGCTCTGGTACTATTTGTTAAAAAGAAGGATGGATCTATGCGAATGTATATAGATTATCGAGCACTGAATAAAGTTACAATCAAGAACCGATATCCCTTACCACGGATTGACGATTTGTTCGACCAGTTGAAGGGGGCCACTGTTTTCTCGAAGATTGACTTGAGATCCGGCTATCCTCAAGTGAAGGTGAAACAAGATGATATACCGAAAATGGCCTTTCGGACAAGATATGGACACTATGAGTTCGTAGTAATGCCCTTAGGAGTGACAAATGCTCCTGCTCTATTCATGGACCTGATGAACCGGGTATTCTCAATATATCTCGACAAATTTGTGATTATTTTTATCGATGATATTCTCATTTATTCGAGAACCCAGGAAGAGCATGCCAAACACCTGGAAATAGTATTACAAATTCTCCGGGAAAAGCAATTGTATGCGAAATTCTCCAAATGCGAATTTTGGCTCGACCAAGTATCATTTCTGGGTCATGTTATCTCTAAGGATGGAGTAATGGTAGACCCAACCAAGATCGAAGCTGTCAGTAACTGGAATAGGCCAAGGAATGCCAGCGAAATCAGGAGTTTCCTCGGACTAGTAGGTTATTACCGGAAGTTCGTAGAGGGTTTCTCCAGAATCGCAGCACCAATGACGACCCTCACTCGGAAAAATAGAAAGTACGAATGGACAAATGACTGCGAGAAAAGTTTCACAGAACTGAAAAGGAGACTGACCAGTGCTCCAATTCTTACTCTTCCGGAAAGCAACGAAGGATTTGATATGTACAGTGACGCTTCTAAATTAGGACTCGGAGCTGTACTCATGCAAAATGGCAAGGTCATTGCCTATGCCTCCAAGCAACTCAAGGAACACGAGAAAAATTATCCTACACACGATTTGGAACTAGCAGCCGTGGTCTTTGCTCTTAAAATATGGAGACACTATCTATATGGAGCGCAGTGTAGGATCTATACATATCACCAAAGTCTGAAATATTTCTTCACACAGAAGGACCTGAAAATGAGACAAAGAAGATGGCTCGAACTAGTCAAGGACTACGACTGCGAGATCTTTTATCACCCGGGAAAGACGAACAAAGTGGCTGATGCACTCAGCCGGAAGTTGTAGGCCACCAAAGTATCCGGAACTATTTTAAGTTCGAGGACGAACTTTTATGAGGTATGGGGGACTGTAACACCCATAGAGTACTTAGCAAGATTTTAGATATTTTTATCATGAATAAAAAAAAAAAAATAGGCCTTATATGGAAATTGCAAAAATAATAAAAATAAAATAGAACCAAAAAGAGAGATGACCAAAGCTTGAACCTTGGATCTCTTACTAGATATATGCATGTGTTAACCAATAGACCAAGAGAAATTATTGTTAAAGAAAGAAGTGACAATATAGTTAAGTAAGTAAGTAGCCCCGTCCCTTTGAGTAGCAGGGAGGGCGGGCGTTACATGTAGAGGGTGATGTGTTGATTTTGAGTTTGTTCATGTGTTTTACCGATGAACTTGGTATTTTGTATCGGAATGGTTTGGTTTTCCTCTAGTTATGGTAGTTTGTTGTAGTCCAAGTTTTTCTATGCTAGTTTTAATACTTGTGAGCTATCCTCCATTTTGGTTATGCATGAGTTGAATTATTTCTCCGTAGATTATTTATGAAATGCACAAATTTGGCTTTGATAAGTTTTCGTTGTGAATGGATATGCTTAAAGAATAAATGAAATAGGCTATGGTTACAGGAACAGATATGGAAGGGATGATTGAAATATGCTATGGAATGAATGACTGGAATTTATTATGGGTATATAAATCTTATGTGGATAATGGGATGTGTATGAGCATATGTGGTAGCAGTACGGGATGGGTGACCCGGGATGAGCTCCGGGGAGGGCCCATCCAAACTTGACTTATATGGTTAGCTTCGGCTATATGACTGGATGCATGTTCTCTACGAGGTACCTCTAGGTTCATGGGACTGTTGACTGGCTCTAATTGTGGTTACCGGATATGTGACATATTCACCTTATTAGCTACGTAGGAACACTGTTGCATGTTATATCTTTCTTATGTCGTACCTGGTTGTGCTATGTGTTCTCTAAAAGGCTTATAGTTGCTATTTCCACTATCTTATGGATATCAAGATACTCATATTGGTCTGTACTTGCTGGGTCGTAGACTCACCACATTTATATTACAGGTGAGGATGACCTCCAAGATATGCTGGAGGGCCCACGGACGGAGTAGACGAGGAGGCGGGATGGACGCATGGTTCTGTCCGTTGTCCGGGAGTGCAGTGCATACGGGATCTACCGCGAGAGATTTTCACTTTCTATGTCATTCGGGTGGGGAATGTTGAGGGGTTATTGTTCTTATCGATACACATATGTTGATACAGTCGTATCTATTGGTTATGATAGTTCCATTATGGTTCAGCAATGTGATCATTCAAATCGGAGTTGTTGAGATAGATTGGTAAAAAAAAAAACTTGGGATGTTTCAGTGATGTTTGATCTCAACATTCTTATAACTTCGGTAGTAATGATGTGTTGCTAGATACCGCTCATTACTTATGCTTCTAAATGGGTTTAGGAGGATTGCCAACGTTATAAGAACCTATATGGTCACACACAAAGGGCAATTAGATGGAGATTAGGTTCATTTGATGAACCTAAAGGATTAGGTTCATGTGATGAACCAAATTGGATTAAGAGTAATCCAAATTGAGCTAATTGAGTTGGACTCAATTTGGTTCATGTGTTAAGTGAGTCGATTGGGACTTAGACTATTTAATTAATTTAATTCAATGAATAGAGATTCATTAAATTAAAATTGACTTGAACCAATGGTTAGATTAGATCAACCAAGGGAGAGAAGTGGTCAAGTTTGACTTGACTTGAGAGGAAGATGAAGAGTCAAATTTGACTTGAATATTTGCCACCTCATTGGTGAGTTGGCAAAGAGTGGACCAATGATGATGCTTCACATCATCATGGTTGCTTAAGTGGGATGCCTCCTCATGGGAGTTACCAAGAGTTATGACTCTTGGTATCCCATGGAGTTAAAACTCCTCCATAAAGTGGCCAACCACATTTATTCTTGTGTGGGAGTTTTCATTTTGTGGAGTAACTCTCATCTTTTTCCTCTTTGCTCTCTTCTCTTCTCTCCCTCTCCTCCTCTTTGGCCGAGACATCTTGGAGTGCTAGCACACTCAAGATTTCTTCTCCATCTCTTGCTTGTGTGGATACACATAGAGGAGTATCTACTTTGATACTCTCGAGATCTGGCAAACCTTGGACGAGCGGGATTAAGCGAAGGGCTTCGCATCAAGGGTAAATTCTTATCTTGTAAATCTAAAGTAGATCTAGGTTAGAAAACTCGTACGTGAAAGTTTTTATGAAATTTTATTTCTTCACACGGATCTGTGGCATGGGAATTTCGGGGTTTTCGCAACGCAAAAAGCGGTTTTTGCGGCCCGAAAAATCCAACAGGAAAGACCCAAACCTTGCTCTCTTTCAAGGGGGAGAAGATCCCCTTTCAAATCAAGAAGAAGGGCTTATATAGAGGTGAGTTTTGGGCGCCACACGGCCCTGTGGCACGACCGTGTGAGGCTCACACGGCATGTCCCACTCTCTTCTCTGCTGACCACACACGACTGTGTGAGGTACACGGCCATATCTTGCCTCTACCAACGCCCCCTTTGCACGGCCGTGTAGATCCACACGGCCTGCGCTGCCTTCACCTCTGGAAACCTGACATGGTCGTGTGGTGCACACGACCAAAACTCTCCTGCTGTTTTGAAACCTCACATGGTCGTGCAGCGCACACTGTAACACCCATAGGATCTCTAATAATTCATATAGATTTATGCATGATTAATATAGATTTATGCATGATTAAAATGGGCCTTAATAATTCAAATAGATTTATACATGATATAGTATGGGCCTTATGTAGATTTTCAAAAATATAAAAGAAAAAGAACCAAAAAGAGGCATGACCAAGGATTGAACCTTGGACCTCTTGGTAAGTGGTTCCATGTCATAACCAGTAGCCCCAGCAGGAGTGTGTTGATATGAAAAGAGGGAAATTATGGTTAAAGGTAAGGAAAGTGAAGGCTCACTTCACTAAGGAGGAGAAATTTAAGCTTCCTTCTCTTCTTACAATGAAAAGAGAGTTTTTACCTTCTCCCTTCATTTAGGATGAGTAAAAGAAGAGGGAAGGAAAAGATCATTTTTCCTTCTTCCTCTTAATTGGAATAAAAGGAGAAAAAGAATGAAAATCTTCATTTTTGCTCTCTCTTTCTCCTTCCTCCTTCTCTCCACCGAAACCACTCTCTTCTTCCTCACCATTGCCGAACCAAGCAAGAAGGTTTGCTCTCTAGGAAAAGCTTCACAACCAAGGATTTCTTCTCTTAGAGGATTAAGCAAGAGATGTAAGTATCCTCTCACCTGCAGTACAATAGTTATCGTACGCTTTACGTTTTGTTTGAAAAAAAGGACTTAGGGATCTCCTTGCAAGTTTCGGCCAACATAAGAAGTTGTGGTCACTTATGGTTGTCAAGTTACAAATTATGCTTCATGTTATAACAAAAAAATCTAGAACCCCACTCTTTAGGTTTCAGCCTAGAGAAAATATAAGGTGTAGAGTAAGATTTTGAAATCTAAACATGCATATTTATGCTCCTTCATGATACATGATCTATTATATGTTGTTAGATAAGTTTTCATGCTACATGATGTATAAACAAAACCTAGAACCCTTCTTTAGGTTTCGGCCAAAGATGAACACAAGGTCTAGGGAAAGATTTTGAGACCTAACTATACTTGTTTTATGCTTCCTCATGATGTATGCTTTCTTATGCTATGTTAGGTTAAATATCCATGGCTTATGATGCATGAAAACCTAGAAATACCACCTTGTAGTTTCGGCCAAGGTTGAATTAAAGGCTTAGAGAAAGTTGGAGACCTAACTATACTTGCTTTATGCTTCCTCATGATGTATGCTTTGTTATGCTATGTTAGGTTAAATATCTATGGCTTATGTTGCATGAAAACTTAGAAATACCCCCTTGAAGTTTCGGCCAAGATGGAATATAAGGTTTAGATCAAAATGTTGAAACCTAAACATGATTGTTTATGCTCCTTCATGACACATGATTTATTACATGTTGCTAGTTGAGTGTTCATGCTACATGTTGTATAAATAAAACCTAGGACCCTACCTTTGGTTTCGGCCAAGAGAAAATGTAAGGTGTAGAGTAAGATTTTGAAATCTAATCATGCTTATTTATGCTCCTTCATGATACATGATCTATTATATGTTGTTAGATAAGTTTTTATGCTACATGATGTATAAACAAAACCTAAAACCTTTCTTTAGGTTTCGGCCAAAGATGAACACAAGGTCTAGGGCAAAATTTTGAGACCTAACTATACTTGTTTTATGCTTCCTCATGATGTATGCTTTCTTATGCTATGTTAGGTTAAATATCCATGGCTTATGTTGCATGAAAACCTAGAAATACCACCTTGTAGTTTCAGCCAAGGTTGAATTAAAGGCTTAGAGAAAGTTGTTGACCTAACTACACTTGTTTTATGCTTCCTCATGATGTATGCCTTCCTATGCTATGTTAGGTTAAATACCCATGGCTTATGTTGCATGAAAAACCTAGAAATACCACCTTGAAGTTTCGGCTAAGTTAAGAGACAAGGTCTAGGGCTAAATTTTGAAATGAAAACATGCTTGTTTATGCTCCTTCATAATACATGATCTTTTATATGTTGTTAGTTAAGAGTTTTATGCTCCATGTGGTATTAAAGGTTAAGAAACCCTACCTTGATGTTTCGGCCAAGTTGGGATACAAGGTCTAGGGCAAGGTTTTGAAATCTAGTCATGCTTGTATATACTTCCTTATGATGTATGATCTTTAATATATGGTTAGTTTAAGTTTCATGCTTCATGTTGTATTTAAAAGTTTGAATACCTCACATTTAGGTTTCAGCCAAGGTTGAAATTGAGACTTAGAGCAAAGTTTTGAAACCTAACCATGCTTATTTATGCTTCCTTATGATATATGATTTCTTACATGTTGTTAGTTTCATGCTACTTGTTGTATTAAAAAAATTGGAACCTCACCTTAAGGTTCAGCCAAGGATGATTTAGGGTTTGTAGGAAGATCAAAACCCCAACCATGCTTGATAATGACTCTTTATGATATGCTTTAGGTTATATGCACTTATTACATCATGTTATGATTCCTTATGATATGCTTTATGTTATGTACACCTCATGCAATTATGATATGTTATGAAAGGCTTATGTAAGATGAAAAGCCTAAGAGATGCTTCCCTTGAGATGGGATCAAGAGCACTCTTCATGATATGACAAAGAGATGCTTCCCTTAAGTTGGGATCAAGAGCTCTCTTCATGATATGACAAGAACATGAAATGTTATGATATGACAAGAACATGATATGTTATGATATGACATGATATGACATGCTATTTTACTTTATATGGCTTGTACCAAGGGTGGGCTCCATAAGCGCCCCTAGGTCGATGGTCTATGAAACGGGCCTAGTTCCTAGTAGGTTCAAGATTAGCTACCTTTGATCTATTTAGGATGCACGCATTCATGTATGTATGTGGTACAAGCCGGGCCCTCATGTTGAGATTATGTTTAAGTATATATATGATATATGTTTTCAAAAGGACATCTTGCATATACTCATCTCATGTCACATGTTTTCAAAAGAATATCTTGCATCTACAAGTTCATGTTATATGTTTTCTTTTATGCTTACTTGAGATGCTCTTGAAAATATGCCAGTGATGCTTATATGATCATGTTATTACTTTATGTTTATGCTCTCACATGCTATGATATGATCTTATGTTCTCACATGATATGATATGATTTGATGTTTATGATTTCACATGATATGATATGACTTTATGTTTATGTTCTCACATGATATGATATGAATTTATATTATGCTCTCACATGTTATGTTATGATTTGCCAAATGAACATGTTATCACTCTATGTTTATGCATGATTCATGGTTTTTGTGAGTAGGAAAGGAACTTACTAAGCCTATGGGCTTATAGTCTTTTTATGTTTCCTTGTACTGCAGAAAAAGGAAAGGAATGGCTAGATTAAGAGAAGCAGCAGGAATGGCAAGTGTGTGTGTGGCAGTGGCATGATGGAAGAAAAAAAAACTGCTTTATGTTTATATGTTTTAAGTTTTCATATGAACCATGTGTTGTCATTAGGCTTTGATGGTACTTGCACTAGTATGGATAGTATGCACTTATGTTCTCCTTATTTCATGTTAGTACGCTTATGATATCATGAATCATGTTTCAAGTAGTTGATACTAATTAAGTTATATGCATGAACATTTGCATGTCTACATGTTCAATATGATAAGCATGATGTTTAGTGTAGTTAGTGTTATAAAATTTTTTTTTTAACTATTTCCGCTGTCATGATTTTATATGTATGCACGTATGTAAGTAAGTAACCCCGTCCCTCCTTGAGCAGTGGGAGGGCGGGCGTTACACACACGGCCGAGGCTTCTCCTGTCTCTAGTAAACTAACATGGTCGTGTGATGTACACGGCCCTGCTTCCCTGGGCTTCAAAACTTGACACGGCCGTGTGAGGTTCACACCGCCATACCATCTTTCTTCTCTGGTGCAGCTACACGACCCCTCATCCTTACACGGCCTGGGCAACCCCTTATGGTAAGACCGTGTAGGGTTCAAATGTCATGGCTTCTTTCATTGCTTTGCTTGCAGATTTGGTCTCAAACATGCATTTTTTCACCAGATTCGACTCCTGCGTACAAAGGATGCAGAAAAGCAGATCTCCGAACAAAAAGAGTAAATATGCTAAAAAGGAAAGCTGAAAGTACAAAAATGCATAGATCAAGCATGCTCAAAGTATGCAAATGTGCGTCAAAACATGCTAATAAGTGTATACAATCTACGCACATCATGTTACATTTTAGCTTCGATGTCAAATGTATTGCAACATTAGCATCAGGACTTATCAACGACTTATGATATAATGAACAATCTCAAAGAACTCTTCAGACACCAGAGTCGAACTGCTACACAAGAGGCAATGAGAAAATTAATGGCAACCACCATGTCAGAGGGGACACCCGTAAGAGATCATATCCTCATGATGATGGTTTATCTGAATGAAATACAAGTCCTAGGAGGAGAAATTGATGGGGAAACTCAGGTCAATATTATTCTCCAAACGCTACCCAGAAGTTTTGAGCAGTTCTGCCTAAACTATAACATGAACAAAAGGGAGTATACATTGGCGGAACTTCTGACAGAACTACATGGGGCAGAAGGTATATTTCTTCACAGTTCTTAGATTCACTATGCTGAAAATTGTTATACTTCTAAGTTGAAAGGCAAGAAGAAGAAGAAATGGGTTGTTTCAGCAATGAAGGTGAATAAACCTGTAGGTATAGGACTAAAAGCTAGAACGAGGAAGCCGTAGGGCAAGTGCTTCATCTACAAGCAGGCTGGACAATGGAAGGCAGACTGTCCTCGTAGGAATCAGAACAATAAAGGTATATCTCTTACTCTAGTAGTTGAAACATGTTTAGCGGTGTTATCTACCAACACCTGGTGTGTAGATACGGGAGCCACTGATCATGTCTGCAATTCTTTGCAGGGGATCCAGAAAACCTGACGACTATTTGAAGAAGAGATAATAGTCTACATAGGCAATGCTACTAAGGTTACGGCTATTGCATTGAGAGACGTCTACTTATCTTTTGATAGAAATAGAAGTTTGGTTTTAAGAAATTGTCTTTATGTACCCAGTTTCAGAAAGAATTTAATTTCAGTTTCTAAACTGTATTTGGATGGATATTCTATTTCTTTTAATGACAATGTGGTTATAAAGAGAAATAGGGTTATTATCTATTCTGGTGCATTGGTTGGCAATTTATATACGTTAAATCCAATTTCTCCCATAAGACAACAAATGGAAATTAATAACACATCTTCTAATTATAATAAGAGAAAGGAACCTTCGGAAATAAACCAAACATATCTTTAGCATCTAAGGCTTGGTCATATTAACTTAAGTAGGATTCAAAGGCTTATAGCTGATGGACTCTTGGGTTCATTGGAGTTGGAAAACTTTCCAACCTGTTAATTGTAACACCCCTAGAAAGCCTAGATAAAGTAAGGGCAATGAGAGTACGAATGTAATGAAAAGAATGTGTAGATAGTCTACGTTGAATGTTACGATGGGAAGGATTTAGATGATTAAAAACTTTATGAAAATAAAGTTGAGAATATAAAGTTCTATACATGATTTATAATGCAAGGAATTAATGTAAACAAAAGAAATATGAGATATTATATATGCATGTATGAAATATTTATGCATAATGCATATACATGAATTATTTTGAACAAAAATATGTTAGGAGAAGGATTTGATCCTTGGTTCTCTTGTGGATGCATGCATGTGTTAACCAAGTGTGATAGGAGTGAATATTGTAAGAGGAGAGATGGGAATTATAATTAAAGGAAAGAAAGGAGAGAAATTAAGAGAAAGAAAAGAGAGAAACTCAAGAAGCATTTCTCTAGCATATTCTTTCTCATTAAGAGGAGAAGTAAATGAGGAGGATGAATCAAGTCAAGTTTTCCTCCCCTCACTTTAGTATAAATAGGCATGGAGGGGGGGGGGGGGGGCTTCATCCTCAACTCACTCTCCTCCTCTCCTCCATTTGTGCCGAGCACTCTCCCTCCCTCTTTCCTCTTGTTGCCGAGAGCAACAACTCTCCCCCTTCTTTCTTTCTTTTTGTTGCCGAGCAACACAAGAGGAAGAAGCCTCCTCTTCTTCCTCCTCCTCTCCACCAAAAGACCTAGCCACTTCTTCCTCCATTGGTGCCGAGCAAAGCAAGCAAGGAAGAAAGGTCCACAAGCAAGTTCTCAACTCTAGGAAACTTAAGCAAAGAAGGTAAGCTTCCCCTCACCTGTGGTACAAGGCTTTCATGTGATTTTCGGATTCTTTTTCTATGCCTTGAAACAAAGTTTTCCCCTATGTTTTTATACATATATGATGCATGATCAGAGGTGTATGTAACCCTAGAATTTCAATCAAAAATATTGTAAATAGGTTAGGAAAATTATTGTCTAACCAAACTAGTGCAAGGTTCCCTCTATGAAATGCTAAGGACCTTCCTATGGTTTTCTTGCTTGGAAGTTGAATGGAACCAAAAAGAACCCCACTCTCATGTTTCGGCCAAGAAAGAATTTAGGGTTAAGAGGACCTTGAATTTAAAATAACTATGCTTATATGACATGATATAAAGTTCTTAAGAGTTGTATGCTTGTATGTTGAAAGAAACTCATGAACCTTACTCTTAATATTTCGGCCATGGTAAGGTGATGGTTTAGAGAAGCTTAAACAAAATTCTAATATGCTCAATGACCTCTATGATATTATGTTATGAAAGATGATTAATGCTCTCATGTTTAATTGGAATGTAGAAAATTAGTTACATGATTTATGACATGTAAGATCACAAGAGTCCTAGCTTGTTTATGATCTAACCTTGTGTATGATGTTCTTAGTAAATCTTGCTATGAAATTTACTTAGGTTTCCCATGCTTTAGGCCACTTAAAGGAAGTTTATATTCTATGAATTTCGGCCAAGTAAGGTTTAAAGGACCTAGAGGCCTTGGAAATGAAACCTAAGGGGTTAAAAGTACTTCTTATGAAAACTTGATAATGTGTACATGTTTGTATGACCTAAATGAATCATTATGTGTTCGGCCATGAAGGGATAGATGCCCTAGAAACCTAGAACAAAAATTAAATATGTCTATGCCATGCTGTATGAAAATGATATGATAATAAGTTAGAATGCATGATTGCTTTAGTTACGAAATGATATGCATAATGAAGTTATATTATGAAATATGCCATGATGTGTTATAGCATAGAAAATGCTATACATAATGAAAAGAAATGAAGTTATGTTATGTTATGATATGTGATAGCATAGAAAATGCTATACATAATGAAAAGAAATGAAAAGAATAAATGCATGAAAGATTGTTAAGGACATGATATGATAGTTATGCATGATAAGTTATTTTTATGGTTTGTACCAAGGGTGGGCTCCGTAAACGCCCCGGGGTCGATGGAGTAAGACTCGGGCCTCGTCAGTAATGGGCCTTTGAGTGCCCTAGGTCGATGGAGTAAGACTCGGGCCTAGTATGTATGCATGGTAGGGCTCAAGACTTGCTACCTTGGACCTACGCATTCTATATGTGGTACAAACCGGGATCCCAAATGATGATGATATTAATTTCAAGTACTATTAAGTATAAGTTTTCAAATTCACGATGCATTGCCTACATTCATATGTGCTTGAATTATATGATGATATGATATAATGTCATGTGATATTATGATATGAATATGATGCCCTTGTATGTCTTATGCTTGTGATTTATTTGTTTTATGATATGATATTCATGCTTCTATGAAATGATATGTGAATAAGAAATATGCATGATATGTTTGAATAGAATGATATGTTATGTTATGATTAGTTGAGACGATGATATGTTGATCCATTCTTGATATACGATGATTCTCGGTTTTAGTGAGTAGGAAAGGAACTTACTGAGCCATTAGTGCTCATAGCTTCTTTCCTTGTACCGCAGATAAAAGAGAAAGCTGGATGAACAACGGAGCAGCAGGAGGAGCAGATAGTGATGTGTGTGGTGGTGGCTCGGCTAGGACGATTCGGACAAATTAATATTTTTAGTTATAAGTTCAATATATGCACATTTGAACAAATCAGAATATGTGATATTATGCTTAATAAATTAAATTCTTTAAAATTTTTATTCTTCCGCTGTTATAGTAAAACATGTACGTAAGTAGTATAAGAACGTAGCGCCGCCCTTAGGTAAGAAGGGTGGGCGTTACAGGTGGTATCAGAGCCAAGGTTAGCCAGCTCACTACACACACATCAAGCTCCTTCCTGCCGCTCCAAGTAAGTACAGTTGCATAATTTATTTGTATGTAAAATAGTATGATACTCTAAGATACATGAATGGTAGCCTAGGAAGGATACCTTAAGCTATACCCTAGAGAATGGTGCATGATGATAAGTAGGATGCATGAATGGTAGCCTAGATACAAGAACCTTAGGCTATAACATAAGAGGGTCATAAAGCAAAAGACTGTCGCAAGAGCAAAATTAAATGTTACGACTGTGGACTGGAAGGACATCTGTCTAGAGACTGCCCTACCAAAACTAAAGCACCATAGTATGTGCCGAACCAAGGTGGTCCCGCAAGGTTACACCAACTGCAGACTTCTATTGAGGGACCTTCAATAAGTCAAGGGAGATTGGAAGCTCCACCAGTATCTAAGGAATCGGAGCAAAAATTGTTATTCTAAGTTTGGGGACGAACTTTCAATAAGTAGGAGAGTTTGTAACACCCCTAGAAAGCCTAGATAAAGTAAGGGCAATGAGAGTACGAATGTAATGAAAAGAATGTGTAGATAGTCTACGTTGAATGTTACGATGGGAAGGATTTAGATGATTAAAAACTTTATGAAAATAAAGTTGAGAATATAAAGTTCTATACATGATTTATAATGCAAGGAATTAATGTAAACAAAAGAAATATGAGATATTATATATGCATGTATGAAATATTTATGCATAATGCATATACATGAATTATTTTGTACAAAAATATGTTAGGAGAAGGATTTGATCCTTGGTTCTCTTGTGGATGCATGCATGTGTTAACCAAGTGTGATAGGAGTGAATATTGTAAGAGGAGAGATGGGAATTATAATTAAAGGAAAGAAAGGAGAGAAATTAAGAGAAAGAAAAGAGAGAAACTCAAGAAGCATTTCTCTAGCATATTCTTTCTCATTAAGAGGAGAAGTAAATGAGGAGGATGAATCAAGTCAAGTTTTCCTCCCCTCACTTTAGTATAAATAGGCATGGAGGGGGGGGGGGGGGGCTTCATCCTCAACTCACTCTCCTCCTCTCCTCCATTTGTGCCGAGCACTCTCCCTCCCTCTTTCCTCTTGTTGCCGAGAGCAACAACTCTCCCCCTTCTTTCTTTCTTTTTGTTGCCGAGCAACACAAGAGGAAGAAGCCTCCTCTTCTTCCTCCTCCTCTCCACCAAAAGACCTAGCCACTTCTTCCTCCATTGGTGCCGAGCAAAGAAAGCAAGGAAGAAAGGTCCACAAGCAAGTTCTCAACTCTAGGAAACTTAAGCAAAGAAGGTAAGCTTCCCCTCACCTGTGGTACAAGGCTTTCATGTGATTTTCGGATTCTTTTTCTATGCCTTGAAAGAAAGTTTTCCCCTATGTTTTTATACATATATGATGCATGATCAGAGGTGTATGTAACCCTAGAATTTCAATCAAAAATATTGTAAATAGGTTAGGAAAATTATTGTCTAACCAAACTAGTGCAAGGTTCCCTCTATGAAATGCTAAGGACCTTCCTATGGTTTTCTTGCTTGGAAGTTGAATGGAACCAAAAGAACCCCACTCTCATGTTTCGGCCAAGAAAGAATTTAGGGTTAGGAGGACCTTGAATTTAAAATAACTATGCTTATATGACATGATATAAAGTTCTTAAGAGTTGTATGCTTGTATGTTGAAAGAAACTCATGAACCTTACTCTTAATATTTCGGCCATGGTAAGGTGATGGTTTAGAGAAGCTTAAACAAAATTCTAATATGCTCAATGACCTCTGTGATATTATGTTATGAAAGATGATTAATGCTCTCATGTTTAATTGGAATGTAGAAAATTAGTTACATGATTTATGACATGTAAGATCACAAGAGTCCTAGCTTGTTTATGATCCAACCTTGTGTATGATGTTCTTAGTAAATCTTGCTATGAAATTTACTTAGGTTTCCCATGCTTTAGGCCACTTAAAGGAAGTTTATATTCTATGAATTTCGGCCAAGTAAGGTTTAAAGGACCTAGAGGCCTTGGAAATGAAACCTAAGGGGTTAAAAGTACTTCTTATGAAAACTTGATAATGTGTACATGTTTGTATGACCTAAATGAATCATTATGTGTTCGGCCATGAAGGGATAGATGCCCTAGAAACCCTAGAACAAAAATTAAATATGTCTATGCCATGCTGTATGAAAATGATATGATAATAAGTTAGAATGCATGATTGCTTTAGTTATGAAATGATATGCATAATGAAGTTATATTATGAAATATGCCATGATGTGTTATAGCATAGAAAATGCTATACATAATGAAAAGAAATGAAGTTATGTTATGATATGTGATAGCATAGAAAATGCTATACATAATGAAAAGAAATGAAAAGAATAAATGCATGAAAGATTGTTAAGGACATGATATGATAGTTATGCATGATAAGTTATTTTTATGGTTTGTACCAAGGGTGGGCTTCGTAAACGCCCCGGGGTCGATGGAGTAAGACTCGGGCCTTGTCAGTAATGGGCCTTTGAGTGCCCTAGGTCGATGGAGTAAGACTCGGGCCTAGTATGTATGCATGGTAGGGCTCAAGACTTGCTACCTTGGACCTACGCATTATGTATGTGGTACAAACCGGGATCCCAAATGATGATGATATTAATTTCAAGTACTATTAAGTATAAGTTTTCAAATTCACGATGCATTGCCTACATTCATATGTGCTTGAATTATATGATGATATGATATAATGTCATGTGATATTATGATATGAATATGATGCCCTTGTATGTCTTATGCTTGTGATTTATTTGTTTTATGATATGATATTCATGCTTCTATGAAATGATATGTGAATAAGAAATATGCATGATATGTTTGAATAGAATGACATGTTATGTTATGATTAGTTGAGACGATGATATGTTGATCCATTCTTGATATACGATGATTCTCGGTTTTAGTGAGTAGGAAAGGAACTTACTGAGCCATGAGTGCTCATAGCTTACTTTCCTTGTACCGCAGATAAAAGAGAAAGCTGGATGAACAACGGAGCAGTAGGAGGAGCAGATAGTGATGTGTGTGGTGGTGGCTCGGCTAGGACGATTCGGACAAATTAATATTTTTAGTTATAAGTTCAATATATGCACATTTGAACAAATCAGAATATGTGATATTATGCTTAATAAATTAAATTCTTTAAAATTTTTATTCTTCCGCTGTTATAGTAAAACATGTACGTAAGTAGTATAAGAACGTAGCGCCGCCCTTAGGTAAGAAGGGTGGGCGTTACATTAATCTTGCTTGGAAGGTAAAATGACCAAGAGACCTTTTAAGGCCAAGGGGCGTAGAGTCAAAGATGTGTTAGAACTGTTTCACTCTGATTTGTGTGGTCCTATGTCTATCCAGGCAAGAGGTGGTTTCCAATATTTTGTCTATTTTATAGACGATTATTCGAGATACGGATACATTTACTTGATGCGCAGCAAGTCTGAGTGCTTTGATAAGTTCAAAGAGTACAAGGCTTATGTGGAGAAACATCATGGTAAAAGTATCAAGCCACTACGGTCTGATCATGGTGGCAAATACCTCTTAGGAGAGTTTAGGAATTACTTATCAGAGGCCGGGATTCAATCCCAATTGTCCGCACCTGGTACACCCCAACAAAATGGTGTGGCAGAATGAAGGAATAAGACTCTTATGGAGATGGTTAGATCGATGGTGAACTATTCAGAATTACCAAATTCATTTTGGAGATACTCTCTGGAAACAGTAGTACATATTCTGAACTTCATACCTTCTAAATCAGTACTGTCTACTCCCACAGAATTGTGTAATGGGCGAAAGCCCAGTCTGAGACATATTCGGGTTTGGGATAGTCCAGTACATATGGTGAAAGCAGATGCTGATAAGTTAGAATCTCGTACAGAAGTTCGTGTGTTTGTGGGTTATCCTAGAGGAACGAAAGGTGGTTTATTTTATAGTCCTAAAGATCAGAAGGTCATTGTTAGCACCAATGCCCAATTTTTAGAAGAATACTATATAATGGAACACAAGTCCAGTAGTAAAATTGTTCTAGAAGAAATGAGAGAGGACACGTATACTTTAGTACCAACAGTACAAGATGAAGTATCAACACGTGTCACAAATGATGCACAGTTACAGACAGTGCCTCATCGTAGTGGGAGGATTGTGAGGCAACTTGAGAGATTCATGTTTTGGGAGAGTCTTTAGACTTGATCCCAGGTAAACATGAACCTGATCCCCGGACGTATGATGAAGCACTCCAAGATAAAGATGCAACATCTTGGCAAAAGGCAATGAATTCTGAAATAGAATCTATATATTCTAATAAGGTCTGAGAGATTTTAGAACCAGCAAATGGTGTAAAATCCGTTGGATGCAAGTGGATCTACAAAAGGAAAAGTGGGACCGACGGGAAGGTAGAAACCTTCAAAGAAGGCTTGTTGCGAAAGGTTATACTCAGAAAGAGGGAATCGATTATGAGGAGACTTTTTCACCAGTCACCATGCTTAAGCTTATCCGGATACTCTTATCCATTGCCGCTCATATGGATTATGAAGTTTGGCAAATGAATGTCAAGATAGCTTTCCTTAATGGAAGTCTTGAATAAAACATCCATATGAAGCAACCAGAGGGGTTCATTGAAAAAGTCAAGGAGCATCTAGTGTGCAAGCTTAATCGGTCCATTTATGGACTGAAGCAAGCTTCAAGATCTTGGAACATCCAGTTTAATGAAGTAATCCAGTCATATGGATTTATTCAGTGTCCGGATGAGTCTTGTGTATACAAGAAGTGTAACAGAAACGTGGTGATATTTCTTGTACTATATGTAGATGATATTTTGTTAATTGGCAACAATGTCAAAGTGTTATTGGACATAAGGGTATAGTTATCCAAACAATTTGATATGAAGGACTTAGGATAATGTGCACACATTCTTGGGATCAAAGTCATTAGTGATCGCAAGAAAAGGATGTTGTGCCTATCTCAAGCTTCATATATAGATACAATCTTTGCTCATTTTAGCATGCAAAACTCCAAGAAAGGATTCTTACCTTTTAGGTATGGAGTATCTTTATCTAAAGAGATATCTCCGAAGATATCAAAGGAGATAGAAGACATGAAGGCAGTTTCCTTATGCTTCGGCTGTGGGAAGTCTAATGTATGCAATGCTGTATACGAGACCGAATATTTGTTTTGTCGTGGGCATGGTTAACAGATATCAAAGTAACCCTGGACAAGGACATTGGACTGCTGTAAAGCATATATTAAAGTACCTGAGAAGGACTAGAGATTATATGCTAGTTTACCAAGCAGATGATTTGCTCCCTGTGGGTTACACGGATTCAGACTTCCAATCAGATAGGGACAATAGTAAGTCTACATCAGGCTATGTGTTTACTTTAGGAGGTGGAGCCATTGTATGGAGGAGTGTTAAGCAAAAATGCATTTCAGACTCAACTATGGAAGCTGAGTATGTGGCAGCCTCTGAAGCAGCCAAAGAAACTGTATGGCATAAGAACTTCCTAATGGACTTGGATGTGATTCCTGGTTTGTCCAAAATCATCACAATTTATTGTGATAATAGCAGTGCAGTTGCAAACTCAAAGGAACCACGAGCCTATTAGGCAAGTAAATATATAGAGCGCAAGTACCACCTGATACGGGACATCGTGAAGCAAGGAGAAGTTGTCGTCGCTAAGATAGCATCAGCAGATAACTTGACAGATCCTTTCACTAAGTCCCTTCCAATGAAAGCTTTTGATCGGCATGTGGAGGGGATGAGAATCAGATGTATGGCAGCAGATATGGCAGCTTAGTCTTTTAGTATAAGTGGGAGATTGTTAGAGTGTATACTAAAAGCCTAGCTTTTGTAAATATTTATTTTGAAATAAAGAATCACATTGGTCAAAATGCCTACATTTATATGCTAAGTGTAGTTGTTCAATTAATTTATAATGTAGATAACATGGTGTGTGGTATCACACGCAGAAGATTATGTTATCGGTTCTTTATAAATTATAAACAGTAGCTCACGACTAAGATGGAAAGGAACAAATCATTAGAATAGTCATAGTGTAATTAGGTATTAGTTTATCTTGAATAATAAATTATACTAGTACACTCTAAGTGTGTTGAGCAGGAACATTTAAGGAAAGTCTTTTTATACTGACCTAATAAAAGAACTAGACCTTAGTTATTATGCAAGTGTGTGCTCTTAATCCTAATATAAAAATAAGCACATATATTTAGTATTTATTTTTTTAACTTATCAAAGGTCAGATTTAGCTCGATAAATCAAAAGGTCCGATAAATTGGGAAATGATATTATTTATAGTGTGTGTTGTTGATTATAGAAGGAAACTTTGTCCTAGTAATCTAGGGTGATAATGTCCCCAAGGGGAGCTCATAAGAATTGTCATGTTAAACCCTACAGGTGGACTTAGTCCAACATGACGATAAGGTTGAGTGGTACTACTCTTGGACTGAGATATTAATTAAAGTGAGTTGTCAGTAACTCAATTATTTAGTGGACATCCGACATCTTAGACACAGGGAGATTAACACACTCATAATAAGTAGGAGCCCAAAATGTAATTTGGGATTGATGCGTTAGTTCAATAATAATTCTTTAGTGGTATGAATTATTATTGATGAAATTAAGTTGGGTGTTCGGGGCGAACACGGGAAGCTTAATTTCATCGGGAGACCAAAACCAATTACTCCTCTCGGGCCTTATCGTACCATCTTATTTATAAAGTATTATACCCACCTATACCCACCTTTATACCCATCATAATGTGGCCGGCCAAGCCTTGCTTGGAGTCCAAGCAAGGGGTCGGCCAAGTTAACCCTTAGATGAGCCAAGTGGTGGCCGGCCCTAGCTTGAGTCCAAGCTTAGGTGGCTGACCACAAAAAAATGAAATGGATTTTATTTTTAAAATTTTTCTTATGTGGATCACATGGTTTTAAAAGAGAGTTTAAAATTTAAATCTTTCCTTTTATAGCTTTCTACAAAAGATTAAGAAAAGATTTGATATCTTTCCTTATTTGTAAATTGAAAGGAATATTTTAATAAAACTTTCCTTTTACGTAACTATGTTCATGATATAAAAGAGAGTTTAAAATTAAATATTCTCTTTTATAAGTTTCTACAAAAGATTAAGAAAAGATTTGATATCTTTCTTTATTTGTAGATTGTAAGGAGATTTTAATTTTAAAGATAACTTTCCTTTTTGGAAATCATCCACATGTTTTAATAGAAAAATTTTAATTTATAAAATTCTTTTTATAACCAACATTGAAGGGAAAAATTATTAGAGAAATTTTTATTTTAAAATTTCTGGAAATAAATTAGGAAGTTTTAATTTTGTGTTAAAATTTTCCTTGCTTAGGAGCTATGAGGTGGTCGGCCACTTGATATAAGAAAAGGAAATTGGTTTTAATTAATTAAATTTTTCTTTTCATGGCAAAGTAATAAGGAATTATTTATTTAAATTTTCCTTATTTGCCAAGACCAAGGATTATAAAAGAGGAGGTAGGGGTGCCTTCATGGCTAACAACTCTATTCTATTTTCCTCCCTCTCTTCCTTGGTGGTGGCCGGCCCAAGAGATTCTTCTTCTCCTCTTCTCTTCTTCTTTATTGGCTCGTTTCATCCCTCTCTTGGAGCTCTTGTTGGTGGCCGGTTCTAGCTAGGAGAAGGAGAGAAAGGAGGCTTTGTTTCTTGCATCCCTTGGAGCTTAGTGGTGGTGGCTGAACCTCTATATCCTTGGAGGAGTCTTGGTGGCCGAAACTTGGTGAGGAAGAAGAAGGGCTTGGGTGATTCTCATCTCGGTAGATCGTTGCCCACACAACATCCGAGATAAGAAGAGGAATATGATAGAAGATCAAGAGGTTGTTACATACAAAGAAAGGTATAACTAGTAATTGTGTTCCGCATCAGGCTAGTTTTTCTTTGTATAAATTCCAAACACAAGAGGCATATGATTCTAGAGTTTTGAATTTGAGATTCGAGTTTGTGTTTTTTTTTTTTTTTGAAATTTGTGATTCGATTTTTCCTTTTGGTTAAACCTAGAGTTATATAAGGAAATTAAATATTAGATTTCCTTAAAAGGCTTTGTCTAGGCGGTGGTGGATGATCCCAGACCCAAGAAGGACTAGTGCCTCGCCATGCAGCCCTGGAAGCCAATTTTGGAAATTAATATTTAATTGAATTTATAACATAGGTGGATTTGGATCAATAATGTTAAGCATCGTTTGCGATCCAAAACTAAACCATTAAGAACATATAAGTTAAATTTGGAATCAATAATGTTAAGTTCTATTTGCGATTCTTAATTTAATTTCTAAAGAATATAATAGGTTGTTAGGAAAGGTTCGACACTTGTACAAAATTTCTATTGATGTTCCTAATGCTACTACAGAGATCTTGGTAAGTGTTTTCTCTCAAGGCCTCAACGATAATGATTTTTTCAAGGACTTAGTGAGTAATCCCCCAACCAATTTTGATTTATTGATTGAGAGGGCTACTGAATTCATTAATGTCAAAGAAGCCCAAGCAGCTCGCAAGAAGGAGAATGTAGTGCCTGTCTCAACCACAGTCCATGAGGGAGCTGTAGCTCCTGTTCATCCACCAAGGGGACCTCACGGAGCTCCACCTCCACACCGTCAACCTGAGCGGAGACCCCAAGCAGTCTAGCATGTGGAGATGCCACAAGAAGTCCCCCGAAGATGGTGTACCTATCATATGTCGGGTACACATTACACTAAAGATTGCTTTGCCTTAAAGAACCAGAGGACAAATAGCAATCGTTATCACCGGCGATCTCCTAACCGACAACCCTACCAAAGGAAAAATAGTCAACCTAAGCGGGAATATCAAGTGACTGAGACACAACAGGGGGCACTACAACTGTCGGGCGGGCCATCCCGGGCGCATGAACCAGCACAGCTTGAGATAGCGATAGCTCGATAAGAAGAAATCAGAGCAATGTCGCCCCGAGGAAATATTAATATGATAACGAGCGAGCCTATAGATGGAGATTCAAATCGGGCGAGAAAGGCACACGCTCGGCGACTATAGATCCATGCAGTTAGATGCAACACAGAAAAAGCAGCAGGCCCAGAGATCAGTTTTGGCCCTAAAGATCTAAAGGGGGTAGAAGTACCCCATGACGACGTCCTGATAATAAAAGCTGTCATAGCTAACTTTAATATCTCCCAGACTTTTATTGATACTGGTAGCTCTGTCAATATTATTTTCAAAAAAGATTTTGATTAGTTGCAGATAGATCCGAGCAAGCTCCGACCCATGGTAACTCCGCTTTATGGTTTTATGGGCAATGAAGTTCAATCTCTCGGTCAGATAAAACTAGCCATCTCTCTAGGGGAGGAGCTGATGTGCGTAGATTGTATACACTTCTTTAGCATGTTTTCACGCACAGTCACATACTTTGAGCATACTTGATCTATGCATTTTTATACTTCTAGCTTTCCTTTTTAACATATTTACTCTCTTTGTTCGGAAATCTGCTTTTGTGCATTTTCTGTACGCAGGAGTCGAATTTGGTGAAGGATGCGTGTTCGAGGCCAAATTTGCTAGCAAAGCGATGGAGGAAGCCTTGATACCTGAACCCCACACGGCCCTGCCATGGGGGTTTGCCGAGGCCGTGTGAAGATGAGAGACCATGTAGCTACAACAGAGAAAGAAGATGGCTTGGCCGTGTGAACCTCACACGGTCGTGCCAAGTTTTGAAGCCCAATGAAGCCTAGGCCGTGTACACCACACCACCATGTATGTTTTCCAGATACCAGAGAAGCCTCGGCCATGTTTGCTATACGGTCGTGTGAGGTTTCCAGTGAGCAAGAGAGTGCTGGCCGTGTGCACCACACGGTCATGCCAGGTTTCCAGAGGCGAAGGCAGTACATGCCGTGTAGATCTACATGACCGTGCAAGGGGGGCATTGGTAGAGGCGAGCCATGGCCGTGTACCTCACACGGCCGTGTGAGGTTGGCAGAGAGGAGAATGGAGCAGACCATGTGAACCTCACACGACCGTGTTTCAGGGTTGTGTGGCGCCCAAACCCTTCTTCTATATAAAGCTTCCTTCTTGATTTGAAAGGGGATCTTCTCCCCTTTGGGAGAAAGGAAGATTTGGGCGATTCCTTCCATTCTTGGGTGGATTTCTGGGCGATCTAAGGGAAGATCTTCACCAATTCGACTCCGGGAACGTGGATTGGATCCGAAGACCGTCTTCATCATAAATAAGCCTTCTTTCTTTCCTTTGCTTGGATTGGGATTGAGAATGCTTGTAATCTTTATGTTTTCGGATTTCTTTCTTCGATTTATGGAGTAGATATCTTGTTCTAGGATGGAGGGAGTATTTGTAAGGAAATCTTGATGTAAAACTCTTTTGGATATGCCAATTTCCTATTTCTATGATTTTGCTTTATTTTGTATCTATTATTTCTTGTGTGGATTGTTGTGATTAGGGTTTAATTACCATTGCTTGATTGAATGTTTGAATATCTTATGGATCTTGTATGGATTGCTCCTTATTCGATTTTCTGAGGGATCTTCGTGACAGGAACATGCCTGTGTAAGGACTCTTGAGGGGTAATCTTGAAGGGGAAATTAGGTATTTCAAGAAGGTAGGATAGATAGGTTGAATTAATCTTTATATCTTGATGGGTTAATGAGTGATGGATTCCTATGTTGATTTTCTGTGGGACACACGTGACAGGCAAGCTCGTGTAAGGACAACATAGATTCATTCCTAATTAGTCAATCTAGGTATGGATTTCAGTCTTAGGTCGGTTCTCTATTGCAAGAGAGAGCAGACAACCTTCTACAAATGATGCACAATTGAGAAAAAGGATTTGGTAGATTATTTACATTGAAGAACCTTACAAAGAAATCAAAACTCCTAGAATATCCCTTATCATTGCCTTTATTCTTGTTGCCTATTCTTTCATTCTTTTGTTTACTTTTCATAGTTACACTTAGACTTTGTTAATCCATTGATTTATTGTCTAGCTAATTTGCTTTGAGACATTCTTAGTGCTTATTCCAGTCCCTGTGGATACGATAATCTTTTATATTACTTGCGATATTTCTGTACACTTGCGGAGGACAACAAGTTTTTGGTGTCGTTGCCGGGGACTGCGCTATAACATTAGGGATTATCAATTGAGTTAGACTAGACATAACTTTTCTTTTCATTTGTATAGTTGTAACTAACTGTTAGAATTCTGTTTTCATAGGCTTTTCCTTTCTTGAATAACATTCTTGTGAATTCTTTTTGTTGTTACTCTAATTCTGCATTTTGATTTTAACATTGTTGTCTAACTTTTCTTAGTTTTCTTTGGATTTAGTCTCTTTCTTTCATTTTCTTTTGTAAACATATCTTGGTATCTTGTTCTTGTGTATGCAAAGATCTAACAATGCAGGAGAACTTCTTCCTCTAGACCCTGAGATAGACAGAACATTTCATAGAAGAAAAATTCTGCAAAGACAACAAGAAGAATAAGAACATTCTATTATGGCAAATAGACCACTAAAAGATTATGCAACACCTTATGCTAGAGGTTTTTGATCTAGTATTTCAAGACCTTCAATTTAAGCAAACAATTTTGAGATCAAGCCTACAATTATATCTATGGTGCAACAAAATCAATTTGGTGGAGGACCGCATGAAGACCCAAATCAACATTTAGAGGTCTTCTATGATATATGCGGGACAATGAAGATGAATGGTGTTCCTTCAGAGGAAGTGCACCTACTTTTATTTGGGTTCTCCTTGAGAGATAGAGCCAAGCAATGGTTAAACTCTTTGGCTCTAAATAGCATCACCACATGGGAGCAATGTGAGCAACAATTCCTTGACAAATTCTATCCTCCAAGTAAAACAGCCCATATGAGGAATCTTATTGCAAGCTTCAAGCAAGTGGACTCTGAATCTTTATTTGAAGCTTGGGATAGATACAATAGTTTTCTCAGACAATGCCTGCACCATGGTTTGAAAAGATGGTTAGTGCTACATAAGTTTTATAACGGCATTAATTATCATACAAAAGTGTCCCTTGACTCAGTTGCTAGAGGAGCACTTATGGACAAGAGTTTGGATGAAACCGAGGAGATAATTGAGAGCGTAGCACAAAACCACTGTAACGCCCGCCCCTCCTGCTAGTAGGGCGGGGTTACTTTACTTACAAGGGGAACATACATGCATATTAATATTTCTTTTTCTAAAGTAACACAGCGGAAGAATTCATTTATTTATTTATTTATTTTTATGAACGAAGTCACGATGTCATATTCTATCATAAACATGAATAAGTATCATGAAATCATGTGAAACATTAACATAAATAAATATAAGAAAGTCGTTTATTTGTCTTAGCCGAGCCACCACCACACACATCTCTTTGCCTCTCCTACAGCTCCCCTACTTCATCCATTCTTTACCTTTATCTGCTGTACAAGGAAAGTAAGCTATAAGCACACAGGCTTAGTAAGATCCTTTCCTACTCACAAAAACATATTTCATATCATAATCATATAAGCATATAACAATGGAACCATAATCATCTAACATCATATCGTGTAAACATAGCATCATAACATATCATCTTATAAAGAACATCATGCTATATCATATCATAATTCATAAGAGCATCATGTCATATAAATCATAAGAGCATATCATATCATATAGAAATATCATGAGGTATCATATCATAAATAAAAGAGCATCATGTCATATAAATCATAAGAGCATATCATATCATGAAGAAATATCATGCAAGATGTCTTTTAAAACATGTGTCATGTCATGTGCAAGATGTCTTAAAACATATCATGTAGTACTTGAACATAATATCATCATGAGGGCCCGGCTTGTACCACATACATACATAAATACGCGCAATCCCTAGGACAGGGTAGCTAGCCCCGAACCTACTAGGGAACTAGGTCCGTACTATGACTGTCGACCTAGGGGTATACTAAGGATCCCATCCCTTTTTACTATACCCGTTCATAGTCCGTCGGCCTAGGGGCGCTTATGGAGCCCACCCTTGGTACAAGCTATACAAAGTAAAATAGCATATCATGGTACATGTCATAACATAGCATATCATATCTTGTCAAATCATGAAGAGTGCTCTTAGTCCCCAAGGGGAAGCAACTCTTAGGCCTTCACTTGTCATATCATAAAGAGTGCTCTTAATCCCAACAAAAAAGGGAAGCAACGCTTAGGCCTTTGCTTGTCATATCATAAAACATGCATACTTGAGCACATAGCACATCATAAGAGACATTATCATGCATGGATCATAAGCATACATAAATGAGCATATTACTTGTCATATCATAAAGCATGCATACTTGAGCATATAGCACATCATAAGAGACATTATCATGCATGGATCATAAGCATACATAAATAAACACATCACCTATCATAGAAAAACGTAATCATGCATGGGATCATTAAATAACATCTCTTAATTCATAACGTATCATGTGAGACACATAATGATTCATAATTGGATCTCAATCACCAAATTCTATAGGGAGGCCGAAACATTCAAGGTATTGCCCTAAGGTACAAGCAACATAAAAGCATATGAACCTTAAATCAATTTCATAGCATTTATCATAAAGAACATCATGAGCATATTTAGTTAGGTTCTAAGCTCACTAGGTCTTTCAACCTAGTTATGGCCGAAACATTGTAAAGCATGAACCTAGGTTACAAGTGGCACAAAAGCATATGAACCCTAAACCAATTTCATATCATATACTTTAAGGAACATCATGAGTATGTTTTGTTTAGGTTCAAACTTCCTAGGTATTTAAATCTTGTTCTGACCGAATATTAAGGAGCATGAAACTAAGTTCTAAACAACATACAAGCATCAGAATATCATGTTAACTTCATATCATATCATAAGGAAAGTCATGAGCATGTTAAATCAACTTTTAAACTTTCCTAGGCTCCTAATCCCATCATGGCCGAAAGATCAAAGAGTATGAACTTAAACTCTAAACAACATACAAGCATAAGAATCTCATGTTAACTTCCTATCATATCATAAGAAAAGTCATAAGCATGTTAAACAAATTTTTAAGCTTCCCTAGGTCTTTAATTCTATCATGGCCGAAAGTTCATGAAGATGGAAATTAAGCTCTAAACAACATACAAGCATAAGAATCTCATGTTAGCTTCATATCATATTATAAGGAAGGTCATAAGCATGTTAAATCAATTTTTAAGCTTGCCTAGGTCTTTAATTCTATCATGGCCAAAAGTTCTTGAGGAAGGAAATTAAACTCTAAACAACATACAAGCATGAATATCAAGCTAACTTCATATCATATCATAAGGGAATTCATGCTTTGACCCTAAAATTGATCATGGCCGAAACATAAGGAGGCATGCATCTAGGTTTCAAGCAACATTCAAACATGATAACCCTAAGTTAGCTTTATATCATGTCCTAAGAAGAGTCATGAGCATGTTGGAGTAAGTCTTAAGCTCTCCTAGGTTTTAAATCTCATTATGGCCGAAGCCCTAAGGTGCAACATATCAAGGTTCCAAACAACCTACAAGCATGAAACCCTAAGAAATCTTCTTACTCTTTTTCATAAGAAAAGTCATGAGCATGATAGCTTAAAATTTTAAACACTTCTAGGTCTTCATTTCTATCATGGTCGAAACCCTAATTCCCTAAGGTGGCATGCATTTAGGTTCCAATTAACATACAAGTGTGAAAACACTAAATCCTCTTCATAACATATTAATAAGCAAGTCATGATCATGGTAGACTAAATTTTTAACCTCTCTTAGTAAATTTCTCTATCATGACCGAACACTTCATGAGCATGTATTTAGGTTTTAAGCAACATACAAGCATAAAAACACCAAACTAATCTCTTATCATAGGGTACATATCATAAGGACATAGTGAGCATGTTTAGTTTAGGTCTTAAGCCTTCCTAATCCTTTATTCATACTTTGGCCGAAAGTTCAAGAGCATGTATCTAAGTTTTAGGTAAGCCTGCAAGCATAAGAAACATTCACTAACTCCTATACTAGGGCACATATCATAAGAACATAGTGAGCATGCTTAGTTAGGTCTTAAACTTCTCTAAATCCTTTGTTCAAGTTTTGGCCGAAATTTCAAGAAGTGATCCTAGGTTTTTAAGCATTCTAACCTTATGGAAAACACGTAAACAACTTGTACCACAGGTGAGGGGATACTTACAACTTGTTGCTTGTTTTTCCTAAGGAAGATGGTACCCTTGTGAAGAGGAAGAAGAAACTTCTCTTCTTAGTTCTCTCTTTTCTTCTCTTACTTGTAAGGAGTAGATCTTGAGGACTCCTTCTTGTGAATTAGTTTTTCTTAGCAAGAAAAACCTTAGCTTGGATTTTCGGAAATGAGAGAGGGAGAGGTTTAGGTTTCAGTGGAGAAGGAAGAAGGAGAACGAAGGAGGAGGAAGAAGAAGGAGGAAGAATTAACCAACTTTCTTTCCCTTTTCTTCTCTCATTCCTATTTATTCCCAATGAGAATGAAACATGTCCCCATTCATCCCCTTAACTCCTCTATCTCCTCACTCTCTTAATTCCTACGAAAATAGAAAAAAAAGAAGGAAGAAAGTCAACTTGTCTTTAGCTTGCTTCTTTTCTTAACCAAGAGGAAGAGGAGGTAAGCTACTTGATTTTCTCTTGTTCCTTTACTTAATTATATTCTTACTTTTAACTACAATTTCCATTCTTTTCTATTCATATATCATTCATTACTCTAGTGGTTACCATACACCAATTTAACTCTATCATTTGTGGGAGGTTCAAGGTTCAAACCTTAACCTCTTTTTCTTTTTATTTCATTTTGGTTTCTATTTCCATTTCTCTTTTTCTTTTATTCTAAAAGAAAAATACTCATAGGTATAGCTTATCATTTCGTGGGTGTTACAACCACCATCAATGGGCTAATGAAAGAAGTGGTGGCTATTCTTGTATGAACCCAACAACAAAAGCATCAGGAAAATTTGATGTTGATGCAGTGACCTTATTGGCTGCAAAATTGGATGCTCTTACAAAAAAATTTGAGAATATGGGAGCTAGCTCAAGTACGTTCAATGCCATTGTATCTTCTTGTGAGGTATGTGTAAGTTCTAAACATTCGAATGACTCATGTCCATTAGGGGCTATCACTGCACAAATCAATCAATTAGAGCAATATGATGCAATCATAAGTTTCAATCAAAGGCAGAACAACCCATACTCAAATACCTACAACCCTGGATGGAAAAGTCATCCAAATTTTTCCTATAGAAATAATCAAGATCAAGAGTCATCTATGGGGGCAAGACCTACTTTTCAATCCGGGCAGCAAAATTTTCAGCAACAGTCTTCTCAAGGCTTTCCTATGTCTAAAATTGAAAAGATGTTTGAAGATATTATGTCCACTCAGAATGAAATGAAACAAGACATTTTAAAGCTTACTCAGAGAGTGGATAATTCTGAAAGACATCAAAAGATTCTGGAAAGTCAGATTGCCCAACTAGCTTCCTCATCTTCTAGAGCACGAGGACAATTACCTTGCAAACCTGATGTCAATTCTATGGAGCACTTCAATAGAATTGAGCTTAGGAGCGAACGGACCTTGGGAGATCCCCAAGTGACTGCTCCAAAAGGGATGCACACTGAAGAAGAGCTCTCTCCTCCAGCACCAAATCAGATTCAAGACAATGAGGAGAGTACTACTAAGGTTGAAGAGACTCTTCCACTCAACCATCAAAGTATAGCAGTCTCTTTTCCTCAATGACTTATTATGTTAAAGAAGGATGAAGAATTTGGCAAATTCTTGGAGAAGGTAAAAGAAATGTGTGTTGAAGTACCACTCATTGATGCAATCCTTCAAATGCCCAAGTTTGCCAAATTCCTGAAGGACATCATGTAGAAAAAGAGAAGGAAAGGTGACATAGAGACCATTGTACTTACAGAGGAATGCAGTGCTCTTTTTGAAAAGAACACTTCCCCAAAGTTGAAAGACCACGGAAGCTTTTATATTCCTTATAATATAGGAACTGAATTTATTGAGAAATCTTTTTGTGATTTGGGGGCAAGTGTTAGCCTCATTCCTTATTCTATTTGTAATAAATTAGGTCTCAAAAACTTTAAACTCACTACCATGACACTACAACTTGTTGATCACTCCTACAGGTACCCTATGGGTATCGTTGAGGATGTGCCAGTAGAAGTAGGTGGGAGTATAATTCCCACTGATTTTGTTGTGTTAGACATGGAGGAGGACCCAAAAATCCCTATCATATTGGGAAGACCATTCCTTGCTACAGCATGAGCTATTATTGATGTTAAAAATCATAAACTTTCTTTGGTGATTGGTAATGAACGGTTGGAATATGATTTATCTAAAGCTTCTAACCATGTCTCTTCTCTCTTAAATGCTTGTAGCAGGGCAAGCATTTACAAACTGGAGGAATGGAATTTCCATCCTCATGGGAGGCCACAAAATGAAGAGAATAATGTGGTGGAAGATGTTGGGAGGAGACCTCCAAAAAAAAGTGACAAATATGTCTGCCCTCCTAGGGCAAGGAAAAGAGAGGAGTAATCGAGATTGGTCAAGCTAAAGACCCTAAACAAGCGCTTCTTGGGAGGCAACCCAAGGGTTCTTTTTAGTTAGATTCATTCCATGTTTTTGTTGATTCATTAGTAGTATTTTTACTTTGCTTTTTTGTTTTGTTTTCAGGTTGAAATTTCACTTCTATGAGCTGACCATGACTTTTTCATGGGCATGGAAGTGTTGGAAGAGCTAGAAGGGAGAAAAATCATCAATTGGAGCAAAACAGAGCATGGCCATGTGCTATACACGGCTAGGCTCATGGTGCAAAGAAGGGAGATGCGTGGGTCGTGTCTACATGACACGGCCGTGTGGAGTCTCCAGAGACGCAAAGGTGGACGACCGTGTCTCACACACAGCCGTGTGAAGGAACCAGTGCTGAAGCATGCACTAGCCGTGTCATCTGACACGGCCGTGTGCTGATTCCAGAGAAGGAGGTCGTTGAGGCCGTGTCCCAGACACGGCCATGCGTGGACAACCGAGAGGAAGAAGTATATGGCCGTGCCAATTGGCATGGCCGTGTGACTCAACCCGAGAAGGAGAAGGCGGGGGCCGTGTAGATCTACACGGCCCGTGTGGAGAAACTTATTCAAGTCGTGTCTGCAATACACGGCTAGATCTAGGCCAAGTCCCCCACACACCCACCTCATCTCAACACCCTTTTCTCTCTAAAATTCCTCTCTTCCTCAAATTTTCTCCTAAACCTTTTCAGATCTAAACCTAAAACCCTTTCTTCTCCACAAACTTCACCTAGATCTAGATTCTTCTCTTCTCCTTGATCTAAGATCTCCATTTACCTAACCAAAAACCTTGTTCTTTGAGACCTATTTCTTCAAGATCTAGTTCCTCCAACCTTCAACAGTACCTTTCCCACTCAAACTTGACATTATGTCTAACCTTTTGAAGAAACTACGCAAGGGAGGTGGTAGATCAAGTGGAGACAAGGGGAAGGAGCCAAGCAAGGATAAAGGGAAACAACCAGTCAAAGGCAAAGGAAAGAGGACATCACGCTACGAAGGTAACGACAATGAATTCAATATTGTATTTAGAAATGATGATCATATAACTAGATTTGCAATTGTTGTCAATAGAAAGATTGTGTGTACAAGATATATGGACCCAACTGTCCTTGACATGGTAGGAATTAGGGATGATGTAGATTGGATGAAAGGGTTCCAAGATTGGAGTGATATGTTGTACTCACATCTACCAACTTATCCTCGACTTGTTTTGGAGTTTCTAAGTTCTCTAGATGTCCATTTTGCCAATGAAGACGATTTTGTTGGCAAGAGAAGTTTTAGGTTGATGAATCAAGACTTTTAATAGACATTTAGTGACTTTAACACTTGTTTTGAATTGTCTTCCGGTAGCTCTCGAAGGTTTGATGGTTTAATTGGAATCATTTTTCGAATTCAATCACCAGATTAGATCACCCTTATGAGCCCTCTAAAGCCAAGGCTTCTCACATGCAAAACCCTGTTTTCAGATAACTACATAGAATCATGAGAAAAACTATTTTTGGTAGGGGGAATGTGATGGAGTCGTCAAAAAGGTAGAACTTTATTCTCTATGGGTTATGCTACATAAGGTTGATTTTGATTCCGGTTTTCATTTTTTGCAAACCTTAGTAAGAACTGCGAGGGCATCTTCGCGATCAATAGTTCTTGGTGGTTTGATTACTCAAGTAACAATTAACTTGGAACTTGATTTAGATGGGTTGGAGGTTATTCATGGCAATGATATGATCAACATGGCTGCATGTCTTGCCATGAAAATGATTATTCAGGATGAGAATAGTTTCACATTTCCTAGGAGGAATGGTTTTCCTCTACCTCTTCCTTGTCCCGAACGAACTTCCATTCGTAACCCAGCTAATTGGGTAATCACTGATATAGACCCTGAGAATGTCCCCTCCATATCCGGAGACACAGAGTCACACATTGAGCCCTCGACATCTCGATACCCGCAGCCATCCGGTCACCCAGATCCTGCTAGGCATTCTTTTGCCTATGGTACGGGTCCCTCCAGATTTGACTTTTCTGATTTTCGTACTTCTCTAGAATCACTTCATGAGAAGCATGATGCCCAACGAAGAATGTTGGAAGGTCGCTTCTCTTTATCAAATAATCAATTTAGAGAAGTACAAGAGCACTTTCAATCCACGAGGAATTTTCAAGGTCAAGTGGCTGAATTTGTCCACGATTATGATACAAATCAAGCTAGAATGAGAGATTTTATGCAAAGCATGAGTGTCACTAGCCAACAAGTAGATGCTTTGTTTGAGTATCATATAATCATGAGCGAAACTCCTGGTTTCCCTAGTTTTCCCATTGGCCAACCACGTCGTAGGCATCATTTTCCTCGTCCTCCTCCACCTCCACCTTCTCCACCATATTGATTTCATCGGGACGATGAAAAGTTTAAGTCTGGGGGGGTGTCGAACCTATTTTTTCTTTTTGCATTCTAGTTTTCAGTTTTTGTTGTTTTCTGCATGTTAGTTGTTTTTGCTCTACATTTTATTTTGATTGTCTTGCTTGGATTGCTTGTTTTGATAGTCACTTGACTATCTTTTGAAATCTTGTGGCATACATCTTGAGAACAACAAAACTTCACTTATATGCTTTCTTGTCTTCAAGATTAAATGTTAGCACATTTATTATCTAGATTCATGATGCTCAAATGATGCTAGAAGTATGCTTATTATACCTCTTTTCTCTATCTTGGGTAGCATGAAATAAGCTAAGTATCTTATGGAGATGAGTTTTAGTTTTGGCTTGACCTTAAGGATCTTATTTTCACTACACCTATACTTGATGCTTGAATGATTGATATCATTGAAATAGTCAAGATTCATCTTGTTTGTTTAGTACTTGGTTTCCATGGTGATTTCTCAAATTTCATTTTGGTTATTGGATGAGGCTCAAATCATGTAAGCTCATTTGGAAAAATCAAAATATCCCAACATTTGTGCTAAAAGTACAATTGTGAAATAAGATTTGCACAATGCAACTACTTATGAAAAAATGTGAAAAAAAAACAAAGAAAAAAAAATTGAATAAGAGATATAAAAAATAGTTGTTGTGAGTGAAATCTAGCAAGTCACACCTTTGAGACCGAGTTAGGTTACTAGGGAAATGGCTGCTAGTTCTCTTGAGATTGAGCACGCCTTTGAGACCTTGGGTTGATTGAGAAATATGAACAAAGTGTGTTGCAAGTAAGTGTCTATCACTGGTTACTTGTCCATCACCAGAAACATTAAGAATTTAAACTTGATGATGACTTGACTAGGACATAAATTGAAACTTGAAGAGTTTTGAGTTATTTTTGCACTGTGCACAGGGTACTTATGCTTGAGCCAAACTAAACTTATTCTCATGATCATGCTTACTAATGAAACTTTTTGATAGAGTTAGGAGAGTGCATTAGGGATATGAGAGCATTGTAGAGCATATGAATTTAGATTGTAGCATTTTACTTGAGGACAAGCAAAGATTTAAGTCTGGGGGTGTGATGTGCGTAAATTGTATACACTTCTTTAGCATGTTTTGACGCACATTCACATACTTTGAGCATACTTGATCTATGTATTTTTATACTTCCAGCTTTACTTTTTAGCATATTTACTCTCTTTGTTCAGAGATCTTCTTTTGTGCATTTTCTGTACGCAGGAGTCGAATTTGGTGAAGGATGCGTGTTTGAGGCCAAATTTGCTAGCAAAGCGATGGAGGAAGCCTTGATATTTGAACCCCACACGACCCTGCCATGGGGGTTTTCCCAGGCCGCGTGAAGATGAGAGGCCATGTAGTCGTAGTAGAGAAAGAAGATGGCTTGGCCGTGTGAACCTCACACGGTCGTGCCAAGTTTTAAAGCCCAATGAAGCCTAAGCCGTGTACACCACACGACCATGTCAGTTTTCCAGAGACTAGAGAAGCCTCGGCCGTGTATGCTACACGACCGTGTGAGGTTTCTAGTGAGCAAGAGAGTGTTGGCCGTGTACACCACACGGCTGTGCCAGGTTTCTAGAGGCGAAAGCAGTACATGACGTGTAGATCTACATGGCCGTGCAAGGGGGGCATTGGTAGAGGCGAGCCATGGTCGTGTACCTCACACGGCCGTGTGAGGTTGGCAGAGAGGAGAATGGAGCAGGCCGTGTGAACCTCACACGACCGTGTTTCGGGGTCGTGTGGTGCCCAAACCCTTCTTCTATATAAAGCTTCCTTCTTGATTTGAAAGGGGATCTTCTCCCCTTTGGGAGAAAGGAAGATTTGGGTGATTCCTTCCATTCTTGGGTGGATTTCTGGGCGATCTAAGGGAAGATCTTCACCGATTCGACTCCGGGAACGTGGATTGGATCCGAAGACCGTCTACATCATAGATAAGCCTTCTTTATTTCCTTTTCTTGGATTGAGATTGAGTGTAACACCCACGAAATGATAAGCTATGCCTATGGGTATTTTTTTTGAATAAAAGAAAAAAAAAGGGAGAGAAATGGAAATAGAAACCAAAATGAAATAAAAAGGAAGAGAGGTTAAGGTTTAAACCTTGAACCTCCCACAAATGATAGAGTTAAATTAGTACATGATAACCACTAGAACCATGAATGACTTATGATTTGTAAAGAGTGGGAATTGTAGTTAAAAGTGAGAGTATGATTAAGTAAGGGAACAAGAGGAAGTCAAGTAGCTATTCTCCTCTTTCTCTTGGTTAAGAAAAGAAGCAAGGAAAAGAGAAAGACAAGTTGTCTTTCCCCTCCCTTTGCTATTTTCGTGGGAATGAAGAGGGGAGAAGATGGAGAAGACAAGGGGATGAATTGGGACACTTTTTCCTCATTGGGAATAAATAAGAATGAGTGAAGAGAAGGGAAAGAAAAGTTTTGTTGATTTTTCCTCCTTCTTCTTCCTCCTCCTTCTTTCTCCTTCTTCCTTCTCCACCGAGACATAGAGCTCTCTCTCCCTCATTTCCAAAGTCCAAGCTAAGGTTTTCTCTCTAAGAAAACTAATTCCTAAGAAGAAGTCTCAAGGTTTACTCCTTACAAGAAAGAGAAAATAAAAGGGAGAACTAGGAAGAGAAGCTCCTTCTTCCTCCTCACAAGGGTACCACTTTCTTTAGGAACAACAAGAGAAAGGATGTAAGTATCCCCTCACCTGTGGTACAAGTTGTTTATGTTTTCCATAAGATTAGAATGCTTGAAACCTAGGGTCACAATTTTGAACTTTCGGCCAAGTGTAGATGAAAGACCTAGGAAAGCTTAAGACCTAAACTGACCATGTTCACTATGTCCCTATGATATGTATGCTATGATAGGAGATTGGTTTGGTGTTCTTATGCTTGTATGTTGCTTAAAACATAATTTCATGCTCCTAAGGTGTTCGGCCAAGACATGAATAAAAGGTTTAGGGAAGTTCAAGACCTAAATAAGCATGTTCATTATGTTCTTATGATAAGTACCCTAGTATAGGAAGCTAGTTAATGTTCTTATGTTGTATGCTTACTTAAAACCTAGATCTATGATTTTGAACTTTCGGCCAAGTGTAGATGAAAGACCTTGGAAAGCTTAAGACCTAAACTAACCATGTTCACTATGTCCTTATGATATGTATGCTATGATAAGAGATTGGTTTGGTGTTTTTATGCTTGTATGTTGCTTAAAACTTAATGTCATACTCATAAGGTGTTCGGCCAAGACTTGAATAATGGATTAGGAGAGGTTAAAAATTTAGGTTATCATGCTCATGACCTTCTTTATGAAATGGTATGAAAGATTCTAAGTGTTTGCATGCTTGTATGTTGTTGGAACTTTGTGGTATTACACTATGGGTGCGTTTGGTTCAAGTTATCATGTATAACCTTGGTTATGTGATTACCAGGTAATCACATAACCAAGGTTATGGGGAATAAAACATAACCAAATACGTAATGCAACAAAAACTTGTTTGTTTGAAGGTTTTAATGAATACCTTAGTTTAATATTTTACCGTATTACCCTCAGTTACAAAATCAACAATACATATTACTATTATTATTTATTTTTTATGTTTTTTTTACTTTTCTTTTTCTTGTATATTTTTTACTTTTTATGTGTTTTTTTATGTGTTTTTTTTACTTTTCTTTTTCTTGTATATTTTTTACTTTTTATGTGTTTTTTTATTTTTTTAATGTTTTTATATTTTTTATATTTATATTTTTTTTATTTTGTTACATTTTTTAAATTTTAAATTTTATTTATTTATTTTATTTTTTAATTTTTTAATTTTTATAAATTTTTTATTTTTAAATTTTTAAAAAAAATTTAAATTTTTTTAAATTTTTTAAAAATTTTAATTTTAAATTTTTTTAAAAAAATTTTTAAATTTTTTTAAAATTTTTTTTAAATTTTAAATTTTTTATTTTAAAAATTTATATTTTAAATTTTTTTTTTTTTTTAAAAATTATTTATTTTTTAAAAAATATTTATTTTTAAAAAATTTTAAATTTTTAAAACATTTTTTACATTTTTTAATATTTTTTTTACATTGTTTCTCTTTTTTCCATGTTTTTTCTTATCGGAGGGTATTTTTGGTAAAAAAAATTCGTTAACCCCGGAATCAAGAAAAACCTTAGTTTTCTGAGGTTTTCCGATTCCGGGTTGCATGACCCTTTTGCTGACGTGTCGGGCATGGAACATTACTCGGGAATCATCGAATACCTAAACCAAACAAGGTTTTTGTTGATAACCTTGAATGGATAACCAAGGTTATCAAGAATAACCCCGAACCAAACGCACCCTATAGGGTTTCGGTCATAATGTGAATGAAAGACCTAGGAGAGCTTAAAACTTAATCTAACATGTTCATGACTCTCCTTAGGATATGATATAAAGCTAACTTAGGGTTATCATGTTTTGATGTTGCTTGAAATCTAGACACATGTTTCTTTATGGTTCGGCCATGGTGAATTTTAGTGTCTAAGGAAGCTTTAAACTAAATCTAGCATGCTCATGATTTCCTTTATGATATGATATGGAGTTAGCTAGATATTCATGCTTGTATGTTGTTTAGAGCTTGATTTTCTTCTTCATGAACTTTCGTCCATGATCAAATTTAGGGTCCAAGGAAACTTAAAATTAAATCTAGCATGCTCATGAATTCCCTTATGATATGATATGAAGTTAGCTTGATATTTATGCTTGTATGTTGCTTAGAGTTTATTTTCCTACTTCATGAACTTTCGGCCATGATAAGGATTAAGACCTAGGAAAGCTTAAAAATTGAATTAACATGCTTATGACCTTCCTTATAATTTGATATGAATTTAACATGAGATTCTTATGCTTGTATGTTGTTAGAGCTTAATTCCCTTCTTCATGAACTTTCGGCCATGATAAGGATCAAGACCTAGGAAAGCTTAAAAATTGGGTTAACATGCTTATGACTTTCCTTATGATATGATATGAAGTTAACATGAGATTCTTATGCTTGTATGTTGTTTAGAGTTTAAGTTCATACTCTTCTAACTTTCGGCCATGATGGGATTAGAAGCCTAGATGTGCCTCACATGTTACGTTATGATTTAAGAGATGTTATTTAATGATTCCATGCATGATTATGTTTTTCTATGATAGGTGATGTGTTCATTTATACCTATGAACCATGCATGATAATGTCTCTTATGATGTGCTATATGCTCAAGTATGCATGCTTTATGATATGACAAGTAATATGCTCATTTCTGTATGCTTATGATCCACGCATAATAATGTCTCTTATGATGTGCTATGTGCTCAAGTATGCATGCTTTATGATATGATAAGTAAAGGCCTAAGAGTTGCTTCCCTATTTGTTGGGATTAAGAGCACTCTCTATGATATGACAAGTGAAGGTCTAAGAGTTGCTTCCCCTTGGGGACTAAGAGCACTCTTCATGATATGACAAGATATGATATACTATGTTATGACATGAACCATGATATGCTATTTTACTTTATATGGCTTGTACCAAGGGTGGGCTCCATAAGCGCCCCTAGGCCGAGGACTATGAACGGGTCTAGTAAAAAGGGATGGGCTCCTTAGTACGCCCCTAGGTCGACGGTCGTAGTACGGACCTATTTCCCTAGTAGGTTCGGGGCTAGCTACCCTGTCCTAGGGATTGCGTGCATTTATGTATGTATGTGGTAAAAGTCAGGCCCTCATGATGATATTATGTTCAAGTACTATAGGATATGTTTAAAGACATCTTGCATATGACATACCACATGTTTTAAAAGACATCTTGCATGATATGATTTATGATATGATATGCTATGCCCTTATGATTTATATGACATGATGCTCTTATGATTTATGATATGATATGCTATGCCCTTATGATTTATATGACATGATGCTCTTATGATTTATGATATGATATGCTTTTATGATTTATATGACATGATGTTTTTTTTATTGATGATATGATACATCATGATATTTCTTTATGATATGCTATGCCCTTATGATTTATATAACATGATGCTCTTATGATTTATGACATGATATAGCATGATATTCTTTATGAAATGATATGTTATGATGCTATGTTTTCACAATATTATGTTAGATGATTATGTTTCCATTGTTATATGCTTATGTGATTATGCTATGATATATGGTTTTTGTGAGTAGGAAAGTATCTTACTAAGCCTGTGTGCTTATAGCTTACTTTCCTTGTACCGCAGATAAAGGCAAAGAAAGGATGAACTAGGGGAGCCGCAGGAGAGGCAAGAGATGTGTGTGGTGGTGGCTCGGCTAAGACAAATAAAAGACCTACTTATGTTATTTGTTTTATGTTGACATGAACTAAGTTATTTATGTTAATGTTCTGCATGACTTCATGATACTTCCGCTATTTTACTTTAAAAAGAAATTTTAATATGCATGTATGTTTCTGCAAGTAGTAAAGTAACCCCGCCCTACTAGCAGGAGGGGTGGGCGTTACATTGAGAATGCTTGTAATCTTTATGTTTTCGGATTTCTTTCTTCGATTTATGGAGTAGATATCTTGTTCTAGGATGGAGGGAGTATTTGTAAGGAAATCTTGATATAAAACTCTTGTGGATATGTCAATTTCCTATTTCTATGATTTTTCCCTGTTTTGTATCTATTCTTTCTTGTGTGGATTGTTGTGATTAGGTCTTAATTACCATTACTTGATTGAATGTTTGAATATCTTATGAATCTTGTATGGATTGCTCCTCATTCGAATTTCCGAGGGATCTTCGTTACAGGAACATGCCCGTGTAAGGACGTTTGAGGAGTAATCTTTAAGGGGAAGTTAGGTATTTCAAGAAGGTAGGATAACTAGGATGAATTAATCTTTATATCTTGATGGGTTAATGAGTGATGGATTCCTATGTTGATTTTCCGAGGGACGCACATGACAGGCAAACCCGTGTACGGACAACATAGATTCATTCCTAATTAGTCAATCTAGGTATGTATTTCAATCCTAGGTTGGTTCTCTATTACAAGAGAGAACCGATAACCTTCTACAAATGATGGACAATTGAGAAAAAAGTTTTGGTAGATCATTTACATTGAAGAACCTTACAAAGAAACCAAAACTCCTAGAATATCCCTTATCATTGCCATTATTCTTCTTGCCTATTCTTTCATTCTTTTGTTTACTTTTCATAGTTACACTTAGATTTTGTTAATCCATTGATTTGTTGTTTAGCTAATTTACTTTGAGACATTCTTAGTGATTATTCCAGTCTCTGTGGATATGATAATCTTTTATATTATTTGCGATATTTCAATATACTTGCGGAGGTCAACAGGAGCCCTTAATGAGAACCAGGAGATCTTATTTCATGGTGGTGGATTCACCTTCTGCATATAACGTTATACTGGTTCAGCCGGCATTGAACAAGTTTCATGCGGTTGTTTCGACTTTCTGTAGAAGGTGAAGTTCCCTATTGATTACCAAGTGGGAGAAGTCCATGGAGATCAATTACTCGCACAGAAATGCTCTGTGGAAATCATCCGAACGGAAGCCAATGTCGCTCACAAAACTCAGAGGATGGAAGTTAATGCTATCCAGGAGAAACTGCCCAGTTTGATATACGAAGAAAATGAGGAAGTACAAATACAAGTCGGGCGACCAGAAGTTGTAACTTATGTGGCGGCCGATTTGGACCTTCCACTCAAAAATGAGATGATACAATGTTTGAGTCGGAATAACAATGTGTTTGCATGGACTCACAAGGAGGTCACAGGTATTTCTCCTCTAGTAATGGAACATTCATTACATGTTTATCCTGATGCTAGGCCTTTCAAGCAAAAGAAAAGAGACTTTGGGGTCGACCAGAACCAGATTATCAAGGAAGAAGTAGATAAGCTACTGGAGGCAGGATATATTCGGGAGGTACAATTTCCCAGCTAGTTAGCCAATGTCGTCCTGGTACCTAAACTAGGAAATAAGTGGAGAGTGTGTATTGACTTTCGGGACCTCAACAAAGCTTGCCCAAAAGATTACTATCATCTACCGAGCATTGATCATGTTGTGGACTCTACCGCTGAATGCGAGTACATTTGTATGCTGGATGTCTACTAGTGCTATCATCAAGTGCCTTTGGCTAAGGATGATCAGGAGAAGGTTAGTTTTATTACAGCTGAAGGTACCTATTGTTATAGGGTTATGCCTTTTGGACTAAAGAATGCAGGGGTGACTTATCAGAGGCTCATGAACAAAGTTTTTCGGAAACAGATAGGAAGAAATATGGAAGTGTATGTAGATGGCATTTTGATTAAATCTCCTCAAGCTGTTGATTTGTGCAAAGATGTAGAGGAAACCTGCCGAACCCTAAGACAATACGGACTCAAGCTCAATCCTGGCAAGTGCTTGTTTGGAGCCAGAAGTGGCAAATTCTAGGGCTATATGGTGACCAAGCGAGGGATAGAAGCAAATCCTAACAAATTTCGAGCAATCCAGGATATGGAACCCCCACGTAATATGAAAGAAGCTCAAAGATTGACCAGGCGAATCACTACATTATCCCGCTTCATCTCTTAATCAGTCGACCGAAGTTTTCATTTCTTCAAGAAACTTCGGAAGGCTAATAAATTTCAGTGGGATAAAGAATGTGACAATGCATTTCGAGAGTTAAAAGATTACTTGTCAACCCTACCTATGTTAGATAAGCCTGTAGTAGGAGAAACCTTATAGGTTTATCTTTCAGCAAATGAGCATGTTGTAAGCTCAGTACTGGTGAGGCGGGAGGGTAAGAAACAACAACCCGTGTATTTTTTAAGTCATCTATTGAAAGGAGCCGAGTGTAGATACACTACACTCGAGAAATTAGCTTATGCCTTGGTCTTAACATCTAGAAGATTGCATCCTTACTTCTTATCACACACAATCATAATATTAACTAATAGTACTCTCGGCCAAGTGCTCCTTAATCCAAAAGCATCCGGGCGATTTATCAAATGGGCGAACGAGCTTAGTGAATATGATATACAATATCAACCTCGTTCGATAATTAAAGCACAAGCTCTGGCAGATTTTATAATAGAAGTGCAAGGTCCCGAAGAAGAAGGGACTTGGAAAATTTATGTAGATGGATCTTCTACCAGACAAGGTAGTGGTGTTGGTATTATTCTTATATCTCCAAGAGAGGATTGAGTTCAACTTTCTGTCCGGCTAAGTTACAGAGCCACCAACAATGAAGCAGAGTATGAAGCATTGATAGCTGGCTTACAAGTAGCTCGGCTTGTGGGAGCTGCTCGGGTATAGATTTATTCTAATTCTCAGCTGGCAACAAAACAATTATCGGGCAATTTTGAGATTAGCAATGATTGACTCAAGTTATATGCAGAAGCTTTTGATAAATTGAAAGCTACATTTCAAGAGGTAAATATACAGAAGATCCCCCGATCAGAAAATCAAGTGGCAGATGAACTAGCCAAGCTTGCATCAACAATAGTACCCTGGAACCTAGATCGACCAGAAGAACAAATAGTATTGGTGTCTTGTATTGAGAGACAAATTAACATAGAAATACAGGGTGACTGGAGAGCACCAATCATATCATTTTTACAACAAGGTATCCTACCAACAGATGCAGAACAAGCTAGAGTTTTTAAGAAGAAGGTCACCCGATATACTTTGATAGGAGAGCAGCTTTACAAAAGGGCTTTTTCTAGTCCCTTACTCAAATGCATTGGACCAGAAGATATGAAATATATTTTATTGTAGGTTCATCAAGGTTCGTGTGGTAGTCATATTGGGGGAAGATCTTTAACACGTAAGAGTGTTTGTCCCCACTAGGTTGACTACATCACACCTAGCTCAAGTTATATTTACTTGTCTTATGGATTCAAATTACTCCAATTATGTGTCTAAGAGTCTCATACTCTTAACATGTGGTGTTTTACAAAGACTTTGAGTAACAACTCTGACAAGTGGTTATAGGGTATACATCTCCCCGCAGGGAGTGGTGAATCCTCTATGGGTTATCCAAACACCTTCATGCACTTTTACTTATACTCAATCATCTCGGGTTCACATTTCCAAGGAGATGCGTTGCTTAAGATATCAAAGTATAAATCTCCATGACTAAGGTGACTTGAATACCTCAAATCTAAAGAAACTTGTACTCAAGCTACAGTAAGAAACTTCACAGACATATCCATATATGTAGAGAACTATATGAAGTCTTATAGTAGGTCACTCTAATGAATTAGTTACCATAACTAGCATTCATGTTTAACTATTGACATACTAATATCTCCAGCTAGTGAGTGACAGCTGCTTGGTCAGACCGAGTATAATCCATGCTAATCTCACAGAATTAATGATGTCTATATACATCAATTCATTACTAGAGAATATTCTAATACTTTCATAATTATATATGTAGAGATGTTCACTAATTGTACTCCAATTATAAATCCTCTCATGCTATGAATCATATTATGAACATTCAATAAGTAAGTTTAAGACCATTCAAACACATAAATAATGTGCACTCAAATAGTGAATCTTTATTTATCAAAATAAATAAGATAAATCATAAGATGATTGCCTTAGGACACATCTTATATATAACAATTAGGGGTCATGGGATCTAGTGATAGGGTTCCTCTTAGGTTACAATCTCTAATTATAATCCTTTTTATTGGAGTGGTTAGCACTAACGATCTAACTCAAGTTTTGATGAATGACAAAGTAGGTTAATTTAGTTCCATTGCGATATAACGCTTTGACCAAGTGTGCAGGAGAAGCCTAGACTGGTCGACGGGCTGACCGGATGTCTGGCATGGAGCCCAGCTAGGTCGACGGGCCGACCGGATAGTTGGCATGAAGTCCAGACAAGACGACGGGCTGATCGGATGTCTGGCACGAAGTCTAGCTATGTCGATGGGCTGACCTGATAGCTAGCACAAAGTCCAGATGGGTCGAAGGGCTGACCAAATGTCTGGCAGATAAGTTAAGGTAAGCCACTGGAGGAGAGTGACTGTGAGAACGTATTCCCAGGAAGGGAACTTAGCTGTCAATCTAACTTAGACCCATTTCGGAACTCTAAGTTGAGATCTTGACTAGATTCCGATCTCAGTGAGACGGAATCTAATTACTACTCGTTCCTTATATAACCGTGCTAACACTTTATTTTGCAGGGTAGTATAATTTACATTTCACCTCGGATTAACGTTTTCATGCAGGTTGCTGGAAAATAGAGGTCTGGGCACCCGAAAGGGATCCGAGCGCACGAAATGCAAATTTTATCCCAAAACGATGTTCTAATGTGGAGCGCTTTGGTTGGCTGGGCTATGTCACAGTCCAAGTAATCGGAAGGGATTTAAGCGCTTGGAGCTCCCTATATAAGGAGGCCTTCTCCAGGGCTTCATAACACAACGACAACATCTTCCAATGCTTGCTCTACTGTGTTGTGCTCCTGCGACATTGCGAAGCTTCTCCGACAACGTGCTGCTAAGAATTTCTTTTTCTTTTACCCTGTTGTTAGTATGCCTTTTAAAAGTTCCTGTACTTAGGGAGCATTTGGTTTAGAGGTTTGGGAATGAGGGAATGGATTCATTTCTAAACCTTGTGTTTGGTTGATGAGAATGAAATCAAGATTTTGGAATGAAACCCAAAAATTTGGGTATGGATGAAACCCACCCCCTCCCTTGAGTTTTGATAGAATGAGAATAAGAATTAAGTTTGGATGAAAATATCCTTAGTATATTTGTTCAATTTTTCTTTCATTTCACTCTCTTTCCTTGTTCTCTCTCATTATACTTTCTTTCTCCTCATTCTATCATCACATTTTCTCTCTGAACATACTTTCTCTCTTCTCATTCTCTCTCATCACACATTCTCTATCATTTTCTCTCTATATTCTCTCTCTTCACACACACACTCTTATTATTTTCTCTCTCTTCATTTTCTCCTCATTTTTTCATCATACTTTCTCTCTCATCATATTTTCTCTCTCCTTAATCTCTCTTACCATACTCTCTTTCTATATTTCCTCTCATCACACTTTCTCTCTCTTTATTCTCTTTCATCACACTCTCTCTCCTCATTTTCTCTCATCACTATTCTCTACTATTTTCTCTCTGTATTCTCTCTCATCATACACTCTCTAATTATTTTCTCTCTCCTTATTTTTTCATCATACTTTTCTCTACTCAATATCTCTTACCATACTCTCTCGCCATATTTTCTCTCATCACACTTCCGCTCGCTTTATTCTCTTCCATCACACTCTCTCTCCTCATTTTCTCTCTCTTCATTTTTTCCCATCACACTTAATCTCTCTTCATTTTTTCCCATCACACTTTCTCTCTCATCACATTTTCTCATCATACTTTCTCTTCTCAATCTCTCATTTTCTATCATCACACTTTCTCTCTCTTCATTTTTTCCTATCACTATTTCTCTCTCAGCACACTTTCTCTCTCTTCATACTTTTTCTCTTCTCAATCTCTCCTATCACGCTCTCTCTCCTCATTTTCTCTCATCACACTTTCCCTCTCTTCATTTTTTCTCATCATACTTTCTCTCTCATCATATGTTTCTCTCACATTCAACTTTCTCTTTCATCTAATTTTTTCTCTTATTTTCTTTTAACGATAAAAAAGGAAATTTATGTTCATTCCGATTGAAAATATTCAACTAACCAAACATTATTTTTAAGAATGATACCCAAGCTCATAACCATTCTCATTCCATAATACTATGATACTCATTCCCATTTTGATTCCTAGGAGAGAACCAAACGCCACTTTACACTTGTAACATTTTTACGAACTGCTAGTGATTGCCCAAAGAAAGCACTCGATGAGTGCGGGCATTGGAGTAGGAGTCGACAAAAGCTCTGAACTAAGTAAATCGGTTTGTGTTAGTGTTGTTCTTTTATTCATTTTCGCTGCGTACTCTCTACGAACGTTTTTCAATCGATATTCACCCCCTCTATTGACTTTCACGATCAAACCTTACGCCTTTCGATTTTTCCCACCAAAACGGGTGAAAAATATTTTCATTTTTTCAATTTTTAGTTTTCTGTTATAATCCAAAATTTGGTATATTATTTTTTGAATATTTTAATAATAATTAATCTAAATTGGTGCAATACTAATTCAATCTTAGATACTTTTTATTTAAATACCGCACTACAAATCCAAGACCAAGTCTTGGGACTTTTTGTTTTTTCCTGTGTGTGCAAGGTACAAATGTCTCAAATCAAAAGGACGGAACCCACGACCTCCTCTATACGATCAGACTTCCCCTACTGGAAGCAAAATGGAGGTCTACTTAGAAGCTTAGAGTTCGATAATGTGCCAGATGCTACAAGGCGCTAGTCGACAACTCCGGAAATCCACTGGACCCTGAACAGTGGACTCCGAACATGAAAAAGAAAGCCTCAACGGACTTCAAAGCTCACAACACACTGCAATGCGGGTTGACGAGGGAAGAGCTGAACCGAGTGGGTCCACACCAAAATGCGAAGGAATTATGGGACAAGCTGGTTGAACTTCACGAAGGAACGAGCGACACCAAGGTAACTAAGCATGATCTCCTTCTAAATAAATTATTTAATATTAAAATACAGAAGGAGAAAGTGTAAGTCAACTTCATGCGAGGATCAAATGTTGGTGCAGTAAGCATCCGACGATCGAACCTCAGTTTTGATAATGGCAAAGGGATTCAAAGTTAAGATTCCTTGTTATCTAACGTGGTTAAATAAGGTTTCAGGAAAGTCCTAACTGCGGTTAGGCAAGGTAAAATCCTAAGGGGGGGTAACCTTAGGTCCTAGGGGGTGGTAACCCTAGGTGAAGGAAAATCCTAAGGGGGGGTAACCTTAGGTCCTAGGGGGTGGTAATCCTAGGTGAAGGAAAATCCTAAGGGGGGGTAACCTTAGGTCCTAGGGGGCGGTAACCCTAGGTGGAGGAAAACCCTAAGGGGCGGCAACCTTAGGTCCTAGGGGGTGGTAACCCTAGGTGGAGAAAACCCTAGGGGGCGGTAACCCTAGGTCCTAGGGGGTGGTAACCCTAGGCGGAAAGTCCAGTCGGTCTGGAGGACCGGACTGGCAACAGGCATATCTCCTGAGTGGAGTAGGTGAGGACGCGTTCCCCGTAGAGGGAACAGTAGGCGTCGGGTCGACCTAGGGTTTCCGGTAGGAAACCCGAAGTCAGACTCGGACAGTCCGGAGACTGTCTATACTTCACTTATCACATTTATTGCATTAGGTGCTAACTTTGTGTTGCAGGGTAGTGTTTGGGACTAACGTATCTTGCAGGGGCAAAGGAGCAACCTAAAGCCTCGGATGAACAGTGTCCGAGGCGCCTTCATGGAGCTTGGAGGCGCCTCGGGTGCAAGGCAAGGAGCTGGCTGCGAGAAGCTGTTCAAGGCGCCTTGGTGAACAGTGTAAGGCGCCTTGAACAGATGAAGGCGCCCTATGAACAGTGGAAGGCGCCTTGAATCTGTGATAAGGTTCAACCAGTTCGCCCCTTATCTCCGCGGCTGACTCGGCCATTCAAGGCGCCTTGGTGAACAGTAGAAGGCGCCTTGAACACCCTTTATAAGGGGTTTCGACCAGCAGCTCTCTTCAATGAACTCCAAGCAATCCTTACGCTACAAGCTGCTCTAGAAACGCCCAGAAGTGCTATTACAAGTCCCCGACAACCCGGAGCTTCAGATTCTGCTACTTTATTGTTGTCGGTATAATTTGTTTTAGTTCTTTCAATTGTAATATCTTATTGTACATTTTACGAGCTTATAGTTGTTGCCCACGGAAAGCGATCAAGGATCGCGGGCCTTCGAGTAGGAGTCGCCTTAGGCTCCGAACGAAGTAAAATCTCTCGTCTCTCTCTGTGTGTGTTTGTTCTTTATTCCGCTGCGTGTTTTTAAACTCCGATAGTTTTCCGATTTGAAAAAGAAATAGCCACGAGCGCTATTCACCCCCCCTCTAGCGCGTCTCGATCCAACATCAAAGACATCCTCAACGGACTTCACGCGATAGGCCACCAGATGGAGAATCGTAACTTAATCAGGTATGCCTTAAACGTGTTTCCTCGAAATACATAATGGGCATCCATCGTGGATGCCTACAAGATTTCAAAGAATCTTTCTAAATTAAAATTAGACGAGTTATTTTGCAAACTTGAATTACACGAGCAGACTAACGTCATAACCGAGAAAGGTATAGCTTTGTTTGGAGATTCCTCCAAAGAAAGGACAAAAACCAAGCCTGAACTTGAAGATGAGTCTGACCAAGATTATAAAGATGAAAAGTACCTGGTGAACCTAGTAAGGAAGATGTTCACCAGGAGGAAGAAGAACTTCAACAAAAGGGACCTGTAGAAAATCAACTCCCTGACTGAACCAAGGAACGTGACTTGCTTCGGGTGCAATAAGAAAGGCCACTACAAGAATGAGTGTCCGAGATTAAAGAGCGACAAATCGAAAACAACCAAGAAGAAGGCTCTCAAAGCAACCTAGGATGACTCGTCTTCAAAAGAATCGGAGGCCGAAGATCAAAAGCATCAAAGCCACCTCGCGTCGTTGGCTCGCGAAGAAGAATCGGAGAACGAATTGGAGGGCGGGTCCGAACCCAAATCGAGCCACGAGTCCGTTCTCATTTCCGAAGGTCCCGAAGAGGTATACCGTAGCTTAAATAAGAATTTTTTTAAAATTATTGCTTGTTTAGATTAAAAAATTAACTACAATTGAAAATAAAAATAAATTGCTCCTTGAGGAAAACCAAAACCTCATGGAACAAATCATAAATTCTAATCCAACTCTGACACTTGAGGAGGAAAATTCAACACTAAAAACAAAAATTAATAAATTAAAAGGACTTTTAGAAAAATTTACAACAAGATTTAAAAATTTAGATCTTATTTTAAATAGTCAAAAAGTCATCTACAATAAGACCGGACTTGGCTACAAGTCGAGTTTAAATAAAATGTTTAAATCACTAATAACCCAACACAAACAACAAACTAATGCTTGGGTTCCAAAAGCTTACTTAACCACGCAAGTAGAAATTAACCAATATTACATACCCAAAGATAAAATATACTATATAAAATCTTCTAAACCAAATCAAAACTCAAAATACAAACCTAGACTAACTAAATCAAAATCGAAATATTTTAAAACCCACCAAAAATTAGACTATCATTGATATGGGTTACGTATAGTTATGAAAAGGAAAAGAGATAAAAGAATTAAAAGTAAAAATATAGGCAATAACAGGGGAGGAAATATAGGCCAATATCGGTCGGGATAACATGCCTAAGGAAATATAGGCCAATTACCGGACGGTATAACAAGCTTAAGAAAATATAGGCCAATATCGGCCGGGACAACATACTTAAGAAAATATAAGTCAATATCAGTCGGGATAACATGCCTAAGGAAATATAGGCCAATACTGGCCAGTATAACAGGCTTAAGGAAATAGAGGCCAATATCGGCTAAGACAACATACTTAAGAAAATGTAAGTCAATATCGGTCGAGATAACATGGTTAAGGAAATATAGGCCAATATTGACCGGGACAACATGCCTAAGGAAATATAGACCAATATCGGTCGGGATAATATGCTTAAGGAAATATAGATTAATATCAGTCGGGACAACATACTTAAGAAAATATAAGTCAATATCGGTCGGGACAATAGGCCTAAGGAAATATAGACCAATATCGGTCGGGATAAAAGGCTTAAGGAAATATAGGCCAATATCGGTTGGGATAACATGCTTAAGGAAATATAGATTAATATCGGCTGGGACAACATGCTTAAGGAAATATAGGCCAATATCAGCTGGGACAATAGGCTTAAGGAAATATAGGCTAATATCGGTCGGGACAACAGGCCTAAGGAAATATAGAACAATATCAGTCGGGATAACATGCTTAAGGAAATATAGATTAATATCGGTCTGGACAACATACATAAGAAAATATAAGTCAATATCAGCCGGGACAACAGGCCTAAGGAAATATAGATCAATATCGGTCGGGATAATAGGCTTAAGGAAATATAGGCCAATATCGGTCGAGATAACATGCTTAAGGAAATATAAATTAATATCGATCCGGACAACATGCTTAAGGAAATATAGGCCAATATCGGCCGGGACAACAGGCCTAAGGAAATATAGACCAATATCGGTCGAGATAACATGCTTAAGGAAATATAGATTAATATCGGCGTGGACAACATACTTAAGAAAATATAAGTCAATATCGGCCAGGGTAAAAAATATTTCGAGAATATTTATAAATATATCTGTAGTATGTGATTGTATAACAGGTTTGCTAATTTGGCGGGAAGAATGTTTCTAGACTCTTCTACAGGCACTAGGCGACAAAGAAGGTACATCTGGGGTATAAAAAAGATTCCTTAAAAGTTATTTTCTGCAAGTACATGGCTTACATCATCGCATAATAAACTCTAACAAATCGGGGTCCACTTCATGACTACGAAGGTTATATGAAGTGGTATAAAAAGGGGAATCTGCTCCGTTGGCCAACTATGCTCATGCTTATGCTCACACTCATAACCCTGATTACAAACCCTAATTTCAATCACTGTTCATCTTCCTTCTTCTTCCACACAAAGACAGATCACTGACTTGAGCGTCGGAGGGTCTAGCCAGGGATTCCCACCCCCGGTCTTAGGTCACTGACGATAGTGTTGGCAGTTCTGTTGTGTGCAGGAAGTCATCGAAGCTCCAGATCTTGGTATTCTTCACCGAATCCTTCCTTTCGTCTTTGGGTCTTCATACAAGGAGGGCGTTCTTTGAATTTATTCTCCTAGATCCGCTTTGGGTTTCTCGAATCGGTATTCCACAGGTATTATTCTTCATCAACAGTAAAGTTTTCTCCCAGCTTTCCATTTTGTCAAGCTTCTCAGACAGGATTAAATTTGACGTCGTCTGTGGGAACTTCACCTGTATCTGAGATTACAAGATGAAAGATACTGGAAAATCGAACCTACTCACTATTAGTCATGAAGATCTGGATTTCCTCATCAATACTCATGTGCAGAAGGCTCTACAGCAAAAACAACAACAACAACAAGCTCATACTGGAGCTACTCTGCTAGTGGCTCATAATTCGACAGTCTCAACCACTGATCGACTGAAGGGAAAAGAGGCGGAGGAAGAAGATCGTGTATATGTTACTCCAGCCACTATTTCTCCGACCCAGCACCCTCGAGCCTTTCTTCGTACTCCTTTCGAGCAGGGAGGATGGAGACCTGTCTTCCAAGAATCCTCTGGCCAAGCATCTGACAAAGAGAAACGTAAAGCTAAAATGATGGTGGCCAATGATAGCTCACCAGAAAGAATTATTTCTGTCTTCTCTCAAAGTGTTCTAGATGATCCGCTTCCTAAGCGATATCAAAACCTTCAAATTGGGGAATACACTGGAACCACAGATCCAGAGGATCATTTATTAAAATTTGAGGTTCTAGCATTATTACAACAATTTTCTAATGTAGTAAAATGCTGGATGTTCCTCACAACACTCGGAGGAGCTGCTCAATGATGGTTCAAAAGATTGCCTGAAAATTCTATTCGACGGTTTAAAGATTTCAAGAAGGCTTTCTTACACCATTTTTCCAGCAACGAAAGGTCTCATAAAACTCCCTGGATCTTATTTTCAATTAAACAAGGATTTAAAGAGGCCATCAGAGCCTACATCAAGAGATTCAATCAGGTAGCTATTGATGTACCCAATGCTGCTACTGAAATATTGGTAAGCGATTTTTTTCAAGGCTTGAATGATAATGATTTCTTTAAGGATTTGGTAAGAAATCCTCCCACAAATTTTGATTCATTAATTGAACGGGCAACTGAGTTTATTAATGTCGAAGAAGCTCAGGCTGCTCGTCAAAAAGAAGATACTACTTCTTCTCCTGCTCCTATTAACGAAAGGGCTCTCGCTCCTGTCCCTCCACCAAGAGGACCTCGAGTAGTCCCCCCACCCCATCGTCATCCTGAATATCATCCACAAGCGGTACAACATGTGGAGATGCAACAAGAAGCACCAAGAAGATGGTGCACTTATCACAAGACCAGTAGCCATCATACAGAAGACTATTTTGTTTTGAAGAATAAGAGAGAAAATAGGAATCATTATCAAAGGCAAAATTACTATCAACAGCAATATCCCAGGCAGCAAAGTCCACTCAAATTAGAATATCGCCCTGTCAAACCTCAGCAAGGTGTATCATCAACCCCGGCCGGTACATCTCAAGTGCCTAAGAAAGCTCAGTCTGAAGCCGTAACAGCTCGACAAGAAGAAAACAGGAGCAATGCCGCCCGAGGTAGCATTAATATGATAGCGGCCGGGCCCACTGATGGAGACTCCAACTAGGCCAGGAAGGCACACGCAAGAAGAATTGAGATCCATGCTGTGGGATGCAACATGGAAAGAGCAGTAAGGCCGGAAATTAGTTTTGGGCCCAGAGATCTTGAAGGGTAGAAATACCCGATGATGATGCGTTGATGATCAAGGCTGTGATAGCCAATTACACTATTTCTCGTACCTTTGTAGATACTGGTAGTTCTGTAAATATTATCTTCAAAAAAACTTTTGATCAACTACAGATTGACCCGAGCAAACTTCAACAGATGGTAACCCCTTTATATGGATTCACTGATAACGAGGTACAACCGCTTGGTCAAATAAAGTTGGTCATATCTCTAGGGGAGGAGCCCCTCATGAGAATAAGAAGATATTACTTCATGGTGGTGGATGCCCCCTCCTCCTATAATGTGATACTTGGTCGACAAACGCTAAATGAGTTTAGGGCGGTCGTTTCTACTTTTTGCCAAAAAATTAAATTTCCTGTTGATGATCAGGTTGGGGAAGTACGGGGTGATCAGAAGATGGCTCGTAAATGTTACGTGGAGATCGTCAGAACTGAAGCCAATGCCGCCTGAAAAATGCAAAGAATGGAGGTCAATGTCATTCAAGAGAAGCCACCTGTTATAGTCTATGAGGAAAAGGAAGAGGACCAAATACAAATTGGTCGACCTGAAGCTATTACCTATGTCGCGGTCGATCTTGATCCTACGCTAAAAATCGAGCTGGTTCAATGCTTGAAGGAAAATAATGATGTCTTTGCTTGGACACCTAAAGAAGTTACTGGTGTTTCTTCTTTTGTAATGGAGCATTCTTTGCATGTCTTCCCGAATGCTTGACCTGTCATGCAAAGAAAGAGAAATTTTAGTGCAAAACAAAATCAAATCATCAAGGAAGAAGGGTCTAAACTCATGGAAGCTGGCTACATCTGGGAGGTGCAGTTCCCTAGCTGGTTAGCTAATGTGGTCCTGGTCTCTAAACTAGGGAATAAATGGCAAGTATGTATTGATTTCCATGATCTTAACAAGGCTTGCCCAAAAGATTATTATCCTTTACCTCGGATCGATCAATTAGTAGATTCTACAGCTGGGTACGAATATATTTCTATGTTGGACACCTATCAAGGATATCATCAGGTTCCTCTCGCTAAGGAGGATCAAGAAAAGGTCAGTTTTTTAACATCTGAAGGTACTTATTATTATAATGTTATGCCGTTTGGACTAAAAAATGCCGGAACAACTTATCAAAGGCTTATGAATAAGGTCTTCCAGAAATAAATTGGAAGAAATATGGAAGTATATGTTGATGATATTTTAATTAAGTCTCTTCAAGCTACTGATCTCTGCAGGGATATAGAGGAGACTTGCAGAACATTGATGCAATATGAGCTCAAGTTGAACCCAGGCAAATGTTTGTTTGGAGCGAAAGGTGGAAAGTTCCTGGGGTATATGGTGTCCGAGCGAGGAATAGAGGCCAACCTGAGCAAAGTTAAAACACTTTAAAACATGGAGCCACCACGCAATATGAGGGAAGCCCAAAGGCTCACCGGTCGGATTACTGCCTTGTCTAGATTCATTTCAAGGTCGGTTGATCGTAGCTTTCATTTCTTCAAAATACTCCAGAAGGCTAACAAATTTCAGTGGGATGAAGAATGTGACAGAGCCTTCTAGGAATTAAAAGACTACTTATCCACCCTTCCTATGTTGGCCAAGCCTGTAGTAGGAGAGACCCTATGGGTATATTTGTCAGCTAATGTGTAATACCCACTAAGCTTGTAAGATAAATATATGAATGTGGGATTTTTCCTTAGAAAAATAATAGGAAGTGAGTTGAAGCAAAAAGAAATAAAAAGAAGAGGAGGTCAAGGATTGAACCATGAACCGCTTATATTATATTTCATAGAATTAATTAGTAGAAACCAATTGGGATAGAGAGAAGATATTGATAGCAAAGGAGGGAAACTCATGATAAAGGTAAGAGTAAAAGCTAGCCAAAAGAAAACAAGAAAGGAGCAAGAGAAAGGCAACTTGCCTTCCTCCCTTTCTCTCCTTCTTCCTCTTTGTTGTTGCCGAAAATTTAAAGAGGGAATTAAGAGGATTAAATCCCCCTTATTTCATCATGAATGGTAAGAATAAATGAATAAATAAAATAAATAGGAAATAGGAAAAAAAAGGCTAAAGGAGAAGGAAAGCAAAAATCAATTTTGCTACCTCTTCCCCCTTAACATAAAAGGGAGCAAGAAAAGAGAAAGTTATTTTTCTCTCATTTTCTCTCATTCTTCCTCTCCCTCACCGAAACCATCAGTCCCCTCTCCTCCATCTTCAGCCCCAAAGCCAAGGTTTTCTCCTAAGAAAGCCTATGATACAAGGAGGACTAAGCAAGGGAATCAAGGGAAAGGAACTAGAAGAAGAGGCTACTTCTTCCATCACCATACCTTAGATCCACAAGCGAAAAGGATCTAAGCTTCCCCTCACCTGTGGTACAAGGCTTTTTATGTGATTTTTGGATTTTATAAGGATTAGAAAACCTAGGAAGGAATTTAAGAAAAATTCGGCCAAAGAAAGGGTTTTCAAATCTAGGAAGGTTTAAACAAGTCCTTATTTCATGATATTTTTTTATGCTATGTAGGAAGAATTTTCTTCATGTTTTTATAGATAAATGATTCTTGATCAGAGGAGTACCTAACCCTAGAATTTTGGCCAAAAATATTTTAAAGAGGTTAGGGAAAATATTGTGTAACCAAACTAATGCAAGATTCTCTCCATGAACTATTAAGGATCTTTTATTGGTTTTCTTGCTTAAAAGTTACTTGGAACCAAAAGAAATCCATTTATATGTTTTGGCCAAGAAAAGGGCTTAGGGTTAGGAAGACCTTTAAATTTTAAGTAACCATGTTTGTATGATAGAATATAGAGTTTTCTTAAAGAATTGCATGTTGAACATTGCTAGAAATTCATGAACTCTTATTTTAGATTTTCGGCCATGATAAGATGGATAGTTAGAAAAGCTTAAAAAAAATTTTAATATGCTCAAGACCTCTGTGATATTATGATATGAAAGTTGTTTAATGTTCTTATGTTTAAATTGAGTATAGGAAAATTAGTTACATGATATATGACATGTAGGATCACAAGGGTCCTAGCTTGTTTATGAACCAACTTTGTATATGATGTTCTTAGTAATTTTTGCCATGAAACTTACTTAGGTTTTTCATGCTTTAGGCCAATTAAAACCTATTTTAAAGAATGGTAGGTTTCGGCCATGACGAAAAAAATAAAAGAAAAAGGGAAAGGAACCTAGGAAGCCTAAGACACAATTCACATGTATGTTTATTATGCTTGTCTTTATACATGCTATGAAACTTGTATGATTTCTTATGCTTTTAGGCTATTTGAAGCAAGTTTATATACTGTTGAGTTTCGGCCAAGTAGGGTTTAAAAGACCTAGAGGCCTTAGAAATGAAACCAAATGTGTTAAAAGTGCTTCTTATGAAAATAGGATAATGTGTTGATTGTGTCACATGCTTGTAAAATTTTTCCATGACCTAAATGGACTATTGTATGTTTTGGCCATGAAGGAATAGATGCCCTAGAAACCCTAGAACAAGAATTAAATATGCTTATGTCACTTTACATGGAATATGATAAGTAGAAAGACAAAGTTCCCATGCTATATGTTGTTTAATGACCTAATTGAGGCTAGGGTAAGTCTCGGCCATACATGTTGTATAATGTTTTGTTATGAATTTATACATGATGTTAGTTCAAGTTCACATGCTTGTATGTTTGTTTTTATCCCTCATGAACACTTGTTAAAAGTTTGACTATGACATATGTTAAGGGCTTGAAGGACTTAGGAACTAGCTCAATATGCTTACTATGTTACTTGGAAAAAATGCTATAAATGTGGTTTAAGGTTTCCATGCTTTCATGACATTTGGGACCTTGTTTATATACTGATAGGGTTCGTCCACATGAGTTTAAGGACTTGGAGAACTTAGAAACCAAGTAAATCATACTTATAATGCTTCCTATGAAATTCATGTAATGATAATTTAGGTTTCACATGCTTGGAGGTTGTTTTTACCTAAATTGAGACCTAAGGGGGTTCGGCCATGATAGGAACCTAAGGGTTTAGGAAGCTTAGAACCCAAGTTAACTATGTTACCATGTTTCTTATGATAGTATAATCACATGATACACCCTTATGCTTAACCATGTATGCTTGTGATTTATACCTTTTTATGATATGATATGTGGATAGAGATATTCATGTTTTATGATATGATATGTGTTTAGAAATATGCATGCTTTGATGATATGTTATGTGCTTAGAATATGCATGCTTGATGATATGCTATATGCTTAGAATATGCATGTTTTTATGATATGATATGTGTTTAGAAATATGCATGCTTTGATGATATGTTATGTGCTTAGAATATGCATGCTTGATGATATGCTATATGCTTAGAAAATGCATGCTTTTTATGATATGCTATGTGGAAGGAAATATGAATACTTTGATGATATGCTATGTGCTTAAAATATGTATGCTTTTATGATATGCATGTTAATATGATGTATGCCTAAGTGATGCATACTTTTATGACATGATGTATGCCTAAGTGATGCATACTTTTATATGATGTATGCCTAAGTGATGCATACCTTCATGACATGATGTATGCCTAAGTGATGCATACTTTTATATGATGTATGCCTAAGTGATGCATGCTTGTATGATGTATGATATGTATAAGTATGACATGTATTTTACTTTCAATGGCTTGTACCAAAAGGGTGGGCTCCTTATGCGCCCCTAGGTCGAATTACGGGCCTAGTAAAGGGTGGGCTCCTTACGTGCCCCTAGGTCGAGCTACGGGCCTAGTTTCCTAGTAGGATCAAGACTAGCTACCTTGGATCTACTTAGGATGCGCGCATTATGTATGTATGTGGTACTAAGCCGGGATCCCCAATATGTTGATATTATGTTCAAGTATATATGTAAGAAGAAATGGTTTTAAAGATCATGAGATATACACATGTTTTTCGGATACATGTTTTCAAAATCATATTGCATATACTTTATGATCATGTTGTGATAATGCTATGATTTATGATATGCCATGATTAGATATGACTATGATATGTTCCATGCTATGCTTTAAGGGATGAGATGCCATGATTAGATATGATTATGTTATATTTCATGCTATGCTTTAAGAGATGATATGCCATGACTAATTATGATTTTGTTATGTTGCATGATATGATTAAGGAGTATGATATGTTATGCCATGACTAGTTGAGATCATGTTATGTTGATATATTCTTTGATTATGTAATGATTTTTGGTTTTAGTGAGTAGGAAAGGAACTTACTGAGCCATGAGTGCTCACAGCTTACTTTCCTTGTACCGCAGATAAAGGAAAAAGCTGGATGTGCTAAAGGAGCAGCAGGAGAGGCAAGGAGATGTGTGTGGCTGTGGCTAGGCAACCCAATAAGAACCTGCTTTAAGAACTTTTAAGAATTACGCTTTGGTTTCATAAATTGGAGTACTAAATGGGTGACTTGATGTTATGTTTCTAATTATCTTGTTATCATGTTATGGAAACCATATTAGTGTAGTTCGGATATACAAACAAAAGAAAAGTTTTTATTAATCTAAGAAAAATTATTTTAAGTCTTCCGCTGTAATATGTACGTAGAGTATCGTAGCCCCGTCCCTTAGGGTTAGCAGGGAGGGCGGGCGTTACATAATGAAAATGCTGTAGGCTCTGTATTAGTTAGACAGGAAGAAAAAGAGCAACAATCTATATATTTTTCCAGCCATTTATTAAAACGAGCCGAGTGTAGATATACTACACTCGAAAAGTTAGCCTATGCATTAGTATTAATCGCCCGGAGGTTGCGCCCATATTTCTTAGTACATGCAATTATTGTATTGACCAATAGTTCTCTCGGGCGGGTGTTACTTAACCCAGAGGAATCTGGTCAGTTGATCAATTGGACAACCGAACTTAGTGAGTATGACATACAATATCAACCTCGCTCGGCCATCAATGCACAAGCTCTAACAGATTTCATCATAGAAGTCCAAGGTCCTGAAGAAGAGAGTGCTTGGAAGGTTTATGTAGATAGATCTTCAACTAGACAAGGTAGTGGAATCGGTATTCTCCTTATATCTCCATGGGAAGATAAGCTTCAACTTTCTGTCAGGCTGAATTATAAGGCCACTAATAATGAGCAGAATATGAAGCATTGATAGCAGGGTTACATGCCGCTCGGCATGTGGGGGCATCCCGGCTTTATATTTATTCTGACTCTCAGTTAGAATCCCTACAATTCTTTGGTAACTTTGAAATCAATAATGATAGACTCAGGTTATATGCTGAGGCATTTGATAAATTGAAGGCTCAGTTTCAAGAAGTAAATATACAAAAAATTCCTCGATCTGAGAATCAGGTAGGAGAAGAATTAGCTAAATTGGCTTCTACTATAACACCATCAAACTTAGATCGACCAGTTAATACAAGACATTATTGGTATCTTGTATTAAAAGACAGGCTGAAATAGAGATACAAGGTGATTGGAGAACACAAATCATATTATATTTACAGCAAGACATTCTTCCAATTGATGCAGTATTGGAATGTATACTAAAAGCCTAGCTTTTGTAAACATTTATTTAGAAATAAAAGAATCACATTGGTCAAATGTCTATATTTATTTGCTAAGTGTAGTTGTTCAATTAATTTATATTGTAGATAACATGGTGAATGGTGTCACTCACAGAAGATCATGTTATCAGTTCTTTATAAATTATGAGCAGTTGCTCACGACTAAGATGGAATGGAACAAACCATTGGAATAGTCGTAGTATAATTAGGTGTTAGTTTATCTTGACTGATAAATTACACTAGTACACTTTGAGTGTACTGAGCAGGACCATTTAAGGTAAGTTGTTTTTTTACTAACTTGATAACAGAACAACACCTTAGTTATTATGGAAGTGTGTGCTCTTAATCCTAATATGATAACAAGCACATATATTTAGTATTCATTTCTTTAACTTATCAAACGGTGAGATTTAGCTCGATAAATCAATAGGCCCGATAAGTTGGGAAATGATATTACTTATAGTGTGTGTTGTTGATTATAGAAGGAAATTGTGTCCTAGTAATCTAGGTTGACAATGTCCCCAAGAGGAGCTCATAAGGATTGTCATGTTAAACCCTGCAGGTGGACTTAGTCTGACATGACAATAAGGTTGAGTGGTACTACTCTTAGAATGAGATATTAATTAAAATGAGTTGTCAGTAACTCAATTAATTAGTGGACATCCGACATCTTAAACACAGGGAGACTAACACACTCATAATAAGAAGGAGCACAAAATGTAATTTTAGATTTGTGTGGTAGTTCAATAATAATTCTTTAGTGGTATGAATTATTATTGATGAAATTAAGTTGGGTGTTCGGGGTGAACACGGGAAGCATAATTTCATCGGGAGACCAAAATCAATTCCTCCTCTCGGTCCCTATCGTAGCCTCTTGTATATAGAGAATTATACCCACCTATACCCACCTTTCTACACACCTTAAGATGGTCAGCCAAGCTAGCTTGGAGCCCAAGCTAGGGCCTGCCAAAGCTAATGGTGGAGCAAATTTTAGGTGGCCGGCTACTAGAAAACAAAAAGAGATTTTTATTTAAAATTATTTCTTATGTGGATATCATGGTTTTAAAAGAGTGTTTAAAATTTATATCTTTCCTTTTATAGCTTTCTACAAAAGATTAAGAAAAGATTTGATAACTTTCCTTATTTGTAGATTGAAAGGAAGATTTTAATTTTGATAAGACTTTCCTTTTTTGTAACCATGTTCATGATTTAAAAGAGTGTTTTAAAATTAAATATTTCCTTTTATAAGTTTCTATAAAATATTAATAGAAGATTTGATATCTTTCCTTATTTGTAGATTGAAAGGAGATTTTAATTTTAGAGAAAACTTTCCTTTTTGGAAATCATCCACATGTTTAAAAGAAATATTTTAATTTATAAATTTCCTTTTATAACCCATAATGAAGGAAAAAATTATTAGAGAAATTTTTTAATAAATTTCTGGAAAAAAATTAGGAAGTTTTAATTCTTGTGTGAATTAAACTTTCCTATATTGGAGCTAATAGGTGGCCGACCATGTTGTTTAAGAAAAGGAAATTGATTTTTAATTTAATTAAATTTTCCTTTTCATGGAAAAAGAATTAAGGAAGTTTTTATTTAAATTTCCTTATTTGCCAAGGCCAAGGATTATTAAAGAGAGGGTAGAGGTGCCTTCATGGGAACAACTCTATTCTATTTCTTCCTCTCTTTTCTTCCTTGGTTGTGGCTGGCCCTAGAGGTTCTCCCTCTCCCCTTCTCTTCTTCTTTAGTGGCCGGTTTCATCCTTCTCTTGGAGCTTTTGATGGTGGCCGGTTCTAACTAGGAGAAAATGAGAGAAAAGAGACTTTGTTTCTTGCATCCCTTGGAGCTTGGTGGTGGTGGCAAAAATTCTACATCCTTGGAGGAGTCTTGGTTTGTCTGAAACTTGCAAGGAGGAAGAAGAAGGGCTTGGGTGATTCTCATCTCGGTAGATCATTGCCCACACAATGTCCGGGATAAGAAGAGGAATACGATAGAAGATCAAGAGGTCGTTGCATACAAAGGAAGGTATAACTAGTAATTATTTTCCGCATCATGCTAGTTATTTTTCTTTGTATGAATTTCAAACACAAGAGGCATTAGATTCTAGATTTTCGAATTTGTTATTCGAGTTTATGTTTTTTTTTATTTTTCGAATTTGTGATTCGATTGTTCCTTTTGGTTATACCTAGAGTTTTATAAGAAAATTAAATATTAGCTTTCCTTAAAAGGCTTTGTCTAGGAAGTGGTGGTTACTCCTATATCCAAGAAGGCCTAGTACCTTGCCAAGTTTAACCTGGAAGCCAATTTTGGAAATTAATATTTAATTGAATTTATCACATAGGTGGATTTGGATCAATAGTGTTAAGTTCCGCTTGCAATACAAGTCTAAACCGTTAAGAAAAATTTGGAATCAATAATGTTAAGTTCCATTTGCGATTCCTAATATAACTTCTAAAGAACACAATAGGTTGTTTAGGAAAGGTTCAACACTTATACAAAATTTTTGTACAGTAAAGCCGGTACGATCTTCCTAGGACCAACCAATAATTGGTATCAGAGCTAGGGTTTACCTCTGTGTTTTCATTTTCTATTGATTATGCACATGTCATACATAATTTTGGCAGGATAATAGTAGGATGTGCTAACTTTGTGGTTGAAGGCGTCAACTATTATGGTATATAGATATTGTGTGTGATTAAACCCTTGGACATGTCAAGGGCATTATTTTTGTGTGTGCAAGATTGTATGTAACTAATACAGCAGGAGCTATATTAGCTCTAGGATTTTAGAATTTTATTTTCAATCTAGATTAAATGTACATTCCTTCGTGGAATATAGGATCGATATATATAAAATTCTAACTTTGTCGCAGATCGTATCTTTGCCAGGCGTGGTGCTATTGGAGGACCAGAGGCGCAGAAGAATAAGAAGAAAGATAGATGCGACAACTCGACCCGATGGTGGTGGCTAAAGAAGGCAGCAGCTAGGGTTGGAGCACATAGAGAACAGTGACAGAAAAGGTCATAATAGTTGGAAAAATTAATTTCCATATTTATTGCTTTTATTTACTATGATGTGTGTGTATGCATGTGATGTATGCTAGCATAGGTTAAAATTCCTCACCTTAGATAACTAAGTGGGAGAAGGATTTTTAAATAAATTCCACGGTCTCCATTACTGGTTTGTAAGTGATGCAACAAGCTTATGTGTTGGCTCTGAGTACCTCCCTCCACAACGGATGGGTTTGTTGTGGATCACTAGATCAAACTTCCTTTATGGATGGTTATAGGAAATTATTTAGGAGCATGTGATCTTCTCCAACTGAAGGGGCACAAACCTATTTAATGGACTAAGTATCAAGTAATGGTTTACACTTAGACACATTTAATATTATCCTTCCCAACGGAGTCACTACTATTGTTTTGCATGACTAAAGAAATACCAACTATTAATTTGTCATAAAGATAGGTAAAACCCCCCTCTTACAAATGTTTGAATTTGTATACGTCCACACTAACGTGGCATACAGAATTCATGGTGTTTAAGGTAATTTAAGGTTGACAAGATAATTAATGGGTAAGACCCTCCTCTTACGAATGTTTGAATTTGTATACGTTCACACTAACGTGCCATGCAAAACTCACGGTGTTAGAGGTGTTGGTGAATTTAAATGATATTGTTTTGAGGAATCAATATTATTTTAAATTCAAAAGTTTTGACGAAATATTTGTTCAAAGCCAGATCAACTATTAATTTTATTTGTCATAAAGTTAGGCTGACAAGATAATAAAATTAATGGATAAATCACAAGGATTTTAAGGTGTTGGTCTTGACCAAATATTTTTGTGATTCTTAAGATTTCAAATGTTTGTCAATCCCCTAGCTGTTATACTATAGAATAGACTTAGTGGTCCCAATTATGATTGAAAACAAAACTTAGACATTAAGGTGGATTGTCCTCTCAGAACTAAGAACAATATAGGTGTATTTTATTTATTAGTTGTAGAAACATGTTTAGTAGTGTTATCTACCGGTACCTGGAGTGTAGATACAGGAGCCACTGATCATGTCTAAAATTTATTGCAGGGTTCCAGAAAACCTGACAACTATATGAAAGAGAAAATACCATCTACATGGGCACCGCTACAAAAGTAGCAGTTGTTGTAGTGGGAGATATTTATCTTCTAATAGGAATAAAATTTGGATATTGAAAAAATTGTCTTTACGTACCAAGTTTAGAAAGAACTAAATTTCAGTTTCTAAAACTATTAAGGATAGATATTCTGTCTATTTTGATGACAAAGTTATTATCAAGAAAAATAGTGAAGTTATCTGTTCTGGGAGGTTGGTTGATAATTTATAATCCAATAACTCCCACGATGAAACAAATAGAAATTAATAACATATCTTCTAACTTTAATAAGAGAAAACAACCTTCGGAGATGAACCAATCATATCTTTGGCATCTAAGGCTAGGTTATATTAACTTGAGTAGGATTCAAAGGATAATAGCCGATGAACTTTTGGGTTCATTGGTAGTGGAAATCTTTTCCAACCTACGAGTCTTACTTGGAAGGAAAAATAACCAAGAAGCTTTTAAGTCTAAGGGGTATACAGCCAAAGATGTGTTGAAATTGGTTCATTCTAATTTGTGTGGTCCTATGTTTATCCAGGCAAGAGGTAGTTTCGAATATTTTGTCTATTTTATAGACGACTATTCAAAATATGGGTGCATTTACTTGATGTGCCGCAAGTCTAAGTACTTTGATAAGTTCAAAGAGTACTAAACTGATGTGGAGTAACGTCAAGGTAAAACTATCAAGACACTACGGTAAGATCGTAGTGACAAGCACCTCTTAGGAGAGTTTAGGAGTCACTTGTTAGAAGTCGGGATTCAATCTCAACTAACTGCACCTGGTACACCCCAACAGAATGGTGTAGAAGAAAGAAGGTATAGGACTCTTTTGGAAATGATTAGGTCGATGATGAGTTATTTAGAAAATTACCAAAATCATTTTAAGGATATACTTTGGAAACGGAAGTGAACGTAGTACCTTATAAGTCAGAACTCTCTACTCCCATAGAATTGCATAATAGGCATAAGCCTAATCTGAAGTATATTCGGATTTGGGGTAGGCCAGCATATGTGCTGAAGGGAAACACTGAGAAATTGGAATAGGAGTTCACTTGTTTATCCTAAAAAAATGAAAGAAGGTTTATAGGTCTTATAAAAAAAATCAGAAGGTCATTATTAGCATCAATGACCGATTTTTAGAATAGGACTATGTAATAAACCACCAGCCCATAAGTAAATTTGTTCTTAAGAAAATAATAAAGGACACGTCTAATCAAGTACCAACTGTACAAGATGTAATTTCACAAGAAACTGCAACACGTATCACAGGTGATACACAATTGCAGAAAGTTCCTGATCGTAGTGGGAGGGTTGTTAGGCAACTTGAAATATTCATGTTTTGGAAGAATCTTTGGACTTGATCCTTGGTGAACATGAATTTAATTCCCGGACATATAACGAAGCGCTCCAAGATAAAGATGCATCATCTTTGAGAAATGAATACAAAATTATAATATGTGTTCTAATAAATTCTAGGAGCTTATAGAGCCACCAGATGGTGTAAAAGCCATTGGGTCTACAATAGGAAAAGAGGGATAGATGGGAAGGTGGAAACTTTCAAAGCAAGGCTTGTTGGAAAAGAAAACTTTCTCACCGGTAGCCATGCTTAAGTCTGTCCAGATTCTTTTATCTATTGTTACTCATATGAACTATGAGATTTGGCAAGTGGATGTCAAGATAACTTTCCTTAATGGAAGTCTTGAAGAAAATATCCATATAAAGCAACCAGAAGGATTCATTACAAAGGGCAAAGAGCATCTTATGTGCAAGCTCAATCAGTCTATGGACTGAAGCAAAGCTTCAAGGTCTTGAAACATCTGGTTTAATAAAGTAATCCAGACCTATGGTTTTATTTAATAACCAGATGAGTCTTGTGTATACAAGAAGTGTGATGGAAATGTGGTGGTATTTCTTATACCATACGTAGATAACATTTTTGGTAGTTGGAAACAATATCAAAGTGTTGTCGGAAGTAAGGGTATGGTTGTCCAAATAATTCGATATAAAGGACTTGGGAGAATGCATATATTTTTGGGATCAAAGTAATAAGGGATCGCAAGAAAAGAATATTTAGCTTATCCCAAGCTTCATACAATCCTTGCTCGTTTTAGCATGCAAGACTCCAAGAAAGGCTTTCTACCTTTTAGACATGGAGTAAACTTTATCTAAAGAGATGTCTCCGAAGACATCAAAGGAAACACAAGACATAAAGGCAATTCTTTATGCTTCGACTATTGGAAGCCTAATGTATGCTATGCACGAGATAGAATATCTGTTTTGCCGTATGCATGGCTAGCAGATATCAAAGTAATCCAAGACCGGGACGTTGGACTGTCGTAAAGCATATATTAAAGTACCTTAGAGAGACTAGAGATTATATGCTAGTTTATAAGGCAGATAATTTGATTTTTGTGGGTTATACGAATTTTGACTTCCAATCAGATAAGGACAATAGTAAATTGACCTCGGGGTTTTGTGTTTACTTTAGGAGGTGAAGCCATAACTATGGAGGAGTGTTAAGCATAGATGTTTTAACGGACTCCACCATAGAAGCTGAGTATGTGGCAGCCTCTGAGGTAGCCACAGAAGTTATATGGCTCAGAAATTTCATGATGGACTTGGACATGATTTTTAGATTGTTCAAAGATTATTACAATTTATTGTAATAATAGTGGTGGAGTAGCAAACTCGAAGAAACCATAAGTCTATAAGGCAAGTAAACATAATAGAGCGCAAGTACCACCCAATATGAGACATCGTATAATGAGGAGAAATTGTTGCCACATAGATTGCATCAGATGATAACCTGAGAGATCCTTTCACTAAGGCCCTTCCGGCAAAAGCTTTTGATCGACATGTGGAGAGGATGGGAATCAGATGTATGGCAGCAGAAATGATAGCATAGTCTTTTAGTATAAGTGGGAGATTGTTGGAATGTATACTAAAAGCCTAGCTTTTGTAAACATTTATTTCGAAATAAAAGAATCACATTGGTCAAATGTCTACATTTATTTGCTAAGTGTAGTTGTTCAATTAATTTATATTGTAGATAACATGGTGAATGATGTTACTCACAGAAGATCATGTTATCAGTTCTTTATAAATTATAAACAATTGCTTACGACTAAGATGGAAAGGAACAAACCATTGGAATAGTCGTAGTGTAATTAGGTGTTAGTTTATCTTAACTCATAAATTACACTAGTACACTTTAAGTGTATTAAGCAGGACCATTTAAGGTAAGTTGTTTTTGTACTGACTTGATAAAAGAACAACACCTTAGTTATTATGGAAGTGTGTGCTCTTAATCCTAATATGATAACAAGCACATATATTTAGTATTCAATTCTTTAACTTATCAAAGGGTGAGATTTAGCTCGATAAATCAATAGGCCTGATAAGTTGGGAAATGATATTACTTATAGTGTGTGTTGTTGATTATAGAAGGAAACTATGTCCTAGTAATCTAGGTTGATAATGTCCCCAAGAGGAGCTCATAAGGATTGTCAGGTTAAACCCTGCAGGTGGACTTAGTCCGACATGACAATAAGGTTGAGTTGTACTACTCTTGGACTGAGATATTAATTAAAATGAGTTGTCAGTAACTCAATTAATTAGTAGACATCCGACATCTTAAAATGAAGCAGAATACGAAGCATTGATAGAAGGGTTATAGGCCGCTCAGCATGTGGGGCATCTCGGGTTTAAATTTATTCTGACTCTCAGTTAGCAACCCTACAATTATCAGGTAACTTCGAAATCAATAATGATAGACTCAGGTTATATGCTGAGGCATTTAATAAATTGAAGACTCAGTTTCAAGAAGTAAATATATAAAAAATTTCTCGATCTGAGAATCAGGTAGCAGATGAATTAGCTAAATTGGCTTCTGCTATAACACCATGGAACTTAGATCGACCAGTTGAGCACACATTATTAGTATCTTGTATTGAAAAACAGGCTGAAATAGAGATACAAGGTGATTGGAGAGCACAAATCATATTATATTTATAGCAAGGCATTCTTCTGATTGATGCAGAACAAGAAAGAATATTTAAGAAGAGAGTTTTCCAATATACTATGATAGGGGAACAATTATATAAGAGAGCTTTCTCTAGACCTCTGCTTAAATGTATCGGGACAGAAGATATACGATTTATCCTGCAAGAGGTTCATCAAGGCTCATGCGGCAGTCATATAGGTAGAAGATCCTTAGCTCGTCGAATTTTATTAGTAGGATATTTCTGGCCTACCTTACATGAAGATGCTGTCAAATGTGTAAGAACTTGTATTTCTTGTCAAAAACATTAGAATATTCCACATCGTCTTACAAAATTATTAAGAACCTCTATAGTTTCCTACCCCTTTGATAAATGGGGCATGGATATAGTTGGTCCATTTCCTATGGCAACTGCACAAAGAAGATTTTTATTAGTAGCAGTAGACTATTTCTCTAAATGGGTAGAAGCAGAACCATTTGCCCGGATTACTAAAGATGCGGTTATTAAATTCTTGTGGAAAAAGATTGTTTGTAGATTCGGTATATTCCCCACAAGTTAGTCTCCGATAATGGAAGGCAATTTCAAGGAGATAGAATTTTAGATTGGTGTAGAAGCTATGGTATTACTCAAGCATTCACCTCTGTGGCGTATCCACAGAGTAACGGTCAAGCAAAGGTAACTAACAGAGAAATTATAAGAGGTTTAAAAACCAAACTGGATCACGTCGGAGGTAGCTGGGTAGATGAATTGCTCAGTGTTCTTTGGGCATATCGCACTACACCCCGAGAAGCTACGGGGATTACTCCCTTCCAACTAGTTTATGGAGGAGAAGCTGTGATTCCTATTGAGGTGGGAGTAGAATCCGATAGAAGACAACTATATGACGATGACAACGAAGGTAGATGACTTATGGAGCTAGATCTGATAGAAGAAATTCGAGATAAAGCTACAACTCGTCTCATATTATATCGACAATGAATGAGACAAAATTATAACAAAAGATTCATCCCGAGATTCTTCTAAGCAGGGGATCTAGTATGGAAGCGTGTCAAGCCTGCTGGGGATGTTAACAAATTAGCACCACAATGGGAAGGACCCGACAAGGTGGTAGAGAAACTGGCATCAGGCTCATATTATCTCCAAGACATAGAAGGAAGAATTCTCGGGTGCCCCTAGAGTGCAAATCACTTAGAGCCCTACCAAACTTAACAAGCTTATATCGCTCAAGAAATATAGATATCCCAGAACGAGCGGAATAACACCTCTTCAGTGTATTCCAATCATCCAATCATATGAAACTTAGCACGACCAAAAGAACAAATAAAGTTTACTTTAAGCAATTTCCCTCCGTTTGGCCCTGTGAACAAATGACAAGTATGCTCATAATTTATGTACTTCATTTGGTAAATATAATGCAGGCCAGGTATCGCCCAAAAAATGAGCACGGTTTAAGCAACGTGGAAATTAACAGGCAAACATTTTTATTCTGCCAAAGCGGCAGTCAATTGAAAGCTTTAAGGAATGACCGATCAGGATTCCTTAAGGAATTTCGAAGACATTAAACTATCACAAGGTCAGTGAAAGTATTTTTTTAATTTCACTCAAAACATAGTCGATCGGGAAATCCCTTGAAGAAACCCGGATGGACCATCTTGAAAGGAACCAGAGAATTTAAACCTGCATAAACACAGTCGATTAGGAAATCTCTTGAAGAAACATGGACGTGCCTTCTTTAGAGGAACTGGAGACTTTAAACTAGCATAAACATAGTTAATCGGGAAATCTTTTGAAGAAACCCGGACATGCCTTCTTGAGAGGAACTAGAGAATTTAAATTAGCATAAACATAGTCGATCGAGAAATCTCATGAATAAACTCGGACGGGCCTTCTTGAGAGGAACCAGAGACTTTAAACCAGCATAAACATAGTCGATCGGGAATTTCTTCAAGAAACCCGGACGGGCCTTCTTGAGAGGAACCAGAAATTTTAAACCAGCATAAACATAGTCGATCAGGAAATCTCTTGAAGAAACCTGGACGGGCATTCTTGAGAGGAACTAGAGACTTTAAACCAGCATAAACATAGTCAATCGGGAAATCTCTTGAAGAAACCCGGACGGGCCTTCTTAAGAGGAATCGGAGAATTTAAACCAGCATAAACATAGTCGATCGAGAAATCTCTTGAAGAAACCCGGACGAGCCTTCTTGAGAGGAACTGGAGACTTTAAACCACTATGTTAACCTGTAACGACCCGCTTCTACTGACTAGGCTGTGAGGCCGATCGTTACATTAATCTGTGCTAACTATTCCAAGACCATAATCCAATCTAGGTGCGGAAGCTGTACTAATTAAAATTTTGCAAAACTGTCAACATTTCTTGGTTCTACATGTACTAAGGGGTGTAACTAAAGTGTACTTAACATATACTACATCCCCTATGGTCATGGAACTGAAATAAACGTTTTCCAGCTGTTAGCAGACTTCCCAATCGATCCACCGATCGATTGGAATGGTTGAATCGATCCAGTGATCGACTCAGCCGGCTACTGTATGCGGGACTTGGGTCGGATCGATCCAGTGATCGATCCAGCACGCTACTGTGCTCGGGACAATATTCTGGATTGATCGGCTGATCGATCCAGACTGGTCAATCGATCCGGTGATCGATCCCAGAGCACTCTGTTTGCGACAGAAACTGCTAGATCGATCGGTTGATCGATCCAGAAGTCTACTGTTCGCGGAACAAATTGCCCAATCGATCAGCTGATCGATTGGGAACCCCCAATCGATCCACCGATTGATTGGAGTTTCTGATTTTGCAGCTAAGCTCTGATTTTAGCACTTGTTCATGCCAAAATTACTCATATCAATTCTAAACTAAATGTAGAATATTCTAACATCACACAAATAGTATTTTAAGCATGATAGGGTGCATGACTAACTAATTCATAGCAATTAACATACTAAGGTGCAAGTAATAAAAAGCTAAAAGGTTCTAATGCTTAAAACAAGCTTGCTGAAATTCCCTAAGATCTTTATTCCAAGTTCCTGCCCACACACATCTTTGTAGCATTGCCCTCCAGCCTCCGCTAGTCCATCTTCCCTTTACCTTTATCTGCAGTATAAGGAAAATAGTATCTGTAAGCTTGAAAGCTTAGTAAGAAACCATCTACCTCATTAAAACATGCATTCGATGCAATATGCTTTTGAAAGAATGCTATTAAAATCATATGCTAAACTTGAGAAACATGGCATACTGAAATCATTACACATGAATACTAAAACATGGCATACATATTCATAAGATATGGAAATCAAAACTGATCATAAGGCTATCACATGACTTCATAAGAAAACTAAACAGAGCATGGATTGAACTAAGCTGATGCTAAACTATTGCTAGAATTATACTACTTTCACATAGCTATTTTGTGAGGTTCTAAAAACTATTTACATAGTAACTGAAAATACATAATCATACTTCTGTTTGGGCCCCGCAACTGTACTTTGCTGTGCGCGCATCCCTTACTAGACCCGGGTTTGCATATCCCGAATTTAGTAGGGTTACTAGGTTAGCTGAACCTAGGGACGACTATGGGAGCCCAACCCAATGTATATCTAATCCAGTACAGTGCCACTGAGAAAGTAAAATACTGAACATAGGCTAATAAATTCTCTTCTTGCTTTCACTAGGTTGTTTAAACCTAGAACTAGGTTATCTAAACCTAGAGGCGACTGTGGGAGCCCACCCATTGGACATCTAGTCCTGTAAAAACTGGAGCAAGACTCAATAAACTATGAAATGCTTCTATTGCGTTTATCTAAGCCACTAAAATACCTAAGTTGCATTTTTCTGTGCTAAACCATTTAAATCGAACACTTGGTATGCGCTAATTCGCATCCTTTGTGTCGGTAGTCTACATATTACTAAACTAATACATGAAATTCACACGAGAGCTACTTATATTGCAGGTGAGGGGTTTCTTACCTCCTGTTCGTAATTTCTTACGATTCTAATCGCTAGGTTTCACGGAGGAGAGATCTCTTCAACGATCTTCTCGCGTCTATGCGTTCCTCTCAAGGAGGGGAGCGTCCTCGTGACCTTGATGTTGCCGGGAGGTGCTCCTAGAACCCTTGGCTTGGTGCGCCGAGAGAGGGAGGGAAAGAGGAGTGGGCGGCGGTGAGGGTTGAGGAGAAGAGAATCACGATTAGAATAAAACCCTCACTTAATAATTTCTTATTTATATTAAGTGGTAATTCCGGCCCAACTTGAATATAAATTTAATTGTTTCCCTTTGCTTTCAGCACGGCCCTGCTGGGTTCACCTGGTTACTAAGGTTCACCATAAGTCATAGAACCCAATAGGTCTCGGGTTCAATTCCCGCGTAGGCTATTTTACGGTTCTATTTGTTTTTGCTACCTTCGTTGCTCTAAAAATTTTATAAAAATAACCTAAAATTCCAGAAAAAAATCATAGAATATTTTTAAAATAATTTTGAGAATTTTCGGGCGTTACATAACCTGTATAAACATTGTCGATCGGGAAATTTCTTGAAGAACCCTAGACGGGCCTTCTTGAGAGGAACCGGAGACTTTAAACTAACATAAAAATAATCGATCGAGAAATCTCTTGAAGAAACCCAGACGAGCCTTCTTTAGAGGAACCGAAGACTTTAAACCAGCATAAACATAGTCGATCGGGAAATCTCTTGAAGAAACCTGGACGGGCCTTCTTGAGAGGAACCGGAGACTTTAAACCAGCATAAACATAGTCGATCGAGAAATCTCTTAAAGAATCCCGGACGGGCCTTCTTGAGAGGAACTAGAGACTTTAAACCAGCATAAACATAGTCGTTTGGGAAATCTCTTGAAGAAACCCGGACGGGCCTTCTTGAGAGGAATCGGAGACTTTGAACCAGCATAAACATAGTCGATCGAGAAATCTCTTGAAGAATCCCGGATGAGCCTTCTTCAGAGGAACCAGAGACTTTAAACCAACATAAACATAATCGATCAGGAAATCTCTTGAAGAAACCCGGACGGACCTTCTTGAGAGGAACCAGAGACTTTAAACCAGCATAAACATAGTCGATCAAGAAATCTCTTGAAGAACCCCGGACGGGCCTTCTTGAGAAGAACCGAAAACTTTAAACCAGCATAAACACAATCGATCAAGAAATCTCTTGAAGAAACTCTGACAAGCCTTCTTAAGAGGAACCGGAGACTTTAAACTATTGTGAGCAAAGTCATGCAGAATTGAGTACCAGATCAAAATATGATTGACCACAGGACTCTATTGACTTAAAGTAATCGGGATTACACGCCCAACTAAAAACTCAAAGGTTGAGGAAATTCTTCATATTAAAGCGATCAGGAGTACACGCCCAACCAAAACCTTAAAGGTTGTTGAAATTTTTCATATTAAATCGTTCGGGATTATACACCTGGCCTAGACTCAAATTCATCTGGATTTTCTTTATAAAGATCATACGGTGTTATACTCCCGACCAAGGTTCAAAGTTTAAAGGGAATTCTTTATATATATATATATATATATCTGTAACGACCCACCTTCTGGGTACTAGCTGTAAGGCCGGTCGCTACAATTATGGTAAACTATACTATGTGGAAAGCTGGGCTAATTAAAATTTTAGTCTACTAATGACGGATACAACCGCTAAGAAAGGTCTAAAGACCTTCTTTGCTGGTGTACATATGCTAAGGAGGGGAAACTGAACATCCCAACTGAGCTAGGGACTAGAACTAAACTTCCCAACTAACTACAGTCCTGCCGATCGATCCGCAGATCGATCGAAGCTATGGGGCATTCGGTTCCCAACTGGATCGGTCGGGCAGACTGATCCATGTGTGGCTGGATCGGTCGGGCAGACCGATCCATGTGTGGCTGGATCGGTCGGCAGACCGATCCAGGTGTGTCTGGATCCCCTGGAACGCTATTGTATCGTGCTGGATCGGTCGGTTGACCGATCCAGGAGGATACAGTGGCATACTGTATCTGTCTGGATCGGTCGGCTGACCGATCCAGGAGCCTGGCACACTACTGGAACGGTCGGCAGACCGATCCAGCGTCTGATTTCCTGATACGAAATCAGAAATGCTGATTTCGACACCTTGTCGTGCCAAAACCACCTGCAACCACTCTAACATATACTAATAACTATTCTACCATACATTGGCAACATTCAAGACATAATATAATGCATGTTCACTAGTTCATACCATTAACCATACTAGAATACGAAACATAAGGGAAAAGAGAACAAGACTTTAATAACTAGGCTTGCTACAAGTTCTAATGCATAGTAAAATAAAACTAGATCCCTAGGATCTTTATTCCAGTTCCTGCCACACACATCCTCATCTGCACTGACCTCCAGCCTCCACTGCTAGTCCATTTTCCTTTTACCTGTATCTGCAGTATAAGGAAAATAGTATCTGTAAGTTAAAAAGCTTAGTAAGAAACCATCTACCTCACTAAATCATGCATACGATGCAAATATGCTTTTAAATCATGCTGTTTGAAAAACATACTGAATATGCAAGCATGGCATGGCATGGTATCATACAAAGCATGGCATAACATAAGCTGAACATAAAATAAAACTGATCATAACATGTCTATAACTGTATATGAAGCTATCATATTTAACAACTGAAATAAGCTGAGTTGATACAAAAGTGAGCTAAGCTGAAGCTGAGCTAATACTGAATTCCATTATGTTTTAAAACTGATTTGGAAAAACTATTATATATAATAGATAAAAATACTAAACATGCTGCTGTAGGGCCCTGGCAACTGTACTTGTTGTGCGCGCATCCCTATCTAAACCCGGGATTGCAAGTTCCAAATTTAGTAGGGTTTACTAGGTTAGCTAAACCTAGGGACGACTATAGGAGTCCAGCCCAATGGATATCTAATCCAGTACAGTGCCGCTGCTGAAAGTAAAATACTGAAATGCTAATTAGCTGAATCTAGGTTATCTGAACCTAGAACTAGGTTGTCTGAACCTAGAGGCGACTGTGGGAGCCCACCCATTGGACATCTAGTCTCATAAAGCTGGAATAAAACTGATATGCTGTTTTAAATGCTTCTATACATTTAACTATGCTGTTAAAACTGTCTAATGTTGCGCTAAAAATTTTTATTGAACACCTAGTGTGCTCCAACTCTCCTCTCTAATGAGGAAACCACCTCTAGGCACCCGACGACGTCTAGAACCTCTATCTGAAGAGGAGAAACGCGTCCGGCCCATCCAGAGATACTCAACTAACCCCTAAATCTGCGAAGAGAATTAAATACACTCTAGATGTCGATAAAAACCTACATATAACTAAATTATAAGCTTGCAATCAAACGAGAGCTACTTATACTGCAGGTGAGGGGTTTCTTACCTTGTATGCTAGATTTCTTACAAATATAATCGCTAGGAATTCCGGTGGAGACGACTTCTCGACGATCCGCTCGCGTCCACGTGCTCTACTCGCGGAGGGGAACGTCCTCATGTTGAAATCGTCGCCGGAAAGTGACCTTGGGACCCTAGGGAGAGAACCCTAGGTTGTTTGGGTGTTGGCGCCGAGAGAAGGAGAGGAAGGAGGGGTTGGCGTCGGTGAGGGTTTGGAGAAAAGAATTGGCGTGAGGTTTTGTGAGGAGAGGGCTGCCGAACCAAATTAAACCAAACCCACACTTAAGTTTTTCCTATTTATATTAAGCGGATAACTAAGCCCAACTTAAATATAAATATATTTGATTCTCCTTTCCTTTCAGCACAGCCCTGCTGGGTTCACCGGTTACTAAGGCTAACTAAAGGTTTAGCGGACCCGAGAGGTCCCGGGTTCGATTCCCGCTTAAGACTTTTATTCTTCTAATTATTTTTGCTACTTCCGCTACTCGAAAAATTCCGGAAAAATATCTAAAAAATTCCAGAAAAATCATAGAATAATTCTAATGCAAGTTTGAGAATTTTCGGGCGTTACAATCCCCCATACCTTATAAAAAGTTCGTCCTCGAACTTAGAATAATTCTGGGTACTTCTGTCTCCCAAGTTACCTCTTCTGCTGCGTGACTGTGCCAAACGACTTTGACTAATGGTACTTCCTTGTTCCGCAATTTCTTAACTGCTCGGTCTATTATCTAAATAGGCCGACTATCATAGCTGAGGTCCTCACGGATCTGTACCGACTGGGGCTCAATCACCTGGGTGGCATCTGGGGTATGCTTCTTCAGCATAGAGACATGAAATACGTTGTGGACAGCTAACATTTCCTGGGGTAGCTCTAGCTCATATGCTACCTTGCCCACTCTTCTGCTGATAAGGTATGGTCCCACATATCTGGGACTTAGCTTGCCCTTTTTCCCAAAACGCATTACTCCCTTCATGGGAGCCACTCTGAGGAACACTGAATCCCCAACTGAAAACTCTAAGGGTCTACGCCGCGTATCAGCATAGCTCTTCTGGCGGCT